>NC_089793.1:25930323-26170323 GCF_040412425.1 Macrobrachium rosenbergii | reverse complement strand
ACAACAAAATTATCCATAATTCCTGCTGTGCTGCTGCAAAATTAATGACCTTTATTTCAATAACAATAGTTACACTAGTAGAATCTAACAAAGGCACTCTTGGTAATGACCCAGTGCTGTATACACTGATATAGGACCTTGATGGATATGAAATTTAAATGAAATTTTATTTCAATTCATATAATAGTTAATTAATTTTAAACACCTATTTTGGAGAAAAATTGATATGACAGTGCTAAATTTGGTTAGGAAAGTTGAAAGACTTAAGTTTTACTCATGTCATAAATGAAGCACTTATACTTACACTGCCAAAGTAAGATTCACATTCATTTACATCTTCACACTGTCTTTGATTATTTAGCCTATAGCCAACTGGGCACTGGCAAATATAACCTCCTCGACGATTAGCACAGACTTGATTGCCAGTACACTGATGGGTTCCTTCTGAACATTCATCAATATCTGGAAAGTATAAAGTTTACTGTAAGTTGTTCTACACTTCTCCTTTAATATCTAAACTACTGTTTCAAGATCAAAAAAATTTGCCATAATTACTGAGCTTATATCATATAATGCATTTTTTGTTCCCAGTAAAATTTTACTTTTATCAGCATTCTGGATGTTAATAAGGCTTTACACCTGATTTGGTGAGACCACATAGTTCAATCACTAAATCTCCCTAAAAAAATTCAGTGGTCAAGAACAAGGGCTCCCTACATAGGGCCAACCGTGGCCATAGAACCTCTCTTGACTTTGCTTGTAAAACTGTCACAAAAATTGTATTAGTAGAAGTAGAAACCTCTGAATAACCTTTGTGTGGGAAATGCTTCAGGAGAGTAGAGTCAGAAAATCATATGCATTTTTGCTTAACAAAGCTCTACTTGCAGCTGTGGAAAAAGTCTCCTCAAATTTCTTTCAGGCAGGAGGGTGTCAAATGAAATGTTCCTTCTAATACTCCAGAGCTGCTTCCACACAACGCCTAGCATGGTGTTAGGTTAATTGGTTACTTGCCCATGAGTCCCGTTTTATTATTTTCCATCACGTCAGTGGTGTTTGTCTTAATTGGCATTAATACTGAGTTCTGATACACAAAAGTAGTTTTTTCATATAAGCCCATCAGTTATGTTGGGAATTTCCTCAACAGATGTCACTGTATTTTTGTTGTGCCGATAGACTGCACGATCAACCCATGAACTACGAAAGTGACTTAGCCCCCATGCAAGGATAAACAAGTCACGTACCAGGTTTTCTCAATTTATTTACAAAAATAAAACCATCTCAATTATCACCCTTACATAACAATCACACAAAACCCCCCAAAAAACACACTAATGAGCTTAGTCTCCGTACCTGCAACACGAAAGACATGGGCTATACAATTGCCCTAACTTTACTGAAACCACTGGAATTTAACCACAATGCCACCGCAGTACACAAACGCCCAAGCAGTTATTCTTACCCAATCATTTTCGTTACAACTACGCAGGAGCACTCACAGTTGTTAACTTTACACAAACCTTTAGGAGCCTAACCCACGTCTGTCACTAACGGGATCTCTGGAATGACTAGGCCAAGGCCAGCGTGTGACAGTCTCACTTCCCTGTCCAGGCGGTTGCTAATTGGGTTACTCACTTCTAGTTACTCGGGCTTAAGGACCCCACACTCACAACAAATCACTCAAACAAGCAACAAGACGAAACATGACGTTGCATACTGTGGCCGTAAGTGCATTTCAGCAAAATGTGCAATAACAGTCGTGTTTATGACGTGCCTTGTCTAGTAAGTTCCCGCCATTCTGTCAGCCCCGTAGAATCGGCGGGAGTTTGAAACGAAAAAATCCTGTGCACTGAACCTTTTCATGACAAGTTATAGCTCACATTTGTGGTATTGATATCTCCACACTTAAGTTGTTCATTTACTGTTCAGAAGAACACACAAGTTCACACAAGCACCAACAGGATCCGCAGATAAAAGAAACTACCTTTTTATATAAGTAACTTACCAGAGAAACTACCTTTCTGAGTTCGGCCCCGTGTCACCCGGTGAAATTCCATTCTTACACGAATTTCTAGGTATAAATATTGCTAAATATACCAGAGAAAAAAGCTTACAGGAATGCTGGAGTTACTACCCCCAGATCGAGCATCTTCGATGAAGATGTCGGTATAACCAAGGGTGAGTGAAGGAATCACAACCACAGAGCCACACTCGAAAGACATCCCCCTGTCAACATCCCCGAGGAAGAGTGAGGGGCATTACCAGCGCCCACGCTCCCAGCCCGCCACTTAGCGACTCCAGCGCCATCTGAACTCATTCCATTTCTAGCACTTGATTTTTGCCCGCCACGGTGTTTGGTTAGCCTGTGTTTTTTTCGGCTTATTTCGTAATTTTGCCATGGCGTCGAGCAGCTTCACCATGTCCAAGTTAAGTACCATCTTCTTTTGGGGTTGTCTTATAGTTTGTTGGCTGTCTTAGCCCGTAATTGTTATTATTCGTGGGCTTTGTTATGACGCCACGGCCCCCAGCCAGCCATGTTGTCCGCGAGGTTTACCCACTCGGCTTGTTCTGTTTAGGTTTTTCCTGGTCGGCTCATGCTTTTTTGCTTCCCCATAGGTCTCATACCTGGTGGTTTTTCTAAGTGGGATTGTTTGGTTTCATTTTAACGATAATGTTTTGATCCGTCCCCAGGTTCCCGTGATCGGGTTCCGTTGTTCCCTTTAGTTTTCTCACCGGGATGTTTCCTCTTGGACATTTTTATTAATGATTATATTTTTATTCATTATTGTGGGCTGATGCTCGACATCATGCTACCTCCGCGTTGTCCTTTTCCGTGGGGACATCAGGCTCATCCTGTCGCTTCCTTCAGTTAGGGCTACGCACCAAACACGGTATATTTTTATATTTTTATTTTGTTTATTTTACACACACTTGATGATTTATTTGGTTATTTTGTCAGCCTATGTATGTTAGGCTTTATATGACCTCCTCTCCCCCTTGAGTTAGGTTAGTGAGAGGTTTGGGTCAGCAGGTTGAGGATTTCTGTTGTCGTGCCTTCCTGTCCGTTGTTTGGGTGTGGGTGAGTCCCCGTTGTCCTCCCTCTTCTTTTACTGAAGGGGTTGAGCTCTACTATGGGTATTTCTCCTCCACGAGCGTTATTCCTCCCCTACGTTCGGCTGGTGGGTCTTCATCTCGAAATTCTCTCTCTGTTGTTCCCTTTTCTCTCCCTTTCCTTCTCTTCCCCTCCCTTTTTTTCATAGGCTACGTCTATGTTTTTAGGGAGATACAGAGGTCCTGGTCATTCTTCCCCCTTGGTGTAGGCCATGATTTTTGGTACCATGCAGTCGAGTGGGTGAGTTTCTCCCCAGTCTCCTGTTCGCCTCTGCTCTGGCCTACTACCTTTCCTGTCCACTTCCACCCCCTCCCCTACCCTGTTTTGGGTCCGGCTTCTCGTCATCTTCTCTTTGTGGGTGATGTCGGTGTCCGACTCTCACCCCATGTTGTGAATCTTTCTGGCTGAGGGATTCGCTCCTCCCAGAACTGGTTCCAGGTGACTCAGTAGCTGGGCTCATGTTTCATTCACCCGCTCTCCTTTGATCGAGCAGGTTCTCGAACATCTCAGGGTTTTCTTCTCGACCTTGTTCATTGTTAGCTATGGCGTTCGAGATACTTTAGTTGGGTTGACTGGCGCTTACATCTGCCCCGGTGGATCATGGTGTTTGGTAGCCTCACCCTTCTTTGGTTCTCTTCGATAAGGTCCTGAGATCTCCGGTGTGGGTGGTTCCGGACTCCGGGGATTGTAATTTTATATTGTCTGTTAACCAATTATGTTACCATCTTATTGTGTTTTGTTTCCCCGGCGGCTCATCCCGCCTGGGGACCAGTGTGTGTTTATGTCCCGGCGGTTTACCCCGCCGGTAGATGTTTATTATTTTGAATTTCCCAGTGGTTCACCCCGCTGTTGAGCGGAAATTTATTTATTATTATTATTATTATTATTATTATTATTATTATTTTATGATGGTCATAGAGTCCAGTGATTTCACCCCTGGTTTCGCCGTTCTGTTCCTGGCATTCCTCGTGGTGAAGGTCCCGTCGATTCAGCCCCCTCGTCCGCCGGTTTACTCCAGCAGTCGGCGGGTTTATACCCAGCACCTTAAATTAAGTTACTTTTAGTAGGCCGTCTCTGACATGGTTTTCACTTCGCCGGTACTCCGGCGGTTTACTGAAATACCCTTGCCTGCTTAGATTAAGTTTCTTAGAAAGGTAAGCTCATTTACTGTTTTCACTTACAGACTGTCCGCTGTGAGGAGCCCGGGTGTTCCGCCACTCTTCAGCAACCCTATGGCCATGTGGTGTGTCGGACCCGCTGGTTGTGCAGTCCGACTTGATGATCTGATCGTGTGGCACCCGGAGGGCTGCGAGGTGTGCTTTGCTCTTTGGGGTGCACCCAGGACGATCGGTAAGCTATTTGCTTTCCACCCTATGTTATTTCTGCCTTCCATATTACAATGTTTTGGCTATATTTTGTAATTTTTTAGTAGGTATTTCTTAGCCCCCTTGACTCACCCCCTTTTTCAGGCTGACGAGTCCTCGAAAAGGAGGCTCTTGAGTCCCTCCGCGCTTGGGTGGCTGGGTTTTGGAGGAACGTTCGTCGGGGAAGCCATCGTCCTCGGCGAAAGTGGAAGACCTTCTCTGCCCCGGAGCCCGGATCGCTGCGGCCGTACCAACTGAAGTGGCCGCCCCCATCATCGAGCAGATCCGGGTCGTGACCCAGCCACTTGTAGAAGAGACCCTCTCGCGGAGGTTTCGATGACGTCGCCGCTCTGGACCTGGACTTAGAGCCCATGAATACTGAGCAGGACCAGGTAGGTGGTGAGGTAAGTGAGGTTGTGGGGGCGGGCGCCCTGTTTGATTCCCTTCATCTTCAACCTCTTCTTTTCAGGGCTTTTCCAAGTCTTCTATCTTGAGGACAGTGCTCCATCTACTGTCCCCAAGTTGAAGACTTAGTGGAAGGCGAAGGGCTTTAAGTCCTCGTCTTCCCGGAAGGCATCCCCCTTTCCTCCGTCAAAGGCAAAGGTCTCCGCACCTTTGGCCTCCGGGAGTAAAGCTGGAACCTCGGGCAAAGGAGGCCGAGTAAGAGGGCGGCTGACCCAGCCCTCCTCGCCAGCCAGCCTTGACCCCTGAAGCGTTAGCCGGGATGCTTTTAGCTAGGTTTCGTCGGAGTCGACTCTAAGCTTTCCAAGATCACTGACAGGTTGCAAAGTCAGGAGAATCTGATTGCTGATATGGCTCGCTCGGCGGTGCCGACCCAGTTATCAGATCCTGATACTGCTTCCCTCCCTCCCTTTGACGTTGGAAACCCGTGGCGTTTTTGCCTACGTGCCATCCGCCATGAGGATACCCTGACAATCAAGGGTTTGGGCACAAGACGTCTGGAGGAACTGGGTTCTTCCCTGCTGACCTCTTGCCCCCCCCAGGCTTCGTTAGGCTGACGGAGGAAGCCTGGGTACGTTTCAGATAAGGTCCCAAAGGAGACAGTGATCTTCCCTAGGGACCAGGCACAATCGGCTCTGCTTCACACTCTCACGGAGTGGCAAGCAGATAATACCAAGCTCACTCCGTTCAAGGGAACTATACTATGTTCTCCTTGGGTGACAAGTTACCCACCCTGCATGAATAAAGTTGCTTTGGCAACTGCTCATGCCTGCTTCAAGGCAAACCTCTGCCTCAGCTCAGGAGACAGACTCCACATCCCTGGTGTTCCCGGGGGTGAGGAGTTCTGGAGGGACGCCCCATCTTCTTTACGGTGGGCAAATTAGATACTTCTGTGCGTCCTCACAATTCAGTGAGCAGCTTCCAAAACTCCCAGAAGCTCTCCTGAAGACAGAGTTCGAGGCAAGGACGAGACTGAGCTGGTCTCTAAATTCCTTTGTGTCTGTCTGAGGCGGTAGCCGTCTCATGCATGAGCGATCAAATTTTCCAGATTCTGGCTAAATCCTGCTAGCAGGTTTTCAGGCAGACTATGCGATTTCATGATGGCTAAACTGGAGTGCCGCAAATTCATTTTCGCGGATGCCACCATTCGCCATGAGCCCAATAAGCTCATGAAGAGCTCCATCTGGGGACTAACCTCTTCCCAGAGGAGGAAGTCTCAAAGTCCTGGAGACTACTAGGGCTAATCAGAGTCTCTTGGCGAGGTGGGGTATTTCCGCCTTCAAGCGGAAAACTCCTGAGGCCGGTGGTTCCCAGGCTAAGTCGGGAAACGCTTCAGGAGAAGGAGCCTCATCCCCAGACAGTGGTTCAAGCTGTCCCAGTCTCGGCGGTAGGCCAGCCCTCCACCTCCAAGGCTCAACCCCACCAATCGTGCTGGTCCAACCAGCCCAACCTCTTGCTGCGCCCATCGCACGTCTCTTCTCCGGCGTACAACTCCTCCTATGAGGCCGTGGGGTTTTTCACGGCCTCAATAGAAGTGCAAGGGAGGTAGGGGTCGCGCCCCATATAGAGGTAGGTCTGGATCCGCCTCTCCGAGGCAAATCAGGCCGTGGTAGAGGAAGCAAGCCCTCTTCCTCCCACTGAGACCCATTCAGGTAGGTGGTCGCCTCTACTGGTTCAGGACCAGTGGACCTTCAGCCCTTGGGCACACAGTATTGTGTCCAAGGTCTGGATTTGGAGCTGGATCAGGATCCCCCTCCTTTGACCAGGTTTTACCAACCCCCTCCCAAAGCTCTACAGGACTTTGTAACGGAGCTTCTCAACAAGAGACAATAAAGAAAGTAAGGCACCTCAAATTTCAAGGCAGGTTGTTCACAGTCCCAAAGAAAGATTCCGGCCAACAAAGAGTGATTCTAGATCTATCACGTCTAAATCGCTATATAAGATCGACAAGTTTCGCATGCTTACGGTAGCTCAGGTACGGACCCTACTTCCCGCGTGGAGCCGTCACCTCTGCTCGATCTTTCAGAGCTTACTATCACGTCCCGGTTGTGGAACTTCTCTCCTTCCTGGGTTTCAAACTCGGGAAACAAGCCTACTCCTTCAGAGTCATGCCTTTCCCGGACTCAATGTAGCCCCAGAATTTTTACGAAACTGGCGGAAACAGTCGTTCAACAACTACGGTCGGGAATCTCCTAGCGGCTTACCTGGACGATTGGATAATCTGGGCTCCGACAGTTCTGAGTGCCGAAAGGCTACGGCCATAGTGATCAAGTTCCTAGAGTCGTTAGGCTTTCAGCTGAACAGGGAGAGTCCGCCTGACTCCGGAATTTTTTTTTCAGTGGCTAGGCCTCCAATGGGACCTGACTTCGTACAGGTTGTCCCTCCCGCCACCCAAGTGGAAAGAGATTGCCGCCGCTACCAGGAAATTTCTGAGGAACAAGCAGCCTCCCGCTGGTCTCAAGAAAGGATTCTCCGGCTCCTTCAATTCGCCTCAGTGACGGACCTGCTCTTGAAAGCGAAACTAAAAGATATAAACAGAGTATGGCGGAGACAGGCCAATGTCAGGCTAGAGACAGGATCTCTTCAATCCCGCGAATCTTGAAAACAAGACTCTGGCCATGGTCCACAGTCAGTGGCCTGTCGAAGTCGGTTCCACTTCAATTTCCCCCTCGGCGTTGGTAATCCACACGGGCGCTTCATTAAGCGGTTGGGAGGGTACTTCGCCAAAACAAAAGTTCAAGGAACGTGGTCCACAATGTTCCAACAGTTTCATATAAACACCTTGGAAGCTATGGCAGTGTTTCTAACACTCAGGAAACTTCGCCCGCCAGCCGTTCACGTCAGGCTTGTGCTGGACAGCGCCCGTGGTGGTTCATTGCATCAACAGGGCGGCTCCAAATCAGGTCGGCGTAAACCAGGTGATGGTAGCAATCTTCTCCCTGGCGAACAAGCACGGCTGGCATCTGTCAGCCACCCACCCCTGGGAGTGCGGGCGTAGTGCGGACTCCTGTCCAGGACTACTCCGTTGGAGACGGAGTGGTCACTGGACAGAGACTCCTTCAAGTGGATTAGCTGCCGGGTTCCGGGCCTACAAGTGGATCTGTTCGCCACGGAAAGCAATCACAAGCTTCCCTGTTATGTGGCTCCAACCTGGACCCCCAGGCTTTCGCCACGGATGGATGTCCATAGATTGGAATTGTTGGGAGAGGATATATCTGCTTCCTCCGATAAACATGTTGTTAAAGTCTACACAAACTCAGGTCATTCAATGGCCAATTAGCTCTAGTAGCTCCTATTGGCCAAAGAGCAGCTGGTTCCCTCTATTACAGGAACTCAAGTTGCGGTGTCATCAGATACCCAAACCCAGACTGACCCAAGTCGTTACAAACAAAGACTGTGTCAGCTTCCTTAAGGATTCAGAATGCACTGGTTTTATGGACTTTATAAAGTTTGCTGCAAAGAAGGGAGCAAACATTGACCCCGTAACACTCTGTTTTTGGAATCAGACAAGAGAGATTCTACTCTCAGACAATACGATTCGGCAGTCAAAAAAGTGGCGTCCTTTTTAAAGGCATCTGGAGCTCAAACTATGACAACCAACCTAGCAGTTACTTTCTTTAGGTCATTGTTTGAAAAGGCCTTACTCGGCCACTATTACTACAGCTAAATCAGCCTTAAAGAAGGTATTTTTGTACAGGTTTTAATATTGACCTTACAGATTCATACTTCTCCTCCATCCCCAGAGCATGTGCCGTTTGAGACCAGTAACTCGCCTGCTTCCGTTACTTGGTTCTCAACGATGTTTTGAAATTAGCCACTGACATTGATAATTCTCTATGCTCATACTTGGATCTGTTAAGGAAAACCTTGTTTCTGATTAGCTTAGCTTCAGGTGCCAGAATTTCAGAGCTATCAGCCCTCACTAGAGGTGATGATCATGTTAACTTCCTTCCATCCGGAGAAGTCCTCCTTTCCCTGATCATAGGTTCTTAGCTAAGAATGAAGACCCTCAGGACAGGTGGTCCCCTTGGAAGGTGGTGCCTCTTCCTCAGGACCGGTCATTGTGTCCAGTTTTTACCTTAAAGTCTTACCTACAAAGAACTCCACAGTTTAAGTCGGGTCCTCTTTCATCAGGGAAAAGGTGGTACTCTCTCTTTGAATGCTATAAGATAACAAATTCTGTATTTTATTAAGCAAGCTAACAGTTCAGTCCCAAAGGTTCATGATATCCAGGCAGTAGCTACCTCCACTAATTATTTCTATAATATGGATTTTGCCGAACTTTCCAAATATACAGGATGGAAATCACCTCTAGTGTTTAAACGCCATTATTTAAAATCACTCAAGCTCTAAAATTTTCTACAGTGGCTGTGGGAAGTGTCATCTCCCCACCTTAATTATCCTATCCCTTTCCTTTCCCCCCGCCCACCTGCCTCATTTATTCACTGCCTGCCTTCTGGATAGTTCATGCCTCACTGCCTTGCTCCTCATACTCGATATTGGTTTATCTGATTATTGCTTGTCTTGTGTTTTGGATTTTGATGTGCTGTGGATTTAGATTTAGTCAGAGGTACTGAAGCGGTTTTTATTTTTGCTTCATGTACCTCATATATATTTTTGTCTGTCATTGTATCTCTTTTTGCTTTTAGGTTTAAGTTGTAATTACTGGTTATTCTATTAATTTGTAGGGGCCTCTTATTTTCCCCTATTGTACCACATATTTGTATATCTAGTTGTATATCTACCTTGTTCCTAGGTTAAGTTTGCTTTTTTATGATAATCTTTGATGTGAGGTGTTATTTGCCACCAGTATTTACTTATAGTTAACCTGATTTTCACTGTTGAGATATTTTTATTAAATCTATTTTTCCATAGCATGTCTCTCTTTCCATTGCCTTTTGTATTTTGTTGTAGCTTTGCAGTCTTGGCATGATTCTCTGATACTATTTCACCGGGTGACACGGGGCCGAACTCAGAAAAGGGATTTTGACAAAGGAAAAATCTATTTCTGAGGAGGCCCATTATCTGGGTATTTATTTTGGGTACAGGTTTGCCCCCCTGCTGGCTCATGCCAAGCCTGGGGATGGTGCTAGTCTGGGAATGAGTTCAGATGGCGCTGGAGTCGCCGCGTGGCCCAGGCTGGGGGCGTGGGCGCTGATGCGGCCCCTCACTCTTCTCGGGGATGTTGACAGGGGATGTCTTTCGAGTGGCAATTCTGTGGTTTGTGATTCCTTCACTCACCCTTGGTTATACGACATCTTCATCGAAGATGCTCGATCTGAGGTAATGCTCAGCATTCCTGTAAGCTTTTTTCTCTGGTATATTTAGCAATATTTATGCCTAGAAATTCGTGTAAGAATGGAATTTCACCGGGTGACACGGGGCCTCCCTCAGAAATAGATTTTTCCTTTGTCAAAATCCCTTTTTTATATAAGTAACTTACCAAGTAATTGCATAGCTATAGTTTCCTCTTGCACGGCAGCTTAAATATAAAAATTCATGGGTAACGCTTCAAAGTTTAGTGCAGATGACTGGTCCCGCCCACTCAAGGGATTACCAGGAACGACTTAGCAGGCAACCTCAGTCTGTTTCTGCTGCACTCAAGTAAACAGTGAGTGTCGATGGCAGCTTTGTTCTTGAATTTGCTGGATTTCAGTGAAGTATTATTGCTGATTTCAGGTAGCCTTCAAGCCTCCAGCTTTCAGGATCAGTATTTTATTGTTTTGCTTTCAAGATCTGATTCAAGTTTATCATATTTCACTAGGCTGCAGTTCACTGCGCTACCACCTTTACCGGTTAACGTAATAAATGTAAACAAAGCATTCTTTGCTGAAGCAATATTTACAGTAATGAATTACTTTCTGCAAGCCTCAATTAATGTTTGTTAGGATTCGCGACATGTCTGTATTATGATACTCTGTGTACTTCAACTATTCTTGTTAAAAGGTTAACTTTCCTTTTTCGAATAGCGTAATAACGTAAATATTGTATTTGCTACCTGTCCGACTTTTTTGGTAGTAAACACATATCTGAGTCTCTATTACAGGATGGCCCGAGGTAGAGGGTTAAGATTCTGATGGCTACAATCGACTGTGCCTCCCCAATCCCAAACCACAACAGCCCATAATGCACCAGTCATAAGCAGAGCTCCGACATGTGCAATGGATCATAAAACTTAGTACATAACAATCTGTAAAGATGTCAGATGTCTCCTCATTTCTCATCAATCACAATCATGTATCGCATTTATCAACACAGCTGTAAGGATTTGGGAAAGTGCTCCCTTATCTTTGAGTCCATTATATACACCATCAAGTGTTACAGTGTTTATCACTATGACACAATACCCGGCTGCGAGACCAACTATATGAGAATTCTTTGACATTAGTTTGGTCACCCATGGAGCTCTGGTAGACCATGGAGGGTAACTCCTTGAGGACGAAACAAGCGACTACGCTATAAAAAAATGAATTTTTTGTTATAACATCTCAGTTTGTTTTATCACAACCCCATCAATGGGAGGCTGAGTCGTTGAATTCCTCAACAATGTTTGCAAGTATCTGAAGGATCCAGTGGAGCATTTGGGAACTGTTTGACCTGGGAAGGGTTACTTGAAAGAGTGGAAAACCCATAGAGTGTAAGGTATGGCACTTATACTGCTAAGTTCCATGTATAGTGTATACAAATTACCATATACGAGACACAGATGCCAAGAACCTTGAAAATATGGTAAGATTTGCCAGCTGCAACTAAAGTCTCAGAGTGTAAGCCCAACAATCTTTGCTTATATCTTTTTTTTATAAAAAATCAATAAATTAGACTAGCATCACCGAGTACTTGCACTCAAAGTTGAAGTATTGAGGGCCTGATCTCAAGCACTCTAACTCTCAACTGTCACATTTTGTCATCTAATATGTACCCATATGCCCTCAGGATAACTCACCTTATCCATTCTTTGATTCCTGCTTCTTTCACTGGAACATAAAAAGGAGGCTGAAGCTGTCACATCTCCAGTCCTTAGTTTTCTGTTTATAATGACAAATGGCCCTTACTCGAATGAGCTAAAGACTATCCTTGTTACTAAAGGTTGAGGAGGCAAAAGAAGCAGTGCTGTTGTGACAACTAGTCATTTGATTCATGGACATGAAATCAGGCACAAACAACAGATGAACTGATAACCAACCTCTAGTGTTTGTTGTATTCTCAATCGGAACAAACAAGATTCAAAATGAGAACATCTTCCCTGCCCACATAAAATGAAGGTGCCTCTTTGAGGATAGATAAATGAGAACACGGAAGAAAGCATATTTATGATCCACAGATGGCATGAAATTCCCCTTCCTCATGCACTGCTTTGCCAATTCCACTGTTTTCAACCTGCAGACATTTTTTTGGAGAAACTCTCAATGGCTGAGGTTAATAACTGGCCACCATCCTTCAGAACTAAAAACAGTTGACTATAGAACTAGGGTTTTTATGTCTAATTGATTTCAGTGGAAGCTGACTGAATCTGAATTAAAATACAATTTATTTATAACAATTAAAGCAAAATAAAAAAAAAATCGGCAAAATACCTTACCAACACATTGTGTTCCTTGTTCATTCATCTGGTATCCAGCTCCACAATTGAGCAGTGCACGGCATCGATATGACCCAAAGGTATTGAGGCATTGTTCATTACGACGACAAGGTGATCCCTCAGCACATTCATTAATATCTGGCAATTATAAACATCCACATGATTCATAAATAATAAAGTTCAGTGAAAGTACTGATGAACATATGAAAGAACTCAACTGTGGATTAATTAAGAAAAGCACAAAACTCATGTCTAAAAAACAGAACTACTGCATAACCTTCATTTATTTGGAGTTTGTTAATTAACTTATCAAAATGTATACATCCATACAGGGAAACCTGCTTCTATTTCATATTTTTTTGCAAATAGAAATTAAAAAAGAAACTCACCAATACAAGTTTTATCTCCAGGTTTTAATCCAGGTTCACATGATAATTCTATACAAGTCCCATCAGAACTGAGCGTCTGAGCTGGAGGGCAGGCTTTCTTGCCACATCGAAATGAGCCTTTAATATTATAACACTGATATTTTGGCCCAAGTTGATCACAGTCATGTGTCCCCAATTCACACTCATCATTATCTTTCATGCAAAAACAGTGATTAATAGATTAGTAACTATTAATGTGTAGTCCATCACTGGTTAGATTCACAATGAAAAATAATGCACTGTTCTGTGCATTAACAGAAATAAAAAGAGCATTAGGTAACATCGCTGATAATGAGAGGAAAATATTAAGTTTTCATTTATATTAAAAGCATAATGCATATTAGTATGAAGGTTTTTAAGCAGATTTTCTCTTACATATGAATAATTACACACACTCTATAAACCAACATCTAACTGCACATTTCAGTATAACCTGTACGGGGAAATTAATTTTTCAAGCTGTTCCCACAGCAATATTTGTATGGATAATACAAAAGTGTGGACCTCATCAATATACTCTAAGAGAACCCAAGCATGTTCCTTTGGTATCTATGCATATGTGCAGTACATGTACTCTACATTTCATAGAATGTCTTGCATAGATAAATGTCATTAATTAAAGCACTGGATATTAGGCATCGTTTGTCTAAGTAACAATACAATTAAAGCACTGGATATTAGGTATCATTTGTCTAAGTAACCACACAATTCCTATCTAACCGTTGCCTGTGCAACTATACCCAGCCAACAGCTGTGATTTTCTGAAGGGTGAACAAGAATTTCACACAAACTCAATACAGTACAATACTGACTTTAATGAGATATAAAGCCCCCCAGAACTGGCTCGTATTTTCTGATGTGAGGACTACAGTAAAGACCCATCTGCTCTGAATAGTCTTACATAAACTTCACATTTCTCTCTACTCAACCGCACATCACTGAATATCTGTCATCCCTTTTTCTCTCATTTTTTTATTTAGTTTTATGAAACATGGCAAGAGGTTTTAAAATACTGTAAGGTCCCAGTGCTACATAATGCCATAGAGTGCTACAATTTCAAGAAAACAGATGAAAGAGTAGAATTAACTTGTAATTATTCACTTCAAAAACTTTCTGGGTGCTGATACCCACCTTCCACTTACAGCACCTACTTTCCCATTAAACATATTTTGGATCAAAATGTTGTTCTTTGCACAATCATGTCCTAGTTCCCCAGAGATAAGATCTCTTAATTAATTATGAAATGATATCCTAAATTAAATTATGGTTAAAAAATTCATGAGTACTTTAAAAACTTCTAACCCAGACAAGAATACAAATATTAAGTTATGATGAATTCCTTGTCAAGTTACATGTGGCATACCCATGTTCTATTCTCTTAAGAAATTGATTTAAGCTATATTTTGCGCTAGTTTTCCTACAAATACATTTAAAACCAATATCACATAAAAAATGACAAATTTTCAAGGAAATTTCCATTTTTTCAGTATACAAACCACATCCTTTCAAATGTTGCTGTCACTATTAGAAAAATTATATTGCAAAGCAAGTTAATACTTGTAAAGCTGTTAGGGCTCAAGAGAAAGTTTTAATATGTTAAGCATGATAGAATTATATGGTATACCTATTACAGTACAATATTAGTCAATATACTGTACAATAAAATCCAGTGTGAGATATTTTAGACTTACCATCACATTCACCAGTATTGTGATTCAGAGTATAGCCAGTACCACAGCCTGTAATTCTTATGCAAGCATAGGAACCTATTGTGTTATCACACCGCTGTGTTGTTTCACACGAATGTAGACCAAGCTGACACTCATTAATATCTGTTATAAGAATAATTGAAAAATTACCAGTTAAAATGTTAAAACTGCCCAACCATATGCACTGTACCATTAACTGAAATTTATGAAAGTTAAAAACTTGTGTACCACATTCTAGTGTTGCAGATCACATGGAAATGTACACTACCAGATGGGGTAAGCTGTTTACGCATTTGTTATTTACATTAACAAACATTTGTTATTTACATTAACCATGGATGGAAATGTTAACATAATTTAGCAAACTTCTTAAAATATTGTATCCTCTGAAAAATTCAAGTGGTAATAATGAAAAGATGTCAGGTAATTGAAAATTTACAACCAAAAAATTGAAAGTTCAATAATTACTGTACGAATTTGTAAAAATGATTAAAGATAACTAACAAAACAATGAAATGACTCGAGGTAGCATGTCAACTCTGTAAGCCTGTCAGCAAAAGAATAGAATATTAGAGTAGAATGAGACAGAAGGAATTTTAAATTGCTGCCCTGAAGGTCAAGTAAAGTGAGACATCCCTTGGGGTTTCAAAAGAACTGGTGTGGCTGCACAACACCAAAGTCAAGTCTTAATTTGGATGTGTAAATGAAAGCCCTAGGAACTGTCTGGGCAAACAGACAAAGTAAAAAAAAAATTTCCATTCACTACATCCACACCATGTTAAAGGACCATGGAGAGAGATACCTATTATCCTTTAATAGCAAGATTCCTGGAAATCCTCTGGTAAACAAACAAACCTGATAAAACTGGGATAGGGTCTTAAGAACAAAGGCATACCCAATTCGCTGCACCAAACAACCAACTTTGCTCACTTTTCCTAGCAAAGTCAAGCAGCATAGGATGTGCAAGGTGTGGTACTTAAAACACATAGATAGTAATTCCATACTGCAAGAAAACTTATAAGGATGGATGGATGATATGAGTTTTAGGCAAAGCCCAGGCACTGGGGCCAAAGAGTCATCTGTCCATAAAAAAGGCTTCATCAGCTTGATGGTATTGGTGCCACATGCATGGTGACTTTTCCTTTGCTACTGCTAGAATATTTTTCTTATTTTTGGATGGCTGCTGCCTCCAGAGATCTGTAACTTCTTGATAACACTGCTCAAAATGATAGTGGTTTTAATGATTTAAATAAGTGTTTATGTAGTCATAACTTGGATTAGCTGCACATCCTTTTTTTCACTTGCATGAATCTTTTTTATTTGGTACTTACTTAGCAATTTTATTATATACCTTCATTTGGTTCCATTTGATTGTGTTCTTCCAGCAAAACACTTTAAACCAAACGTAATGCTATACTAGAAAATGTTTTTTACTTCTTGGTTTATATAGTAAGTAAAAATGACAAATTTTGGAGGCAATTTGTATTTTTCCTACAAGAATACAAACCATCGGTCTTTACATAGGAATTACCTTCAGTGCAAGCTGGAACAGGCTATTCTACACAACAAGGTTTTCCGTTAGTTGCACTACCAGTGGGAGGGGCGTGAGGAGTACTCTCACCACATCCCGTTGCTGAGTCATGCATTCACTTGCCTTATAGCCCTCGTCCAGAGCGGATGCATTTCTACGCCTTCCTCTGCCCAAATGTTTGCTGGCTGTTCTCGATGCACTTTATCCTGGTTTTTTCCTTCCTTTGTTGTGCTTTCCGTATTTTGTGATATGCTTTGCATATTTTGTGATATTGTTTTTATTCTTGGCTTATCATGCAAACCCAAGAATCATCCCTACCTTTGCCCGGGAGTTGGAGAGCGGCGATGCAACTGCTTTCTTTCATCCTTTGAAGTAGACTCGCACACCGTTTGCACTAAATGTCACAAACGTATGCTCTATGACTGATCCTTGTTCTGAATGTCATGTTTGGTCCCTAGAGCAGTGGATGAGGTTCGCTGGAAACAGGAAACCCAGGAAGGGTTGCCCACCCATCCTTGGAGGAGTATTCTCCTCCGAGGATGCTGGGTATCACTTTGTCTCTTTCTTCCCATGTGGCTCCCTTTGACTACTACCTCATCTAGAGGAGTGGTCACCCCTCCACATTTGACATGTTCACCTGGAGGGACGGGGAGCCGATCACGATCTCTCAAGAACTTCCTCCGTTTGCAGGGGGGGGAGCATTCTCCCCCTCGGCAAAGGGAGGCAGGCCCTGATAACCAATCTTTTTCAGGTCTGGGAGAGATTGGGAAGATCTTTCGAGATGTTAGAAACCTCTGGCCATCCCTAGGTCTTCCTAGGGAACCATCAGTGCAGGGCTTGATTGCGCACATTAGTGCCTCCAACCTGCCTCCCGTCTCTGCTGCATCAGTAGCTGGAACTACGGTTTAAGTTAAAGAGATTCAAGGCCACCACAACTACTGTCATGGCGCCTTCGGTTAGTCATTCTGTCCCATCAACGTCGACGCGCCCTCCGATGTCTCCCGACGCTAAGGATCTTCCAGACAAACTGATGAAAAGATACAAACGTGACCAAAAGAGGACGTAGAAGAAGACACCCCATTTGCCTTCGTCATCATCATCAACATCTTCTTCTCCACCTGTTTTTGCCTCCTCCTCTTCTCATTCTAAGGGTCCTGTTATGTGGACAGACCCGAAGAGGGAAAAGGTGGCTGCTCTAGACTGTAAGAAGGCCTGTTGGCCCTCTCATGACATGTCTTCTTCTACAGAAGAAGCACGAGGATCTCTCTACGACTCTCCCCTGCCCTGGGCAGGGAACCTGTGTCTTGGGTATCCCCAGACATCCGAGGCATGGAAGCAGCATGTGTTTGGATCAGCCATGACGCAGCTTCCAAGAGCCAAGTCCATGTACACCATGTACATAGATCCCCCATGTACATTGACACCCAAGGCACTGATACCAGACAACAGACGTCTCTCATGTCTGGTAAAGAATCTTCTTCTGCAAAGGGCTCCAAGGTTCCAACCTGGAGGATCATTCCCATCACGGACCCGAGTAGCAACGCTGTGCCCCGGACAATCCACGTGCACTACAGTACACGGTTCTCCTCAACCCGTGCCGCTGAAGGTTCTTCCAACCAGGTTCTAACAGACCTGCGCGGCTACGGTGAGTGTCCACAGTCCCCAGACCAGGACACGGCCTATAAAGAGAGTGCGGGTGTGCAGCATGCAGGCGCTGCCCCCACCCCCAAATCTCTGACCCAGGATGTGGCTTCCATGAGCCACTCCTTGGATGATTGGAGGATCAGGTCCTGCATCAGCGGTGCAGACCATAGAGCCTGCACACCAGACAGGGTATGGAGGAGGTTCCCCTTTCACTCTTCTTCATGCTTAGAGACCTCGGCCTCGAAGAAGAGTCCAGCACGTGGTTGGGACAGCATACGCTCTCACCCAGGAGTGCGTGATCGTTCTCCCGGGGCCAGCTCCCGCTCGCATTTGCGTGAGCGTATTTACTCCAAAGGATAGCTTCCACGCACATTTGTGAGAGCAGGACAACCCCTGTTCACCTCTGCGTGACAGGAGCTCTCCCGGAACTGCATTGATTGTCACCACAGGTTAACAGTCGTTCACAGCCTTCCTCTCCTGCCGAGACTTCAGCCTCCAGCAGGTCCGCAAAGGGAGCTAGGCCCTCTCACCTGTCCCTTCAACCTCCTGGGGGGTATAGCGGGAGACATGGGACCAACAGGACTCAGGTTGGTGACTGGGATTTGGCCTCCCATTGCAGCCCTTTGAATACCCCCGGTTCAGTCTTAGGACCAGAATGGACGTATGCTCAGGTGTCAGTAAGGGGACATGGGGATTCTGAGGAGGGTCTCTCACCTGCAGAGGGAGCAACTAGGGAGGACCACGACTTGGAGGGGCCGGAAGGTCCTCTCCCCAAGGACGTGGACACCCCCAAGCTGCAGAGATCATACGTTGAGATTGTTAAACTGATTCTTCAATACAACAATCTCGGGGAAGAGACCTTGGCTGCCGATGAGGTTGCTCCTTCGGGCCTCGAAGCACTGGTTGGACATCACAAGGAATCCTCACCATCGATTGAGCTGCCATGGTTGAAGCTTGCCGAGTCGGTCCTGGGTCAGGTGAATTCTCTAGTCTCTAGGGGGAGAACTCACTTTGGGCCAGCTGGTTGTTTAAGCTGCCTCCTCCACCTCTCCCTCCTCAGAAGAAAATCTACAAGCCCTCAGAATGCTCAATTATGACAGCAAAGGTTGACCCAGACTTAGTTTGTCTCGGTCTGGGTCCGTCATTGGAGCAGCTCCATGTAGAAAACATCTCCCGCTTGCATCAGGAGTCAGTGACCTTGGAAATGACTGCCTTGGCAACATTTCAAGCAGTCTCTTGGATGGACCACTGGTTCATCACAGTGGCCAAGGTTATCACCTCTTCGCCACTCACCAACTAGAAAATGACTAACCTTAACAGACTTCCTGTCTGGATGTAGGACCATCACCTATACTTAGCCCACTAGACAGCTAACCTGTGTCAAACTTGACACTTAAAAGGAGACGCGGCTCTCTATAGATTTTCTAAGTTTGTTGGTCCTGAGTCGGTCTTGACCTTGCTGGGTTCCACTTCTCTCTTTGACAGGCAGCAAGTGGACGCTGTGGTGGATTGTCGAAGAGTGGATGACTATGACCATCTCATCGACCGTGCTGTGGCAAAGACCTCTGTGGGTCTTCACACGCCTCTGCAGCCCAACCCTCAGGTCAGGCTAGCCCTTCCTCTGTGGGTTCTAGGAAACCCCAAAATCCTAGGGTCCCTCGTAGAAACACCCAGTCTTCTTCTGCTCCTGTCAGGAGGGGTGCAAACCAGCACCCCTTTTGGTATTCTGCCCACCCAGGTAGAGAAGATAGGGGAAGAAGAAGGGAGGAGGATACTATGGGCGGCATTCCCCTCCATATGCTGGCACTGGTGGGGGGGTGTCTGTCGAGCCACTAGGCAACATGGCAGTGACATGGAGCGGAGACCTGGGTAGTGAATGTCCTTCGGGTGGGCTATTTACGGTACTTCCCTTTGAGTTTCCTCCACCTCTCACCAGCCTTATGGTTAATCTACTAACACTCATTCCCTGCTCACCGAAGGACCTCATTCTACAGAACGAGGTGAAGGCAATGCTGAAGAAGTGTGCTGTGAAAGTTGTGACAGATTGCTCTCCAGGCTTTTACAGCAGGATCTTTCTCGTAGAGAAGGCATCAGGGGGATGGAGACCGATCACAGACCTATCTCCTCTAAACTGATTTGTTCGCCAGACTTGGTTCAAGATGGAAATGGCACAGTCAGTGCTTGTGGCCATTGGAGAGTCTGACTTCATGCTTACAGTGGATCTGCAAGATGCGTATTTCCAGATATCCATCCATCAGTCCTCCTGCAAGTACCTCCACTTTATCCTCAATAAGACGGTATACCAATTCAGGGCACTCTGTTTCAGGCTGTCAACTGCTCTGCTGGTGTTCAAGCGAGTATTCACTCTAGTATCGACTTCGGCTCATTCGCAAAGGATATGTCTTCTGAGGTATCTTGACGACTGGCTAGTCCTGACAAACTCCCGTTCGAAGTTGCTCCAGGACAGAGAGCACCTCCTCAATTTTGTTGCAGCCTGGCATTGCAATAAATCTCGAGAAGTCAGACCTCATACCCAAGCAGAGGATAAAGTACCTGGGCATGCTGATGGATACGGCAGCAGTGAGAGTCTTTCCCTCAGACTCCCAGATCAGCAGGTTCATAGAGGCAGCACAATCGTTCCTGTCCCGACAGGAACCTCCAGCTCGGATGTGGCAAGTTGTTCTTGGTCACCTGTTGTATTTGGAGAAGCCAGTCCCTCATGGGCGACTTCACCTTCGTTCCCTCCAGTGGAGAATGAAGGAGTTCTGGTCTCAAGCAAGGGACCTGTCATCCCTTCCCATTCCTCTTGAGAGAGAACTAGAACTGAGGCAGGACTTAGCCTGGTCTAGACGACAGGGACCTCATAATAGAAGTTCAGTTTCACACTCCCTCTCCCGAGATGCTTCTGTTTTCGGACGCTTTGAGGGAGGGATGGGGCACACACCTAGAGGAGTTACTAACCTTGGGTATGTGGAATCAGAATGACAAGCACTTGCACATCAACATCTTGGAGCTCAAGGCAGCCTTTCAAGCTCTCCAAGAATTCCAGGATCGAGTGATGAGGCACTCCATGGTACTCATGAGCGATATACCATGGTAGTGGCATACATCAACAGGCAAGGGAGACTAGTGTCTCTTCAACTTCATCAGTTGACGGTGCAAGTGCACAAGTGGGCAATAGCACACTCAGTGGAGTTGTCAGCCAGATACATCCCAGGCAAAAGAAATGTAGTGGCAGACAAACTCAGCTATCAGGGTCAAGTGACAGGGTCAGAATGGTTCCTATGCCCAGAAGTTGTGTAGATATTGTTTGACCTTTTGGAATGACCAACGATAAACTTTTTTTGCAACCCAGCACAACAGGAAGTTGCCGGTGTTCTGCTTCGTCTCCCTGGACCCTTGGGCTGCAGCAGAGGATGCCTTTCAGCACCCTTGGGACAATCTCGACACGTGCGTTTTTCCTCCGTTCTGTCTTATTCGTTACATGATCAACAGGGTAATGATCACCACGAATCTCAGAATGACCCTCTGGCTCCCAAATGGCCACATGCTGAGTGGTACCCAGACTGCTAGCTCTACTATCCTGGGCACCAAGAGAAATTCCTCCATGGCACACCTCCTTTGCCAACCCCACGCAGAGAGGTTCCACAGTTTGTAGAGTCCCTATCCCTTCACGTTTAGAGACTATCCAGCGTCTCCTGCGAGCGAGAGGCTTTTCTCAATGAACAGCATCAGAGATGTCTGGATATCTTCGGAAATCCTCTGCGGATGTCTATCAAGGGAAATGGCCATCTCCTGTGGTTGGTGTTGTGGAAAGGATTTCTCTCCAGTTGGAGCTACTATTCAACAGGAGCAGACTTTCTCGTCTTCCTTCTCTAAGAGAAGCATCTTTCTGTCTCAGCAATTAAGGGCTACAGAGCTGCCAGGGGCCTAGTCCTATGACTAAAAGACATAGATCTCTCTTCCTCATGGGAGATCTCCATACTGATGAGACGCTTAAAAAGCCTTGCCCTCCCAGGAAACTCAGGCTCCCTGAGTGGGATGTGACTCTTGTCCTTCGAAGCCTGACTCGTGCACCTTATGAGCCTCTACGAGAGTCGTCAGACAGGGATCTGACCCTCAAGACTATTTCTGCTTACCCTGGCATCACCGAAGAGAGTAGGCATACTCCATGGTCTTTCGTATACAGTACTGTAATGTTAAGCACTTGAGGGGATGGGGATCTGTTTCGTTCAAATTTACACCGGAATTTGTAGTGAAGACTCAGAATCCATCGGTCCCTGATGTCAGACTCTAATCCGTCTCAATCCCCTCCCTAGAGGACTTTGTAGGTAATGAACCAGACAAGATGCTACTTTGTCCAGTTAGAGTGCTGTGATGCTTCCTTATAAGGACTTGGCAGCTCAGGCATGGGTGTCGATGACTTTTTGTTAGCACTGGCAAGACCAAGAAAGAGGTGCCCAAGAGCACAATCTCTTTCTGGCTTCGTGAGACTATCAAGCGGGCATACTCAATGTCAAACAAAGAGGACTTGAGTACGTTCTGGCCCAGAGCTCATGAAGTCAGGTGTATTGCTCTGTCCCTCACATTCAGGAAGAACCAGCTGGTGCATCGGGTGGTGAGAGCAGGAGTGTGATCACATCAAAAGATGTTCACCTCTTTTTACCTGAGGGATACTGCCCACAGGTCCTTGGACACCTTTTCCTTGGATCCTGTGGTGGCTGCTCAACGAGTTGTGTAGCTCATTCAGGTCCCCTAGCGGGACAGGTAGCATCTGATCTAAGATGTACAGTCATAGAAGTGAGAGTGAGTGTGTGTGTGACTGGCCTCCCTCCTTTCCCTTTCTTGTACCTCTCCTCTTACAGCGGGCAGATGATAGGTTTTTAGACCGTCATGTGCTGGATGGGCACAGATGCAGGTGAGTGATCAGCCATTCTATTTTTTCCATTGTTATGATATAATAGAAGCAAGTCTTGCCCTCTCTTTAGCAAGGGGAGAAAGGGATTGGCATTAAAACTAACCCGTTGCTCAGCTTTATTGTCTCCAACATACGTGTTCTTTCATGCCTTTTCTTTTGAAGTACTGTTGCTTTCACACCCATTACTTTGAAAAGCCTGGAAGT
Source organism: Macrobrachium rosenbergii (assembly GCF_040412425.1). Lineage (NCBI taxonomy): Eukaryota > Metazoa > Arthropoda > Malacostraca > Decapoda > Palaemonidae > Macrobrachium > Macrobrachium rosenbergii. Next base: position 26,147,375 of record NC_089793.1, on the reverse strand, counting down.
CTGACAGTTGAGCACACATTTGTTCCCCTGATCAGAGGCATGGAACTAACTACTTCCTTTGCTTGATGTTACATGACCAGGAAAAAGTCCTAGGTGAGGCGAACCTCCAGTCGGTTAGGAAGTCTACTCAGATCCTCCCTCCAAACAGTAAGTCTTCCCATATAAAGACCAATGGTTTGTATTCATATAGGAATAAATGACAAATTTTGGAAGTAATTTGTATTTTTCCTAACATACAAACCTGAGGTCTTTACATACACTGCCCACCTCTAGCCACCCTTCATTCTGATACCTGCACTATTAGGCAAGTGGATGCATAACTCAGCAATGGGAGGTGGTAATGGTACCACTCACCCCTCCCACTGGTAGTCCAACTACCAAACAACCATGTTGTGTAGAACAGCCTGCTCCAGCTTGTGCTGAAGGTAATTCCTATGTAAAGACCCCAGGTTTGTACATTAGGAAAAATACAGATTACTTCCAAAATTTGTCATTTTTACTTACTATATAAACAAGAATTTCCTCAATTTGGTAGGACACTACTGTAAATGTCAACAGTAGGACTAACTTAATCTTAAGAAGCTGGTTATGGCCTGAGATTATCAAGAGTATTTTTCATAAACAATAAATCTACACAAAGTTAATAAAAATCAATCTTACCTTTACATTCATCAGTTGAATCGTCTTTACGAAAACCATCTCTGCAACCACATTTGTAAGATCCCTGTGTATTTTCACACAATTCATTTTCATCACATGGGTCATTGTCACACTCATCAATATCTGTTGAAAAACAAAAAACATTACAATTACGTAATAAAAGAAAATCAATATTTTCTCAATAAAGACATCAGTATTTCTCAAGCACTTAAAATTCCAATTTAACTTGCAATAAAAATCAATTTACCTCGGCAGCTTCGGTATTTTGCATTGTAAGAAGTCCCAGGAGGACACTGAGGACCAGTAATACGACTTCGGTCAAGGGTAGAAGGAGCAGGTGTAGTGGCTGCTGTGGTGGTGGTGGTTGTTGTTGTTGTCGTTGTTGTTGTAGTTGAAGCAGTAGTTGCTGTTCTTGCTGGCGGCGATGATACAGAACTGACTGTACCATTTGTGTCTGTTAGTTTTGGCTTTGGTGCACACCAGTAATCACCAGGTGAATTAACACATTTCTCTGTGAGTTTGTTACATAGATCACGGCCTTCTGCACATTCGTCTATATCTAAATGGTAAAAACAAAAATATACTGTAGAGAACAGAATATACGTTATATGTAAATCTAGTGCTTCTAGTCCCTGGAGAGTACATTCTTGACTTTTATATCAGCCACTTTCCTGATGAAAAAAAGCAACTGATCTACATTTAGTAGCTGCAGAATAAGTCCTTAAAACAATCATCTTATGGATATGAAAATAATGAAGGAATGGTACCTCTGTTCTCTGACCTTTCATTTTAATCATCAAATGCTGATAACATCTGTAAGACCAGTGAAATTTAACCTCTTTCCAACTAAGCATGACCTCTTTCTCAAGATTCCAGGCAAGGACAGAACACATATCTCACATATTTGAAGAAATGGGGAAGGCATTTGCAACAGGTTTTTGGGGCTATAACATTTCAATATAAAAAGAACAATGCAAAGGGAGCGCACACTATAATTTTTGAGCTAGACCCATGGAATGGGTGACCTAAAACCATTATCTACCACAGATGTAATGAAAACAAGGGGAAAGGAAAAAGAGCAAAACCCAGCCTTCAAGAAAGCAAAAGATTTTTTTGAAAATGGAAGTAAAATGAAAGCAGGAATAGAATTACAAAACTTGTTAGTAATCCACAAATTACCCACGCCTAGTAAATGTAGGGTATGGTGGCCTAGTGGGAGTCAGGTCACCCAATACAAAACATGAGCTTTTCAGCTCAAGAGAAAGATAAAAGGGTATTTTTTTAGGACAAATAAAGCCCATCTTTCAGTTTGGATGTAGATAATCAAAAGAAGAGGTAAAGGAAGGGTGCCAGATAAAATGCTTTTTGATTCAATCTTGTGGTCAGAGGAAATGAAAGAAAGAAGCCTCCCAAAAACTAGAGCATTAATCCAAACATGAACAGATAAGGACAGCACAAAGAACTAGTGATGTGGATACGAAACCTGATTTTTTACGACGCAGGTCAAATGAAACACTTGATATACCACAGAACTCAAAATAAGCATAAGCACACCCTTCCATTTTCTTTTAGATGCAATACCATCCATCTCTAATAACATTGGTTTCATGGTAATATTTCATATGAAAGCCATGAAAAAACAAGCCCCTTATTATTAATCATCCATAATTTTTAATAATGTAGCAAACCAGCAATTATTTTTAAAAGTAATAATGATCAATAATGATTCCTATAAGGTAAATAAAAATATCATTAAAGTACTCTACAATGATAATACAGCACACTGTGTACTGTAAACAAGCACTAATAAGCATTTTCCAGTAAAAATATTTCACAATGGGTTAATATTATAGCAAATATTCCATGTTTTAGTTTCTGCTTTACACTGACTAACAATGCTGATAAATAATGAATACTGTATACTGCTCCTATCTGTAGAACATGTAAAATAGACACTGGCCTTCTAGCAAATGAACTGTATAAGTGCATACCACAGGCTGAGCTTCTTAAAAGTGTGTTATATTCTGTAACAAACTCATTGTTGTTTTCCATGCATATAAAATCCATGCATATGTCTTTAAAATATGGCAATCTATTTTTCAAATGAACAGGAAGTATTTATCAAAGCATGTTATAAAGGTTCACACCCTTTAAATAACACATTATGAGCTCCTTATTTTTATCTGGGCAATAATGAAGATGAACGTTTGTCTTTTTTAACATGGCAATGAAATAAGACTTTACAGGCAACCTACCAAAGAAATCCTTGCCTAATAATGCTAAAATAACAAAAAACTATTCAAAAATTACTGTGACCCACATGAGAATACTCAAAATTCAAAATTCCTCTATAAAGTACTATACTGTTACAATGCTTGAAAGACATGGAATAAAAAAGGATTTTGACAAAGGAAAAATGATATTTTCATAATAAAATAAATTTTTGAACATACTTACCTGGTAGTTATATATATAGCTTAAGTCCCTGAAATACGCAGAATTTCAAAAACTTTATAATCGCCGATGGGTAGTCAGGTGTACCACTAGTCGCCCTCTAAAGGTACCTTGAACCATTCAACTGTTCCTCAGATCTTCGCCTGGTCTCTAGAGGAGGAGGGTGAAATTTAATCATATATAACTACCAGGTAAGTATGTTAAAAATTATTTTATTATGAAAATATCATTTTGAACATCTTACCTGGTAGTTATATGTATAGCTGATTGACACCTTTGGTGGAGGGTCAGAGACAGCAAACATCTTTGGAATTTTGTTTAATAAACCAACTTAAGGTTTTTACCTGGTTTAAGGAAGCTGACTTCAATGAACTCCCCTCATTATGTCATGCTTTCCTAAGGGTCCAACGATCCACTCAGGGGCTGAAGACCTCCTAGAGCTGCCAACCATTGTACCAACCTCTATGTGACAGACAACCTATAATACCCTTGTTCAGGCTGCCAAGGGCAAACTGATTACCTGACTAAAATCACTTGCGGAAGATTGCCAATCTCCACAAACAACCATAAGATTACAACTATTCCAAGGCAAGAATCATTTTTATCGAATTATGGGATTGCAGGGGTAGTCCCCTCTCCCCTACTGAGTTAGCTGCTATAAACGGTCCCAGTGTATGCAGTCGTCATAAAGCCGTTGTGATTTAATTCAAGTAGTGAGGCAAACACTGACTTGCTTCTCCAGAAGGTAACAGTCCATGATACTTTGTAGGGACCTATTCTGTCTAAAATACAGAGTTTGCAACCACTCTTGAAATCCTCATGGGTTTTAACCTTTAGAGGTTAAGGTCCGCTTCATTACATTCTGAATCGCTTCCCATCAACTGTCTAATGAAAAAGGATAACGCATTCTTTGACATTGGTAGAGAGGGCTTAACTGAACACCAAAGCGCCTCTGACCCGCCTCGTAAGTTCTTCATCCTTTGCAGGAACGCTCTCAAAGCTCTTACCGGACAGAGGACTCTCTGAGTAACTCCCCACCTGCGATCTCTGCCAGATTCATAATCTCGAAGGACTTGGGCCATGGTTGTGAAGGCCGTTCATTCTTAGCTAAAACCCCAATTGTAGAGCAGATAGCTTTGCCGTTCCTAAAACCGACGGTTTATTGAAGCATGTACTTCACTGACTCTTTTTAGCTGTCGCCAACAAACAAAAATAGAGTCTTCATTGTGAGATCTTTCAATGAAATCTCTTGCAAAGGTTCGAACCTATCGGACATGAGAAACTTTAGGACTGTCCGTCTAGGTTCCACGCTGGTGAGATCTGACTTTTCTCTTTGGTAGTCTCAAATGATCTGATAAGGTCTTGGAGATCCTTATTGGCAACAAGTCAAGTTTCTGTGTTCTGAAGACCGCTGCCAACATGCTCCTGTATCCCTAATAGTAGAGACTGAAAAGTCTACTCTTAGGTAAAAGAAGAAAATCGGCTATCTGGGTCACAGAGGCATTAGGCTTAGGACACGGGTTGTTTTTACACCAACCTCTAAAATATCACTTGGATTGGTATACCCTGATGGTAGATGACCTCCTAGCTCTTGAAAGAATGAGCTCTAGCTGCCTCTTCGAAAAATCCTCTAGCTCTTGAGTTTTTTTGATAGTCTGAAGCAGTTAGCTGTAGACCTTGGAGTTTTGGTGATACCTTTCCAAGTGGGGTTGTTTATAGATCTGCCTTAAGGGCAGACTTCTCGGCGTGTCCACCATCCATTCCGCACCTCTGTGAACCATTCTCTTGTTGGCCAAAAGGGGACCACTAGAGTCATCCTGCGCTCTCGTGGGACACGAACTTCTGAATGACTTTGTTTATGATCTTGAAGGGGAAACAAGCGTAAACGTCAGGTTGGACCAATTTAAAGGAACGCATCTATGCATTGCCTCAAAATTGGTCTGGCACAGGAGAGCAGGTCTCCATCCTCTTCGTTTGAGCTGTGGCGAAGAGGTCTGTCATGGACGACCCCAAATCCGCCACAATTCTCTGCAGACATCTTGGTGAAGAGTCCATTCTGTTGCCAGGACTTGACCTTTCCTGCTCAGACTGTCTGCCCTCACATTTCTTTCTCCCTGAATGAATACGTCAACAATGTCACATTTTCTCCTGGCCCAGATAAGGAGTTGCCTCGGCGTTCATGTACAGTGACCTGGGTAGGTTCCTCCTTGTTTGTTGATGTAGGCCAACGTTACCGTCGTGTTGTGGAGTTGACCTGTACGACCTTGTCTTGGACTGATGTTGTAACTCTTTGAGGCTAAAAATATTGCAGTCAGCTCCTTTTGATTTATGTGGAGCTTCTTCTCTCTGGTCCAGAATCTGATGACTTCCAACTTTCCCAATGTTGCTCCCCACCCGAGTCCGGTTCTAGGCGTGAGAACAACACTAGGTCTGGGTTCTTCTGTTTTAATGAAAGGCCCTCCTGAAGCTTGACTGGGTCGTTCCACCACTGAAGGCACTGTTTCATCTTCTGCCTCTAATGGGGATACCTCTTTCTAGCCCGTCTTCTCTGCTCAATACCGATTGAGGTGGAATGGAGTGGGCGAACTTAGTCTTCCTAAGAAACGAACTGTTCTGAGGAAAGGGTCCTAGCAGGCTCATCCATTCCCTATAAGCACATCCGTTTCCCCAGAAAGTCCTTAATTTTACTAAGGTCTGTTCCATCCTTGATGGTGACGAAACCGAAAATCCCGAGACTGAATCCTCATCCCAGAAGACAGGATCTCTTGAGATGGGGTCAGATGTGAGCTTCTGCCTGTTTACCAAATCCTAGTTCCTCTGATAAACAGACTGTCGTTTGAAGATCCTCCAGACAGCGATTGAAAATGGAAGGAGCTCTGAGAAACATCGTCCAGATAAAATGAGGCCCTGATGCCTCTCGTAGTTTTGGCATTCCCCGCCAGCATTCGACATCAGTCTGAAATATTTGGGAGGCGCCGTGTTTAGGCCAAGCAAAGAGCCGAAACTGGAATACCTGTTCCTGAAGACGAATCTCAGGTATTTCTGAAGCCCGGGTGGATAGGAATGTGGAGATATGCGTCCTGAAAGGTCAAGTAAACCATCCAGTCGTGTTGTCTGACTGCCGCTAACACTGATTTTGTTGTTTCCATGAAAACTTCATATCTTTTGTACAAAGGCGTTGAGGCACTCATCAGTACTGGTCTCCAACCCCCGAGCTCTTGGGAACCAGGAAAAGGCGGTTGTAGAATCTGGCGAATCCAGATTTTGTATTTCTCTGTTTGCGTTTTCTGCAATAATAACTAAACTTGCTGTCGAATCGCCTGTGCCTTGGACTCGTCTCTGTATCTGGGAGACAGATCTATTGGTTTGTTCTGGCCAAAAGTTTCTTAGGAAAAGGGATTTTGTAAGTATCCTGGAGTAGTTGAATGGACCAAATCCGCTCTCAAAATCTCCCATACCTGCCAATCATTTACTGGCTATATCATTGCCTAAAAACGTCAATACTGTTTCTTCCCCTGTAAGGCACTCTATAGATTTTTTCACATGTTGAAGCCGAGAACCTCTACCTGAGGGCCGACCACGACCAGGGCTGACACCCTGATTACAGAAGCTGCAGTCTTTTTTTTTTTCATGAAAGTCGTTGAGCAAGACTTTCTTGTGTCTGCCGATATAAGATCTTGTGTGGTTTCTGAGCTAATAGAAGGAATCTCTTTAACCAAGTCTTGAGGTTAAGAGGTGAGAGGAAACAGTATAAATTAATTCCGGGACACATGACTGGATGTGACCCCATTAGCTAGGAAAGAGCAAAATGGGTCCTTTTCTTCTAAGATTCCTGCTGGAATATGTTCCGCTAATTCGGAAAAAAGCACCGTCTCTGATTCTTTATCCATACACGACATAAGATGTACAAATTCTTCTTTGTCGGTCTTTTTGCTGAATAATCCCATCTTTCTTCCTAACGCTCCAGGGTCCAGTCCAGAAAGTTAAAGACCTCAGTTACCCTTTCGTTCCTTTGAGTGGTCCAACTCTGATGTTGACCAACAAAACTGTTCTCCCCATGGCCAATTTAAAGAGATGGTCAACAAGATTCGAAATGATCTCAGAAGAGTATTAAGACAAGCGATTCTCCCGTTTGATACCAAATTGATCTTGTCTAGTTTGGCTGGAGGAAAAGCAAAGTGCTGTCTTTCCTTGTTCTTTCTTTGAAAGCATCCATTCATTCATCATTTTGAAAGACTCTTGGAGAAAGGGGGACAAACCATCTTCAAAAGGAAGAATAATATTAGACGCCTTCCCATGAAATTCTGAAGGTCAGAAATCCTTTCCTGGAAAAGTTTTCAGGAAAACCTTTAAACCGCAGAGTTCCAATTTTGACACAGATTATAAAACAAGTTATAACAGACAGCTTTACTATCTTCTTCTTCAAATCATGTTCGATCAAATCCACAGGAGACTGAGGAAATAATCAATCATTTCTTCAGAAAGCCAAAGAACAAGGAGAAAAAAACGTTGAAAGTATCACCTTGGCCTTTCGGCGTCCTGGTGTCCATGTCTCGTGACAGAACAGTTGGTGGGTGATCTGGCGTCCTCAAATTCTTGGCGTCTGGCGTGATGGCGTATAAGATCTTGACGCCTGGCGTCAAAACAAACCATCCTCTTGAAGTAAGGTGTCCTGGGCGTAGACTTCAGAAAATCAAGTTCCGTCCAACCTTATATAAGGAGAACTGGCGCCAAGGACATCTGTCAAAAATGCTTCCTCAGGCTGACGCAAAATGATTGAGTTATCATTAGGAGACAGAAAACATTTTTCCGTGTTCAATGTCAGTAAAGCCCCTGAAGTCGCGTTCTCAGCTGGCCGCCTGTGCGACATCATCTATAAAGTTTCCTCAGGGACGGCGTGCAAAAATTGGACAATTCTGCATCCGTCTTATCTCAGGCTGATATTGCATCAGGAAGAATTTCCGTTGCATGTTGAATTTCATGATCTAAATACCTTTTTTTGATCGAAAAATTATTTACGCAATTTTCAAATATTACTAATTAATTTTAATAATAACGTTGGAAATGAATTTCGTAGCCTCCGGTCTTATTCGATTAAATAACATAAGCGCCGATGAGACAAATCGTCTGCTTTTCACTGGACGACCAATTGTTAAAACTAAGAAAGATGCTCTGGGCTGATACTATTGAAATACAAAATATATTAATGTCAAATCCTACTGAAATTATATTAAAATTTCCTTTAAGATTTTCGGATAATAGTATAAGCATTTTTAGATGTAACAGCGTTTTTATGATAAAATAATGATTTACGGTATGTGCTAATTTCCCTCAAATATTAATACAGTATTAGGTTTAATAAGATTAAATAACTAATAAATAAAAATAATAAACTCTCTCCTATTTAGATGACAGAATTTTTTCGACATTCCTTCTCATGTTTCTTGAGCTTAAATAAATGGTTTTACCTAATAACACGACATTTTCAGAGCAAGATTAATAATAACACTAAAATAATAATAATTTCTCATTTTTTGGGTCTTGATACTTATCAGATTTCTTTCTTTCTCATCCAATAAATGTCCTCTGTACTGCAACATCAATGAGTCATACCTTTTGTCAATTTGAATGGCAATCATCATGTCCTTGAGGTTGGTTCTATTGGAGTATCACCTGGGGTTCTGGACTACCACTGGTCCCATGAATATCTTTGCCCGAGCGAATTCTTCAATTCCCTGAGGTTGGTCTTTGAAGCCACTTTTTTGCTCCAAGCTCTTCTGGTGTTTCCCTTTCAAGGCTCCAGTGGACTTTGCTACTGAATCCATCACTCTTTTGTACTGATAAACCAAAACATTCATCACATCTATCCTTTAACTGGTCATAATTTTTCCCTCTGCATTTTACAAAATGAGATGTTATTTGTATTGTTCTTAGGACATATCTGGTTCTTAGGACCTCATCATTCTCACTGTCAGCATTCTCAGAATCTTGCAAGTGGAAAATGTACCCAAAACCAAAGTGAACAGGTCAAAATCAACAATATCTAACAAATCCAGAAAAATCCAAAATTAGATGCAAAGTAGCTCAGGACCAAAGCCAAGTGTGCTACAGAAACAGCTCTAGTGAGAAAATCTGATGGACTCAAGCAGGCAAGGAGGATGCAACCCGAACCCCAAGATCTAAAAACAGTTGGAGATCGTTCAAGATGACCTGGTGATACACAAAAATGTTATACCTGACTACCCAAATAAATAATAATAATAATAATAATAACAATAAATTCTGCATAATAATAATAATAACTTAAGCTATATAATAATAAAGGGATTTTTGACAGAGGTTTAAAAATCTATTTCTGAGGAAGGTCCCGTGTCACCTGGTGAAATTCCATTACAGCACGAATTTCTAGGTATAACATGCTAGATATACCAGAGAAAAAGAGCTTTCAGGAAAGCTGGGGTTACTACCCCAGTCGATCGTCTTCTAGGAAGACGTCGGTATAAGAAGGGTGAGTGAAATACCACTACCACGGAAACCTACTCGAAAGATCTCTCTATCAAAACCCCCGAACAGAGCGGTGAGCCGTTACAGCCCCCACACTCAACACCCGCCAGGACGGCGACACCCAGCGCCACCTACCTCATTCCATGCTAGCACTAACCCCAGACTTGGCATGTGCAAGAAAAGAGGGGAGCCTAGGTGATACAGGGAGGTCACCGGGTGACACCTTCCTCAGAAATAGATTTTCCTCTGTCAAAATCCCTTTTCTGAGTCCAGTCCCGTGTCAGCCGGTGAAACGTGATAGAGAATCATGCCAAGACTGCAAACTACCAGGAAAAAGAAATGGGTAATCTGAAGAAAAGGCAAAATTTACCAAAATAATTTTAATTAAGGAATCTCTTCCATGTGAGCAATAATACTTAAAACCTAAGGCATATTAAATCAAAGACTTAAAAAACTTAACACTACAAAAACACTGGAGGTCCCGGTCTGATGGGGAAAAAACCCAAAACAACATTAAAATTACTTAAACACGAATTGAAACATGAAAATGGTGTATACAATTTCAAATAAATACAATCTTAAAACTATACACGTAAACTTAAGCTAAACATGTAAGAGACAAATTACTAATGAACATTAAGTGTATAAAACATATCTGGGGTACATGGAGCCAAAATAAAAACTGTCCACTACCCAAAAGGAAACAATTATGGCATGTCAGATTACAGTTTTCCATCAACAGGTACAAATTACATCAATATGAGGAGCTAGGCAGTGAGGCATAATCAACCAGGAGAATAAGCAGAGAAGTAAATGAGGCAGGCGGGCGGGGAAAAGGAAAGGATATGATTGATTAAGGTGGGGAGATGACACTTCCCACAGCTATAAAAGAAAATTTCAGGGCTTGGTGATTTTTAAATAGTGGCGTTTAAACACTAGAGGTGATTTCCAACCCCGTATATTTAGATAACTCTGAAAAGTCCATATTATGAAAGTAATTAATGGAAGTAGCAACTGCTCGAATATCATGAACCTTAGGAACTGAATCTGGGTTGGCTTGTTTAATAAAATACAGAATTTGTTGTCTTATACCATTTAGTGAAAGAGTACCACCTTTCTCCCTGATAAAAGAGGACCCGACTTACTCTGTGGAGTTCTTAAAAGGTAAGATTTAAGTGTATGGACTGGACATAAAGACTGGTCTTGGAGGAAGGGGCACCACCTTCAAGGGGACCACCTGTCCTGTGGGTCTTCGTTTTGGCTAAAAATCTAAAAGGATCAGGGAAAGGAGGACCTCTCCAGACGGGAGGAAGTTCACAAAATTATCACCTCTGGTGAGAGCCGACAGCTCTGAGATTCTAGCACCTGAAGCCAAGCTAATCAAAATAAGTCTTCCTTAACAGATCCTGATAAGAGCAATGAAAGTTATCCAGCTCTGATGCTAACTTAAGGACGTCATTGAGAAACCACGTAACCGAATGTGGGCGTGATACTGGTCTCAGACAGCGCATGCTCTGGGGATGGATGAAAATAGGAATCTGTAAGGTCGATTTTAAAGCCGTAAAGAAATACTTTCTTCAATGCTGACTTGATTGTGGTAATAGTGGCCGGAGCAAGGCCTTTTTCAAACAGTGATCTAAAGAAAGAAACTCTAAATTAGTCGTCATAATTTTGGCTTCAGATGCTTTTAGGAAGGAGGCTAATTTTTTGACTGCTGAGTCATATTGTCTAATAGTAGAATCTCTTTTATCTGATTCTAAAAACAGAGTGTTGACAGGGTCAATGTTTGCCCCTTTTTGAGCTGCGAACTTTTATAAAGTCCATAAAACTAGGGCATTCTGAATTCTTGAGGAAGCTGACACAGTCTTGGTTTGTACTGTCTGGGTCAGAATGGGCTTGGGAATCAAGAAGACTCCGCGTCCCAGTTCCTGAAGAAAGAGGGAACCAATTGCTCTTCGGCCAATAGGGGAGCTACCAGGGCTGGTTGACCTTTGAATGTCCTGAGTTTGTGTAAAACTTTCAGCAGTAAATTTATTGGAGGAAATAGATAAATTTCTCCCAACTGTTCCAATCTACTGTCATTGCGTCCGTGGCGTACGCCTGAGGGTCCAGGTTGGGGGCCACATAACAGGGAGCTTGAAGTTGCTCTCCGTTGCGAACAGATCCACTTGGAGACCCGGAACCTGGCGGCAAATCCATTGGAAAGATTCCACGCCCAGGGACCACTCCGTCTCCAACGGAGTCGTTCTGGACAGGGAATCCGCCACCACGTTCGGACCCCGCTGGGTGGGTGGCTGACAGGTGCCAGCCGTGCTTGTTCGCCAGGGAGAAGATAGCAACCATTACTTGGTTTACTCGGCCTGATTTGGAGCCGCCCTGTTGATGCAATGAACTACCACTGCGCTGTCCAATACCAACCTGATATGAATCCGGTTGGGGGCGGATTTTCTTCAGAGTTAGAAATACCGCCATAGCTTCCAGGGTGTTTATATGGAACTGCTGAAACATTGTGGACCACGTTCCCTGTACTTTTGTTTTGGAGAATATCCCCCCAGCCGCTTTAGAGAAGCGTCTGTGTGGACAACTAGTGCCGGAGGGGGAAATTGAAGTGGAACTGTTTTGGACAAGCCCTTGACTGAGGCCCAAGGCGCAACTTGTCTTTAAGATTTGAGGGATGGAGAGACCTTGTCTCTGAGCTTGACATTGGCTCGACTCCCGCCACACTCTGTTTATGTCTTTTTAACTTTCGCTTTTAACAGCAGGTCTGTCACTGAGGCAAACTGAAGAGACCCAAGGACCTTTCTTGGGACCGGCGGGATGCTGATGGATTTTTGAGAAATTTCTTGGTGAGAGATGCTATCTCTTTCCTCTTGGGAGGCGGAGGGATAACGTGAGAGGACAGATCCCACTTGAGACCCAGCCACTGAAACCGGGACTCCGAGTCAGGCGGGGACTTTTGTCTGTTCAGTTGAAAACCCAGCGACTCTAGGAAACTGATGACTATGGACGTGGCCTTCTTGACACTCCGGAACTGTTGGTGCCCAAATTATCCAATCGCCCAAATATGCTGCTAGGGATATCCCTTGGGACCGGAGTTGTTGAACTACCGTGTCCGCCAGCTTTCAGTGAATACTCCTGGGCGCAATGTTTAGGCCGGGGCATGACCCTGAAGGAGTAGGCCTGATTCCCGAGTCTGAAACCGAGGAACTGAGAGAAGTTCCGGCGCAACCGGGACGTGATAGTAAGCGTCTGAAAGATCGATGGAGGTGGTGACGGCTCCACGCGGAAGTAGAGTCGTGCCTGAGCTATTGTGGCATCGCGAAATTTGTCGCATTTTATGTAGAGATTTAGACGCGACAGATCCAGGATCACTCTTTGCTGATCGGAGTCTTTTTGGAACAGTGAATAACCTGCCTTGAAACTTTAGGTGCCTTACTTTCTTTATTGCTCGTTTGTTGAGCAATTCTGTCACTATAATCCCGTAGGATTGATGTGGGTGGCTGGTAAAACCTGTTTAGAGGAGGAGGGATTCTTGATCCAGCTCCATCCTAGTCCTTTGGACACAATGCTGTGTGCCCAAGGGCTGAAGGTCCATTGGTCCCTGAACCAATACAGGCGACCACCTACCTGTGTTTCTCTCAGTGGGAGGGGGCGGGTTTCCTCCCTACCACGTCCAGGTCTTCCCCTTGGGGTGGTGTTAGCCTTCCCTCTGTGAGGGCCTTACCTCTTCCCCCCTTGCAATTCTATTAAGGCCGTGAAAAAACCACGGCCTTCATATGTGGGGTTGTATGCTGGTGAGGCCACATATGAGCTCAGCAGCTGGTTGGACCAGCACATACTGTTGGGGTTGGGCCTTAGAAGTGGAGGCTGTGCCACTGCCGAGACCGGGACGCTTGACCACCGCTGCTGGTGGGGCCTTTATGTCTCCTGAAACGCTTGCCTCCTCTCGTCTGGGGGCCAGATTCTGGGGTCTTGCGCTTGTAAGTGGAAATACCCCAGCGAGAACGCGACTCTGGTTGGCCCTTGTAGCCTCAGTCATAACATTTCGTGAACCTCTTCTTCAGGGAAGAGGTTAGGTCCCCAGATCGAGCTCTTTAACGAGCTTGTTAGGCTCGTGGCGGATAAAGTAGCGTTTGCGAAGATGAACTTCCTGCATTCCAGTCTGGCCAAAATAAACTCAAACAAGTCAGACTGAAGCCAGCCAGCAAGGGACTTAGCTAAGACCTGGAAAAAGGGCTCATCCGCCGGCAGGAGACGGCAGTAGCTTCAGTGAGGCATACGGAAGTTCAACGGACCGGGCTAATTTAGTCCGAGCATCAAACTCCGCTTTAACAAAGATTCCGGCAGCTTAGGGAGTTGCTCGCTAAACTGTGAGGAAGCACAGAGAGGTCCAGCTTCCCGACCGTGAAAGTGGACGGGGCATCCATCCAGAACTCATTACTTCCCGGGAACACCAGGGAGTGGTCTGTTTCCCTTAGCTGAGGTAACGGATTACCGTCCAAAGCACGCTCGGGTCGTAGCCAGAGCCAACTTTGTTCAAACAAGGGTTGGTAAGTTGTCTCCCAGGGCGAACATGGTGAAGTTGCCCTGAAAGGAGTCAACTTTGTGTTGTCTGCCTGCCACTCCGTCAGAGTGCGCAGGAGAGCCGACAGAGCTTGGTCCCTAGGGGATGATGACAGTCTCCTAGGAACCTTGTCTGACCGTAATCAAGCTTCCTCCTGTCAGCCTCACGGCCTGGGATAAGGGGGCAAAGATCGGGAAGAACTCCAACTCCTCCAACCGTCTCGTGCCAAGACCTTCAAGAGTCAGTTGCCATCATGTTGGATGGCCCGGGAGCGAACCAGGTTACCAAGATCAAACGGCGGTGTTCCGCAGTGTCGGGGATAACATACTGTGGTTCGGCTGGGGTGGGTTGAGTTAATTCCCGCCAGTTATATTGTCATGACTGGCAAACTTCTCAGAGATCTTATTGTCAATCTGGAAACTTTCCTCCGTGAAACGTCATTCCTCAGTATAAATTTCTTTGGCAAAGGCCTCTGCATCAAAGAGAGGCTGGCGAGGAGGGCTTGGTTTTGTTGCCCTCTTACTCGCGCCTGCCGGAGGAACTAGACTTGCTCCGGAGGCTACAGGTCCTGAGACCTTAGCCTCGACGGGGGAAGGCGATGCTTTCTGGAAGACGAGGACTTGATAGCCCTTCAGCCTTCCATGAAGTCTTCAACTTCAACTTGGGGATAGCAGATGGAGCTCTATCACCCAAGGAGGAAGACTTCACAAAACCTGGAAAATGAAGATAAGATGAAGCTGGGGAGTCAAACAAGGGGCCCGCCCAACAACCTCACCTACCTGCTACTTACCACCTGGTCTTGCTCAATAGCCATGGGTTCGAGGTCTAAGTTCAAAAGCGGCGACGTCCTCTGAAACCTCTGAGTAGTGATATCCACTTGGGGTGGCTGGGTCGCATCCGGATCTGCTGGATGATGGGGTGGCAAGATCTTCAGGCACTGCACGTGTCGCCACCGTGCCGGGGTAAGTAAGTCCCTCAACCTGGCGAGAGGACGTAGGGCTTCCCGACGGAACATTCCTTCCAAACCCAGCCACCCAGGCCCGGAGGGATTCAAGGCAGATTTCTTGGAAGACTCATCCGCCTGCAAAAACCAACAATTAGCTAAGGACGAAAAAACAGTCCGGAGCCTCATAAACAAAATTCAATATGAGAATGAAACGGAGAAGACTGTCACTACCAACTCATCCTGGATGGTTGTACAGAGAGGCAAAACAAACCTCACAACCATCGGGGTGCCAGACTACCAGGTCGTCCGCCGGACGCACAACCAGCGTGGGTCCGGCAAACTACGTGACCGTAGGGTTGTTGCAGGAGGCGGTACCCCGCTCTCACAGCGAACAGTCTGTAAGAAGAAAAGTACATGAACCTCCCACTCTAAGCAAAATAAAGCTGGCAAGGCCGGGAAACTCAACTGCAACCAGGAATACTCCGGTGGAGAAGAACTCCCTTTTATAAACTGGGCCAATAAGCTCTAAATCACACAGAGTGGAAGGTAGATTTCCAGACCCGGAATACTCCGGGGAATGAAAGGGAGAGACCAGGAACCAACCATAAGGGCTTGCCTGTAAATTTAGCGGGGAGACCCTGGCGTAGCCGGACTCACTATATAATAACTAAGGAGAGTACTCCGTAGATAACAAAAAATATCCAAAATTAAATACAATAAAAAGTAAACTAATGATGGTAAGAAATTCTCCGGAGACAGGAGGGATCCGCTCCCTTATATAATGAAAAATTCTTCTTCACTCTACCCGCCGGAGAACAAGATGGGCCAGATGCTCATATGTTCATAACATAGGTGGGGCAAATTAATAATACCGTATCAACGTAAACCCGACGGGAGACGAGGAGTGAGATAAAGTGTTCAACGCGTTCGAGCAAACAAACCACCAACCCAACACAGCGACAGCTGAGGACTGTATGGGAGGGAGCGAATCCTCTACCAAAAAGAAGTCCTGAACTCGGAGAAAACACCATCTAGCGTCACCCGCACGTAGAAAACAAGGCTGGAAAGGAGGGGGTGGGGAGGGGGAGGAGAATGGTAGGCTACCGGAAGGGAACAGGAGACAGGGAGAACCTCACCCGCTCAACTGCACCTACACCACTCCAAGAATAATGAAACTGTGGAGAGGGCGGAATGACTGGGGAGCAACCAACCCTCGATGCCCGACTCCTGCCTAGGCGACAGCCTAATAGGGACCTAACCTAGTATAGGCTAGGAAAGGAGAAAAGGGAGGAGGAGGAACAAACAAGGAGAGAAATTTGAGCCGAGAACCAACCAGAACAAAAGGGGGATAAGGAGGCTTACTAGCCTAGAGGAAACACATCCAAGAAGCTCGATTCCCCCAATTGGAGGAAGAGGACCCAGGGGCTCACTGACCTAAAAACGAGAGATCCCGGAGGAAACAGCAACAAAACTCCCTCAACCTGATCTCTCCGCCCAGGGCAAGGGAAGGGAAGCTAGCCTACTAAAACAAACCAATCACTCCATAAAAACAAAAACTAAAACTAAAATGTGCTCAATAGAGAGCCTAGCCTACCAAGGGAGGTTAGATCTGAGGTTGCCGCCAACACCGAGGTAAAACCACTAAAAAACAAAAAAAATAAAACTAAAAGAGAGCACCATCTTCAATAAAATAATAGCCTGTAAGACCAAAATGTGGAACCCAGCCTGGGGTGGTACCTGACGGGCATCACTCCCACCAAGGCCAGAGGCCAATGATCGTAAAACAAAACTAAAATTGGGGAGCCACCGCAAGGAACCACCAGGAAGGGGAACCAAAGGGGGAAAAATCTATAACGCTAGGAGGAGACAACTCCAACTGAAAATAACAGAAGGAGAGCGCCATGGTCGACATGGCTGGCTGGGGACGCCCGTGGCGTCATAAGAAGATCTCGATATTTATGAAAATACGAGACCATAAACAGCCAAAAATAGAACAAAACCCACAAGAAGATGGTACTAACTTAGAGATGGTAAAGCTGCTCGAAGCCATCGTTGAAGCAAAGAAAATCCAAAAGAGGAAGAGCACACAAAACAATCCAAGATATCACGTGCTAGAAAATGGAATGGGTAGGTGGCGCTAAAGTCGCCAGTCCTGGCGGGTGTTTGAGGTGGGGCTGTAACGGCTCACCTCTCTGTTCCGGGGATTTGATAAGGAGCCATCTTTCGAGTAGGTTTCCGTAGTGGTAATTCACTCACCCTTCTTATACCGACGCCTTCCAAGAAGACGCTCGACTGGGGTAGTAACCCAGCTTTCCTGAAAGCTCTTTTTCTCTTGGTATATCTAGCATTGTTATACCTAGAAATTCGTGCTAATGGAATTTCACCGGCTGACACGGGACTGAACTCAGAAAAACAATTTACCTTATATGTGTATTATATAATATATTTGAGGCATAATTCATATCAATGAAATCAGCTTTTCTGTGTGAACATTGAAAATGTTAAACAAACAAATGTGTTCACAGCAACTTTTATCTTTTGGTAACGTTTCAGAAATTTTAATGGGGGATGTAATTATGGGTAATGGATTTAGGATAATATATTAATTTTTCATTAAAAATTCATTACAATCATTTGATTTGGATTAAATACTTTTAGATCAATTCAGTCATACTATTAACTATAATTATGTATGATAGTTATAGTCATTATCGTATTGTTGTTACTTAAACTTGTGATTGAAGGGATTTAACATAAACAAAACTGTGGTTTCTGATATGTGTAGGAAAACATGATATAGAATCACTTTTTTATTTACATTTTGAATGTCTAAGATACATAGTAAACAGCATTTGCAGTAACATCATCTTTACATAACCAAAAGAGAGTATATACAGATGGTTGTCTTAACTTAGATAGAGAAAATTACAAAATTTGTATTTTTGACCTCATCTTATCTGAAGGTCATCTTATACATGGGAATAACATTAAACTCTTTCTTGGGGCTTTCCTAACCTATTTAGATGTCCTATTCTATTAGTATCTCAGTCATGTCAACATACTCTTGTTCTCTCTCTTTTTGGTTCTTCGAAGGGGTCATAAGGACCTGGTCTTTCAAGACTTTCTTCTTGAATCAGCTGAAGCCGGATCTAATCTGAAGATCTCTGCAGTGTATATGTAATCCAGTTCTAGAGTTATGGCAAAAAACTGGTGGTGTGGTTAACCCATGTTTTGACACTAACTTGCCTCAGCATCATATCACAACTTTTAGTGCAGATTTTCTACTTTAATTTGTTTCTGACTTCGGCTTTATGGTTCTGTTTATGGACACTTCCACATCTTCATTTTTGGCCACCTCTTTCTTCATTATCCTTTACCTCACTATCCACTAGCCTATACCAGATTATATTGTGATAGGTGTGCCTTGTCTGTTATAACAATGTAGTCCATATTTTTTTATATCTATACCCATTCTTTCTTCACTGAATGAACAATTTCAAGTGATATACAGATGCAAATATAAGTGGTGTGGAATTTAGGAAAGAAAGACAGACCAATAATTATTTAATTATTTTTATTAAAATTGGCAACTGCAATTTTTGTCAGCTCACAAATGCGTGAGTCTTGATTAAGGACCCACTTCACATTCAGCGAAAAAGTAACGTTGCCTATAATCAAAGGAAAAAAGTTCAAACACTTAAGAAATTGTTAACTTCACATGTGCAATTAAAAACACAGTAAGCAAATTAAAAATCCTGAAACAATTGATTTATTAAATAAGAAAGATTTTTCCAAATCCTTGACAATGTAAAGCAAAAGCAAGCAATGACGCTGACCCAACTGGTATAACAAAGCACCTTTTGAAACTTTTGTTTTACTGTCAGAGTGTGTTTAATTTGACAAAGTAATCATGAAACTGAAGAAGTTGATGGAGCACTATAACTTGAGGCCTTGCCAGCTGATCAGGGCGGGTAGTTAATCTGGACCACGCTTAACGCAGTACTTTAAACAAATTTCCAGTCATTTTAAAAGAGAGAGTTCATAAAGTTTGTTCACTACAAGTCATAGACACAATCTTGAAGCAGAAAATTCCAGAAAAGGGAAAGTCATTTTGCTAATTGTGATACCAACAACTGTTTGCCTTGGAAGCTTAACACCTGTACTTGTACTCTGTACTTGTACTGCCAGAGTATACTAATTTGATGTTGGCTTTTAGCGTCCCTGGCAAGGAATCTGGATGAATGTTTTGAAATATCCAGCATTCTTTTGATGAGCGCTTTTAGAAGCTCAAAAGTTTCAAAGGGAAAAAGTTTAACTTTAAAAGATAAATTCTTCCTTATTCAGGAAGATACTAAAATTCTTATTTTGAATATGGCCCCGAGGTGAACAAATTAACATATGTGTGAAACAAACAAATATATAATAATGTTGTCTATTTTCCACATTCCGTGAATACCTTAGCAATCATTTTTGATAGCAGTTTTAAAACAAGCATGACAGGGTGTACTTCCTGCCCATTTAAATTAAGGACAACAACAGCTCTAGCCATACTCAATTCTCTTCAGATGCAAGATTATTACGCTCTTGGCAAACTACAAGACTTTTTCACTGAATCTTTGAACCTGTGGTTCAGTGGAACCACCCCTTTGACTGGCCACTGTGACCATCAGGTCTCCGTTAAATAAATGAGGTTGTCGACATGGGGCCTGACAACTTCCCCCCAGCCAGCTTTACGCGTAAAGCATCAAACTCATTGAATCATTAACCTCTATCTTTGCCTTCGGTTTCCGACTTTTTACGACAGGTTGTTGATATATAGGGGGTTTGTTAAAAGGATATTGTGTGGAACTTCTGGGGAAAAATTTTTGTTCAGTGACCTTAGGTTTTATGACGCCAGAGCATTTTTCGAGCAAAAATGGCCATTTTCAAAAATGCATCTCCTCCTTTGCTTTTTGGTTTTAGGGATGAGATTTGAACCACGTATAAAACACATATGGACCTTCAATATAGACGGGGGATTTTGATTTTTCAATTTTCGAGATATGAATTTTTTTTTTTTTTATGAAATTTTCCCACTAAATTACAGAAAAAATTGCCAAAATCAGAAACTCAAAATATTAAAAAGTCGGCTTTGTTTTCATCTACCATGTTTCCCATATTATATATTAAAATTTCATTTAGATTGGTCCAATACTAAGGGAGGAGATACATTTTGAAGGTGAAAAAACTTATGTTTGAGAAACGGGCCTTCAAAGTTTTAGTTACATAAAAAAGTAAAAAGGACTTCAAAGACTGTGTTACGACCCATTTTATGGTTTTAATTTTTATTTTTGGGTATTAATTAATGCAAAATGATTATAAATAAGGAATATTAATTGATTATTTATGTGCCTAAGACACATTCTTATAAATTTTGTGTTCCTGGTCCCCCTGTCTGATCTTGCTGCAAAGGTATTACTCTAGGGTATCATAGTTGCCTACACTTTTTATTAGTGTCTCAGTCCATCCCAAGCCAAATGGATCCTGGGAATTACTTTACATTCACAATTAGGGACTGTGATTCAAAATTAGTCAAATCTTGCTTCACTTATTATGATCATTTTATTTTCAGGATCGTCTATAATATCAGCCTCCGAGCTACTGCTTTTTCTAAAATATCTTTGCCCTTTGGTAGTGACGAACAAATAAAAAGGGGTGGATGTGGTTGGTCTCTGGTCAGCAGAGATCGCTGCCTGAGCCGTTTGATGGGCTTTACAGCTCTCTCCATCGCCCATTCCCCTCTATGGCACTAATTTCTTGAACTCTTTCTTCTACTTCTCGCCTGGACTTTTCCACTTGGCTTTTTCTGCATTCTAGAAGCGCAGAAGTGAACTCTTGGACCTTTTTAGGCACGTGAAAAACAAAAACACCGCAGAAAATACAGAGTTCAGTCAAGGCTAGCGAGCATGAAAAACGTGTCCTTCTTTGAAGTTTATAGGCAACTCGGACAGTCGTCATGGTATGACGTGTGCGTTGTCATGGCTAGGAATAACTAAAAGGTGCCGAGTAGGATATTACTGACATATACATTTCATTTCAAAGGAAGTTTTCGTATTATATATCGCAAAAACTATACCAGACTAAATCATTTATGCTGCTATTGGTGTTTTATGGGTATATAGTTATTATTAACATTTTAGGCCATAACTAGAGAAATACGGCAAATTTTAGCATAATATTTCGTGGACACATTCTTGAACCTAATATTAATTTATAGAATTTTTCAGCAAATCGAATTTTTAAAGATTATTGGTGTTTTTAGGCATGATTATTTAATGATAATCAATTATACTGAAACATATGAAAATATACAATCATTTAAATAAAAAGACAGAACTTGAAAAAAGATGGAAAATCAAAATAGCTAAATAGGGTGTGAAGATAAAAATCCCGTAGCAAATGCGTCTCAATTGGACCCTTACCTAGTCCTCAGGTCCCAGTATGCCCAAGTCAAACATACTCGTATTTATGCATATACATGTAACAAGCAAACAAGTAAACAAGTGGACAGTTAATTGCTAACATCAGAAGCCAAAAACCAAATGCTCTAGTGATAAAAATAGCCACCACATAGTTAACTGTATAAAATGGTGCCTCTGAAGCAAAAAACAAAAATACTACCTACAAAGCTAATGAAAAGAAAACCTCGAGGCTCATGAAAACTCATAAGTTGGGTTTCACAAAGTCTCAGAGAAATCATACGTCATAAAAGCAGAAAAATCTATATGAAGCCAAGATTAGAGAAATTGTAATGAATGATAAATGCATTAAGTATGAAGATATAACTTAATATCTGGTAATCATTAAAACAAAAAATATGGTAATTCTAGTGAACTTTCAGCTAGTCAAATGACACACAAAGAGAGCTAGCCACTTGGACCTAGAGGGACTATAAGCACAAATTCCTGGTTCAGCATTCCTTTCACGATTCTGTATTGTATCCTACTGAGATACTTTCATTTCACATTCCTTTATCCTTTCCCAGGTTTCTACATTAACAAAAACAGTAAGGGGGTAACAGAAAATTTCATACATTTCAATTTCTTATTTATAGAACAATATCTCCATCTGTTCTTGCCAAAACCAAAGGATCCCTTCTTTCACCTTTTGAAATTGGTGTCTGGGATTCACAAAAGGCACAAATACACCTATTTTCAAAGTAATTGGTTTGTTGAGATAGTGTGAATATAGTACAAATGTAAACACTATTTTCTGTATTTTCCTTTTATGTTGGTTAATGCAATTGCCAATAATTAGACATCTCTGCATTTAAACCTCAAAATTAATAAACAAAAAGTTTATTTGAACAGGTGCAGATATCTTGGAGCCTTGTTATTATCATGCACTTTAAACCTGTATAAGACCACCAATACAAACACGGAGACTGTTGAAGGTGAACCCTGGATGGCATGTTTGTGTGATGACTCCTTTAGTGTGGCACTGGTATGATCCTAAAGTGTTGATGCACTCCTGGCTCTCTTCACAGTCGTCAAGGTTTCAGACATTCATCAATGTCTTCAGTGAGAACCTGATGGGAGGGAGGAGCTTCAGGTAATGTAAAAGATGCAGATATACACACAAAGACAAAAATCATCAATTCTCCTTTGAGGAAGTAATACAAAAGTTCTATCAGTCTCTGCAAAGCATCTAATTCAACTCTTGGCTACCTACATTCACTTGCCTCACATTAAAATACAAGCCTGCTGCACATGAATAACACTACTTCAGTGATAACCATAAAATACAATATATGAACTACAGCAATCTAACTGGTAACTCACAGATTTATATTTTCAGTTAGAAATTATCGATTTTCATACAACTACTTCATCCGAAAACTAAATTTCTTTAAAACATTAGAAATAAACACTTAAGTAACCTTGAGCTTGAAAATGGTATGATTACCATTTACAAATCTAAACTACATAGGATTCATCCCCAAACCACGCCAAAGGGTGCCAGCTACACAATAAGTTAAAGGCAATGGAACTCTACGTTACCAATGACACAACTGAAAGAACAAGACTACTGTAAAAATAGGTAAAGAACTTTTATTCAAATTAGAACCTATTAAGTTAAATATCAATGTTTTTGTCAAGACATATTTCCGTTAACATATTTCTCTTAACACTGAGCTGCAAAACAGGCTCAGATTTTAAGATAATAAGATCTACTATTTCTACATGTCACAAACAAGCTGTTGGATCTTTTACTTTTCCACTTAGCTCTGGAGGATTGAAAAATCAAAATATGAGACTTGCTCCTAGTAGATAATCGAGCAATATACTGAAGTGGAAAATTACGAGGGACAAATAGAATGATAGCACCTACCCACACATGAGCGCTGCTCTTCATTAAACCTATACCCAAAGTCACATGCAGGCTGGCGATCAATGCATAAATAGCTCCCAACAGAATTTATGCAAGTTTGAGTTGCTTGCTCACAAAAAACTATCTTCTGCACATTCATCAATATCTGGAAATAGTTTTGAAAACCTATTCAAACATCAGTTGCAATGATATACCCCAGATTTCAAAGAAAATTTCACTAATTTTATATCATAGTCAACAACTAATTTCAAATATTTCATACGAAATGATGGAAAAATCTAGTATGGCAACCTTTAACAAAAAACTGTAATCACTTATGTAATGCACAGTCTAGTCCAAACCACATACCATATTTCATAATGCAAGCAAATTTAAAAGAAAACAATCTCACATAACATATTGATGCAATTTTCATAAAGACATGAATATCTCAAGTGACAATTGCTCATTCACATTCTTGTATAACAAGAAAAAATGCAGCATTCACTCAGTGATAACTTCAATACTGTACAGTAATACAAAAATAAGAAAGAAAACATTACTTTTCTTATATATAATAAACTGTGGGCTACATTAATTTTCATTAACAGTCAGGCATCCAACTGAAACTTACCATTTTATCAGTGACTGCCATCTGCTGAGACAAATGCCCATTTTACCAAAAACATTAGTTGACTAAATCAGATTTAACTTTAGAATGTTATCCCTTACCTTCATTTCATGTAATTTTGGCTTTGGTCTTAAATGCATTCTAGTGAAAAAGTCATAGAACACAGAAACTAGTTGCAAATATAAGGTTCAATAGATATGAAACATAAACATAGCTACAATGCTTAAAACAATACATGGGGTTATCTACATTTTAATGTCAACCAACCAAACATTTCAAGTGAAAATTCTGAAACAATGATTATTTCAGTTATAATCTTACATAAACATCTTCCAGTCATTTCTCACCTGAAATGGTATTTAAAACAACAAACTAAAGACAAAAAGATACTTATACTTGTACTGATTATGTTTTGCAGAACTGGTACCATAAACTAGTTCACCTTTGTTGATTCTGAAAATTTGCTATCAAGATACAATTAGATGAAAGCTATTATTAAAAAATTAAATGAACAGCTATTAATATGCAATGCCCAGCTATTAATATGCAATGAAGGAGCACACTTGGTAACAAATTCTCTTTTAGTTGCAATTTCCAGTGATTGAGTGGCTATCTAACTTCTTTTGCCTGTAATGTAATCATTGTAATAATAAAACAAAAATTCTACTAAGAACAAACAAACTATTTCAAGTAAAAGAAAATACTATAATATTATTCATATCATTGCCATGCAAACAAAATACAGTAGTACAGTAAAATGTACTGGTCTGATTTCCATACCCTCACATCGTCTGCCAGTGCGTTGTACCTAAATCCTTTCGTACATGTAAGAAGAAGACCCACGGCATGAATATCTCCATAGTAATTAATTTAACGCTCTCCCCCTTTACAGTCATCTTTTCCTTCTGCACATTCATCTACATCTGTTCAATCATTGGAAGAAATCCATGTTGCAATCAAAATTTGTTTACTCATATACTTGTAGTATCCAAAATGACATTTTTTTACTCACCCAACACTGTAAATAACCATTTTAAAGGAGTTGAAAATTTATGGACAATGATATAACATAATTAAAAATGAGTAAAAATGATCAGTAGTTCAACAGTCTACAAATATACATTATGTAAATGAAGACATCAGGAAGTCTCAGAGGTGGCAATTGTTTTCATTTTATCACATTTATTATTTTAATGTCTGTTATGACATACAGTATTTGTGCAGTGAGGCCCACCTACAAAGGAGGAGTCAACTGACCAGTCACGCAGGTGGACTCTGAGAAAACCTGCCATCATGGAAGTTCCTTCAAAGTGAAGAATTCAGCAACAATCAACTAAGATGTTTGTTGCCTTGGTAGTCATTAAAGGGATTAGTAAGAACTGGAAGGTTTTTAATTCATATGGAAGATGGTTAGTTAGGAAACTGTATGACAATTACTAACTGTCATTGAGGAAAAATAAAATACCACTCAGAATGATTCTGTTTAGATCTCAAAAAGTTGAAATATCCAGCCAAGGAAAACATTAGTACTATATTCCAGTAATGATAAGTTACAAAACTGAAGCACGTTACCATTAACTTTGTGAACTCTGTATGTGAGGCCTATATGAACAATCCCCATCTTGCTAAGCAATATTGAATAATACTGTATATTTTTGTTTTGAACAAGTAAAAATAACACCAGACATCATCAATTCTCAGAATCAGTATGTTCCCACTAAGTTTTAACAGTATAAAGCATATACAGTATTATGGCTGATGAATACTAAAGATAAAGTTAATCAGTATTCCAAGTTTTAGTCTCCCATATAAGTGACTAATCTGTTCCAGGTCTTTAATCAAGACTGGCAACTACTGTACTTCATTCAGCATCAGAAGAGTGTGAAAAGCCATATTAAAAGAACAGCATCAATGACAAATGATTATCTTTATCAAGGCTAGAAAAAGGCTAGGATCACTGTAAGTAAAAAAAATAAAGTTGCTAGTCACTTATAACTCTCTATGTGAGGGTGTTGTCTATGGTGTGCCTTGATTGGCAAACTTCACACTACTAAAGGATCACTGAAATTTTTCCTTTGGTCATCATCTGCATTGCTTTCTGCCTCGTACTTTTCAAAAAATTTCCTAAATTCTCATCTCACCAGCTGCCCAAGATCTTTTACTTGGTCTTGCTCCATTTAAACAAATCAACCATGCTAGCCCTGTGTCTAAACTGTGGCTCAGTCTGGTTACACTTTTGTAGTAATAATTGTCATTAATAGAACAGTAAAAAGGTGCCCTCTGGTTAACTATTCCAAGGGCAGCACTAGGATCTATTTAAAGTATGCTATTGCCATATTGTTTTGGATAAAATTTGTAATATGTAAGGCAGCATCACAAATATCTAAATCTTTTATGTATTATTATCAGTTTCCTTGTTTATTTTTACAGGCCCTTCTTTTTAGCCTTATTTGATCCATCAGTTTCCTATATATCCTGGTGTTATGAAACACTGTTTGAGTCAAGGCTCTAGCACCTACAAAAGGGCTTAAATAAAACTTCAAGAACATTTCAACTTACCAACACACCTCAAAGACTCAGGATCTCTTGCCAAATCCCCTCTGGACAATCAGGTACAGAACACACCTAAAACTTCCTTGAATATTGATGCACTCCTCTTTTGGTACTTTGCAGTTGTGCTCTCCGGTTTCACATTCATTTATATCTAAAAAATTAACAATCACTAAAATCATATGAAATGTAATACAGTATATACCCATAACTAGGCAAAATATTCAGATGAATCCTTCCTTCTAAACATCCCATATCTTTTGTTCCAATGATTTTCCCAGGTAATGCTACAACATGATCACAAAGCTCAACCACAGACCTCTCTCAAATGTTTTTATATAAGGTAAGTCTCTTCACTATATATTTGGATCAATATCCCTATAGCATAGTCTGAACAGTTTACAAGTCAACATTATTCCATACACCATCTATGAAGATATCCTTGAATTAAGACTGACTCCACAGCATTGTGATATTACTGTAGCATTCTCCTCTCAGGTTACTGGAGCCTAAATTTATTCACTATTGGCCCATGGGCTTTGTGATAATACATTAATTCCACTAATTGTTCCTGTATTCATTTCTAACCATTCTGTGTGACTGTACATGACTTTCCTCGAAGAAGGAATGGAATACTCTACAAGAGCTGAGATACACTTTTTTTTACCAAAACTACGAAAGAAAGGTCTTTACTGTCTCGTCTGCAATCAATCAGTATATACATGAGTGAGATTATGAATCCCATTCTGTACAGGGCTGAGTGATTCTATATGTAATCCTTTTAATATTCAGCACTTTGCACTGAAGAATGAATGTTCAACAAATACAATATTAATTTTTACAGTACAGCATACCACAAAGCAATAACTCAGTTTAGCAACATTTCTTTTATACTTTCTTTCAAACTGAACAAGTTGAATAATTACCTCTGCATCGTCCACTGTATGTCTTTCTGATAGCCATCTGAACAGTCAACTGCACGGCATGTCGATAGCTTCCTCTAATAATGCAGCGTTCCTCTGCACACTGCATGGATTCTGTTCACATTCATCAATATCTTATAAAAAGAAAAAGAATAACAATAATTACTTTACATTTCCAAATTAATCTTGGTTTAAAAACACTCAAAAATACAACAAAAATTCCAGGTTAGGATGTGGAATTTTTGTTGCAAACTAACCTTTCTTTTCTCTTTATTTTTAGAGTTCAAGAGTCATATGAAAAGTATGATTTTCTCCCTAACAGAACAAAGGATATGTTTTCTGTTCCTGAATAAATGATGTAACGTGTATGACAAGTAGGTTTTTAAATAACACTGATGCAATGTTTACATTCTAAAAGGTTTCCATATGTTACTGTGTTTGGACTCAAATTTACATTCCTGGATAAAATACTGAAACTAATTTCTTCTTTCATTTTTATATTAAAACTAACAATAAGCAACTCTAAAGCTTGATTTAAAAAACCTTACACTCTTAGATATGCTTAGTCAAAAAGGTGTTTTCAATAAGAGTGAATTAATTAGGTAAATACTATGATTATATAAACATATATTAATCATGCAGAAGGAACACAAACAGATGCAATAACTGTGGCAATACAGTATGCATGTACTCTATACCATGAATCTTAATGCCTCAACCATCTGATAACAAAGAGTACTGTACTATTACTGTAATTCATGACATTTTACAAATACTGTAATATGTAATATTATAGTAAGCTGACTTTGTATTAACTAGGATACTACTGTGCAGCTCACCTTCACACTGCTTAGTATTAGGATCTCTCTTGAAACCTGTACGGCATGCTATCAATGGCACCTGTATGATCCCTGAGTGTTAATGCACTGTTCTTCAGTACTACATGGGGATGACTCACATTCATCTATATCTGAAGAACAGCAAAATATTCAATCACATATGGAGAGTAAAAAAAAATCAATACAAAGACAGTTATCAGCATGTAATGTAGTACTACTATTATGATTATTTTCACTGCTAAAAAACAAGTTCGGTATGATTGAATAGCTGATGATACTGTAATCTTCAAAATCTGGTTAAAACACAAATTACATAATGAGGGAATGATATGTCCAAGAGCATTTATGTAAAGTGTGACAAATTTTAATGGATTACAATTTTGATAGATTACCCTCACCTTTCTTTATCCACAATATTATAGACTTTCTATGAAATGGTAATAACATGTGTTCTACAAAAATTTTAGAAAATGTCATATTCCTTTATTAAAAACAGTTTTAAAATCATAAAATATATTTCATAGGACAACTTTCCCAACACTACACCAGCACAACACTGTAACTATACAATAATACAGTAGTCTCAATGTTAGTACATGTACTGTAGTTAAATAATTCAATTTCTTACCAATACACTGATCTGAATCATCAACCTTGTGATAACCAGGGGAGCAAGCCTTGGAATGACAGCGATGACTCCCAGGTATTTACACACTCCTCAATGCCAAAATGACAGTTATCTAAACCCTCCCTCATTCATTGATATCTGGTAAAGCAAATGAATTAAAAAAGTAAATCTACATGCAATTTTCAGTTCAAATTGATTCCCTTATTCCCTTACTACAATCTCTAAAAACACATGTCAATTAACATACTAAGTTTTTCACATTTATATGAAATCCAGCCAGGATTTATTTTACCTTCACAGACTCTTGTTGCAGGATCTCTGCGATATCCAGTTTCTAAAGGATGCCATACACACAAGAAAAAGAACCAAATGTATTTTTATCGTTGTTCCCTTTTCACATACAGATTCTATACATTCATCAATATCTGTAAATAAAAAATCAATTAATCCTTAAATTACAGACAGTAGGAACTACATTAATTCAATTCTATTTTTTAGCTCATGTAAGATAAATGACATTCCCACAACTGTCACAGGACCTTGCAGATGTCCACATAGAGACCAAGCCGTTGGGAGGATCTGATATCTTTTTGTATAGGCTTCTGTTATACCTTCTGGAATGAACCTTAGGTGATTCTAAGTTTGCCAGATGTCAATGAATCTGATTTTGTGCCTCCTTCATTTGTCAGCTAAGTCACTGGTCCTGTGGTCCATCACAATCCCTACTGTCTTGCCTGATATTTGACTCTCACAGAATTGAAAACTCCAACTGACTACCTTCAACACTACATAAATCATATATTCCATGTACTGTGATGACCACATCTCTGTTGCTTTAAAGTTCCATAACAATGATACCACCCATCAGTCTTTCAAATATTTTTGATAACCTATGCAACAAACAATTAACTATGAGAGCCTGCCTTTCCAAGCAGAGCCAAAAGTATCTCTAGAGAAGCTGGATGTATGTACAGTACTAAAATATGAAAGGAGGGACAGTATATTGAAGATCTAACAAGCCCCTTCCCAAATGGAGCACAGTACTGAAGCTACCATCTCCTTCTGAATGGAATCTCTAAAGTATTGGTTCAGTGTGTTGAGGTCCTCAAAACACTGAGCGATGAGAGACCACTAATAGAACACACATTTCTGGTCAGCCTATGAAGTTAAGAATGTTAACTGAATGGTCTGCTACAAGATAAAGAAGAAGGAAGCTCTTCTTGCATTCAGATAAAAAAATTACAGAATATAACAGAAATACTTGCCTTCAGCTAAATGAAACTGTTTGGTTCTTCCAAAGCCTGGACAACTGACTGGCAAAATTGTAGTAGTTTCTGATGGGGTAGAAGTTGTGATAAGTCTCTTTGGGGATGATGAACACAGGTATGATCCTTCAGTGTTGGTACACTGCTCTCCTTCATTACATGGAAACTCGAGGCACTCATCAACATCAACACCCAGACAGCTGAATGTCTGTAAATGGAAGCTGAATCACAACTCAATCTTAATTATGTTAACACCATATATATATATATATATATATATATATATATATATATATATATATATATATATATATATATATATATATATATATATATATATATATATGTATATATATATATATATATATATATATATATATATATATATATATATATATATATATATATATATATATATATATATATATGTGTATATATATATATATATATATATATATATATATATATGTGTATATATATATATATATATATATATATATATATATATATATATATATATATATATATATATATATATATATATATATATATATATATATATATATATATATATATATATATATATATATATATATATATAGTTATATATATATATATATATATATATTTCATATATATATATTCATCTCCAGGACGTTTTTCAAATTATTCATCAGAAATTATTTCCTGGTTTCTGGCGCCTTGTACACCAATCCGGCGAAGAAACGTGGCTCCAAACAGCAGAATAATAAAAATTTTTGAGGTTGTTTTGATGAAAAAACTCAATAAAAATGCAGTTTACATCATTTTCAATACACCCAAAGCATTAAAAGTAAGGTTTTTTTAGGACTTTTGACAATTTTTGGTTATGACGATTTTCAGGTTTACAAGGCGGTAAAACGGAACCCTGTTAAACTGTTGGACTGTCTGTATATATATCTATATATATAATCTATATATATATATGCAGGTAGTGCTCAGTTACAATAATTCGACTTGATAATTCGCTTTTATATATGGGGTTAGCAATCAATATCGATCGACAATATTTTGAAAATATGTATTTTCAAATTTCGCGACGACTGGCGCGAGCAACAACGTACAATCAGGCAGCGTGCGATTATGCGATACGTTGGCCGAGAGGCTGGAATAGGATACATTAATTCAATGGGCTGACCTCACTTGCTCTTGTTGTGTCAGAAGTTAAAATAGGTCAGTGTTCGTTTGCAATTTTGTGTGTCTGTAAATTCAGGTAGTGGACGGTGGCGATAATTAAACTACGATAATTCAAGTTTCACGATGGAGTTAGCCAATTAATACCAGTACGACAATATTTAGAAAATATTTTTAATTTTCGAGCGAGCACAGGCAACTTGCGTACACTACTAGTTGCGCACAATCGGGCAATAAGAGAGACCAACTTTTTCTCCATCTCTTTATTCCATCTTCTAGTTAAAAAAATAAGAGAATGATAAAAGTATTGTTAGTAACCTTATACTCTTGCGAAAATGCGTGCAACCATAAACAATTAACGAGAAACTGTTGTTTTGCTAATATAATCGGATAACAACTGTTTGTTTGTATTTCAACCATTATACGGTTAAACAATTACCATAGTTATGTTAAAAATGACGTTAAGAATACTGATATATTTTGACACTACCCTTACCTGCTTTGGAGAAAAAAGATCGGCAAAGGAATATACAGCACAGTAAACTTAAGCTGCAAGTTGTAGTTGAAGCTAAGAAAAAGAATGTTCAAGCTGCTAATGACTATAAATTATATATGCATTGACAACATGGATGAAACTCGCCAGCAAATAAAATTGGATATTTTAATCAAAACTACTGGGCATGAAAGAATACATATTACTGCTGTTTCACGCCCGTAAAAGATAAATACAAAAAGCTCGTAGAATGATATGAAATCAAGAAAACAGTAATTGGAAACTTGATTTTTTTACACAAAACAAACATGCCAAACGTCATCTATTAACGAAAAATAGCTAAATTAATTTCACGAGACATATTTAAGTTATATTTCGACTTAAAACACTTCATATATATAAAATATGTCCTTATAAATAAATATCTAAATTCATTACGCTAACTAGAAGCAAAAATGCCCTCTGACCGTGATCGATTCCCAAACCAAAACATGTGATCGCTATGATCATATTTATAATGCAAAAGCAATATAAGAATATTTACAATTGGATACAGTGTAGTAAAGCATAACTTTTAAAAGATCCATGGAAAGATGCATTGTTATTTTGTGTTTGTATAATATTATGTGAAAATAGAATACAGTGTAATGTAGGCTAGCTATATATATATATATAAAAGTGCAGGCTAGGCCTTGTTTGTTATTCAATTTCTCTTTATACTGACTTTTCATGTCCATCTGCATTGAACCTGCAGAATTAGCTATACTAATAATTACTATAACATATATGTATAAATATATACTGTGTAGTGTAGGCTGATAGCTACCATATATGTATATAGATGGTACTGATTACCCCAATGTAGGCTAGATATATATAGTTATAATTTTTTCAACAAGCGATGGGTTTTTGAACCTATATATATCGTAAGTAGAGGAATATATGTATATGTATATATATATATTATATATTATATATATATATATATATATATATATATATATATATATATATATATATATATATATATATATATATATATATATATATATATATTTATATATATATATACACACACACATATATATATAATATATATATATATATATATATATATATAGATATATATATATATATATATATATATATACATATATTATATTTCTATAAATATACTAACAGTGGTTAATCACTCCTGACCAATCGTGATCTGGTTTTTGCAACTGTTAGCGACAAAAATCAAATAATTCAGAGTTGCAAAAAATCGCGATCAAGCACTTACTACACGCCAATACATACTGTAACAGAGTGCTGATAACCTAAATTGGCACTTTAGGAGTGCCATAGGGCGCTAAGCCTATAGGCACTTTTCAGCGCTGATAAGTCTCGAAATATATATATATATATATATAATATATATATATATATACACATATATATTAAATATATATATATTTACACACACATATTACTGCATGTATAAATTAAAAATTAACAATTTCCAAAATATGCCTCAAAGATAAATATGTGGTGTATGATCTCTTCATATTTGGTAAGTGTATTTCGTACTTACATTGATACCAATGTTTAGCTGTGAGGTTTTGTCAGTCTACTGAGCAGGATATAAATACTCGTAATCACAAATACAGTTACCTAATAATGCTTGTTGCCTCAACCTTGGATCTTCAGTGCAGAACAATGAAAAAAATTATATATTCTTATAAAGGTTATGTCTTCCAATATATTTCAGTCATGTATCAAAAATAGCATGTGATTGAAATCATTTATTCTCATTGAAAAGCCATCTTTCAACCCTACTCTCTCTCAACAAATAATGCCATAAAAGCAATACTGCAAATAAGAAATGTTAATGAAAAGTTCGGCATATACATAAAACAGATGGGAAGATTATGTGAATTTGATTTCTTGGTTACCATTTTTCCTACTTGTAAAATGCTAATTTCAGTTTCTGTAGTACCTCTAAACAGTCATAAATACTTAAATACATAAACACTTTGATTTTCCAACAATATCTGTTTTCATTAAAATTAATTTTACTGTAATACGGCATATCAATAATATCAATATAAATAATAAAACTCATATGACTGTTCTTATAATATATAGGTATCAAGTGTTTTGTCAAACATGGCAAATATATAAATAACACACAAAAGTACAATTATTATAGTTTCCTGCACTGATGTAAATTTTTTATAATACTTTATCTCTAACCTATCACATCAGCATCATAAAAAAGTTCCACAATCTGCTTTATGTACCCTTCACGTTTGGATCATATCTAAAGCCATCTTGACTTCAAAACACAGAATTAATCAAATTTGGAGCCCTCTGTGTTGACACATATCTGACCAAAAATACAGTTAGCAACACAATACACATTCATCAACATCTGAAATGGAAAGAAAAAAAATTTTTGTTGATTTGAACTGAAACGATTTTATAATTTTCCATAAAGAAAGTCATCTTAACTTTAATTATAAAAGAAAAGGATCATCAATAATAGTTTTTCATGATCAGTTATAAATGAAAATGAAGTATAAATATCAGGTTTTGATGTGGAAAAACCTATTTTTGGTGATTCGCTGTTAAGTCCTCAAGGAGTTACCCCTCCATGGTGTCTGTCAGCATTCCTGGTGACTAGACTAATATCAAAGAAATATATTTTAGCCTGGTCTTGTAGACAGGCATTGTGTCAAAATGATAAACACTATGACATGTGATAGAGTATAATGGACTCAAAGATAAGAGGGCATTTCTCTTGTCTTCAGCAAAGCTGTTTAGTTTTCTAAAGTCAAACCTGCAAGAGTGACTATTATCGCATGCACGTCCGCCATCTTGTTTACAAAGACTGGGTCGGTAAAGACCAAAGCCATTACTTTCTGCTGGTCAATGCAGGATGATCCCTGCCCAAATCCCATGCCTTTTGTCTGGGAAGTGGGAAGGTTTTGAGGACT
Organism: Macrobrachium rosenbergii; assembly: GCF_040412425.1. Lineage (NCBI taxonomy): Eukaryota > Metazoa > Arthropoda > Malacostraca > Decapoda > Palaemonidae > Macrobrachium > Macrobrachium rosenbergii. The sequence continues at coordinate 26,112,418 of NC_089793.1, read as the reverse complement.
CAACAGTGACTACTAAAAATAAGTTTTTCCTATGTCAAAACCTGTTTTATGATAGTGTAGTTGCTTGTTTTTCCCTCAAGGGCTTTATAAAGAAATTGACAGGTGACAAATGACTTAAGCTCTCAAATTTTAATCCCACCAGCCCAAAGAAAAACAAAGACTTTTCTGGTCCAAGGTCAAACCACAAGTTTCAAGCCCCATTTTTTATTCTAAAAACTTTTAGATTTTGGTAAAGACAAGAAACTAAACAAGAACTTATTTTTAGGTTGAAGTTCTTTGGTGGCTTACTCAGTATGCTGGGTTTGGTAGCAGTCTTGTCGCACCTTCTCCAGGATAGTCAGCATAACCACCACCATTAGTAAGACCCCTGGTTTTTTCCACTGTAGCGCCTATGGGGTCAGGACTAACCATACCACCTACTGATACACAGTGAAGTCAAATTTGTTTGAGCTCTTGGCAATAATGTTTAAGAATACTGTCCCTGATGACCACCCTGTACATTCCAAGATTTCTTCTGAAAGAGACATTTCTGAAGAAGGCCAACAACGTACTTACTTTCCTAATATCATGTGACCTAGGAAAGGAGTGTGGGTTTTCCTTTTAATGAGGGACACTAAAATTATTCTTAGCCCTTGTAGAGAGAGAGTGGTTTATTCATGCTAGGGTGTAGGAAAATCAGACCTTCTGGGATGTTTGCTGTGACCTCTAGGTAAACCTTAAGTGTTTTGAACAGGGCATACTGTTTTGTCTGCTAAATGAGTTTTCTTTATAAGAATAGATTTCCTTCTTAAAGGATCTTCAATCTTGGCCAGGAATGATGGGTCAGGGGACAATAATAATTGATTATCAGCAGTCTGCGTGATGTATTGTCCTGTCTAAGAGAGCCTTCGGTTCACTAATACAGGCTCCTGATGCTAATGCAATCAAGAAGATCGCCTTTGTAGTGAGCTGCAGTTGTAATTAGATCTGCTGAATTGAGGGTAGATAGAAATCTAAGTACTTTGTTCAAGGACCAAGTAATTGGAAGTCTTTTGGGAGTGGGTCTTTGTAGAACAAAACACCGGAAAAGAGAAGTGACAACTTCTATGCTGAAATCAATCCTGAATCCATAAAGAAAGGGTTCTGTTAATGTTGCCTTGTACACCATGATTGTTGTGACCACAAGACGTTTGTCTTCAAAAGGTACATAAGAAAATTTTAAAGTGTTTCTATAGAAATCTCGACTGGGGTCTCTGTATGGATATAATCTAACCATATCTTCCATAAGGACTGATATTGCTGAATAGATGATTTCATAATTTTTTAACGGGCTTAAAAATATGCACTTAACTTTCAAGTTTAGATATTTCATGATCCTCGCTGATGAAGAAATTCAGAATCAAGTGATTTTGTGAGGAGCACTGGCTTGCTGTACGACTTTATGCTGACTAGAGAAGTAATGGCTTCTGGTCTTTTACAGACCCGGTCGTAAACAAGATGGCGAACGCAAGATGCGTAATAGTCACTTCTACTTCTTGCAGGTTGACGTTGGAAAACTGGGTTCAGCTTCGTTGAAGATAAGAGAAAATGCCCTCTTATCTTTGGAGTCCATAATGCTCTATCACATGTCGTAGTGTTCATCATTATGACACAAAACCCAACTACAAGACCAGGCTACAAGATATTTCTTTGATATTAGTCTAGTCACATGGAGCGCTGGCACACCATGGAAGGGCATCTCTGAGGACAAAACAAGCCACTACACTATCAAAAAAGGCTAATAAAGGAATATTCACCTTAGAAGTCTCTAAAAGAGAAAACAGACAAGGTCCCCTACAGAGATATATGTATATTGCAGTACTGGGAAGGTGTTAAAACTATTCAGAGTCCTATGCATGCATTCCTACTTTCTCACCACTGTATTACTATTTTACTATTGTAAATAGCACATGGCCTCAAAGGCCAAATACTGTAATGACCAAATACAAATAAACAGGAGAACAACAGTTATAGTGTCAGAAGCACAGAAGATTCCATTAACCACAAAAGCTGGGGAGAGTCAAGCATTAGAAGCCGCATGACACTTGTTAAGTGTTTATGTGTACAATGTACCCACAAACTAACTAGCACGAAAGTGAGGGACACTAAATATAAAAATTTTCCAGGCTAAAACTTGGCCTGAAAAACTGTCACTGATTCTGATCCTGATGATTTTTATATCAAATAACAGTTAAATTTTTCATGCAACAAAAAACCTGTTTTATCTAACATCTGATAGTACTATATCCTTTATTTGGAACAAACCATAGGAACAAAGCCATAATAAATTGATAAATATATCTACAAAAATAATACTTACCAGCCAAATTACAACAGATACACTTCCAAATACTTTAGAAAAATACGAAAACAAAACACTGAAATACACACTATAGTAATACACAAATAATTCATCAAATAAAGAGGGTCAGATTTTGAAATGGAACAGCTCTACACGTCACGTAGTACAATGGGAATGTCGCTGGCAGTGAGAAGGTCTCACTTATCCTTAAATTGCTTTGCTAGTTTAAGAAGTGCTTCTCAAGGGTCTCATTAAACTAACTTATAATAACAGACATCATTTATTATATCTTTTCTCTTCACCAACCATCATGATATACATAAAATAAGGGGGCTTACAATTCATATGGAAATAGCAAAGCAATTTGTATACTGTGACAAGTTTAGAAAAGATTATTCATAAGGCTATCAGACAGTCTGTAAGAGTTTAATAAATGATTTATAGTATATACCTTTGCATTACCAGAAGCAGGATCCGGAGCATAACCAGCAGAACAACGTCACCGGTCCGACAAGCAAATCCACCCAGTGTGTTAATGCATTTCTCTGTGGTTGAACAGTTGTGAAGATTTGTTCCACACTCATCAATATCTGCAAAGAAAAGTACAGTAAATTCCTTATTTTATGGAGACTTCCTTAAAAGAATTTTATTTCACATACACTATTCAATGTTAAGATAATCTCCCATGAATATTTTTCTATGCACAACATTTTCAGTAAACAAAAAAAGCTGGAGCCTGACAGGACTCCTTAGCTAACAAGGCCTGAGAGACAAGAAAATGAGGAAAGAAAGGAACTGGGCTTAACCTTGAAGGAATTGATAAACAGACCTCTTTAAAATGAAACCATGATGAGAATCCAAACAACTTGGCACTGTAGTTAAGAAAGAAACAACCATCAAATTGTGCTATCCCAGGGTGAACAATTTCAGAGTAAAAGTAAGAATATGTGGTCTGAAGTACATTATGAGGCCACCTGAAAAGAGAGGAACTCTCCCTATGGTTATCAAGTCAATGGTCACCACAGTACCTTTAGAAGGAAAAAAACACGGAGAGCTCTCTTGCAATGTAGAGAATCTAGAAAACAGGTAAATACAAGGCCAGTGATGAGACACACTGCATTTCATTCCTTGAATCAGCATTTTTGGACAAAAATTTCCACTACTCCTGATCTCATTTTTCCAAGACTTAAATAAGTACCAGTACCATCAATCAGAGCATTATTACCCATATCATCTTATCAAAGCTAGTTTCATGGATGTCATTCTAAAAGTGTACAGTGAGTATACGTTTGTGAGTCACTAGATTATTTTCAACATAAAAAGGTAACAACTTACCAAGGCATCGTTTTGTATTCAGATCAAATCCAAAGCCTTCAGGGCATTCTTGCACGGGGTTTGGAAAGTAGCCTGTGGTAAAATTTCATATGCATTTCTTCCTAAATCCACTTCATTTAGGCTGATTGATTCACATCAATATTTGCCAATTTCTGTTAATACAAAATTTCACTTTCTAGTTGACATATGAAGCCCTTCTACGCATTCATCAACATCTACAAAAATATAAAAACATTAAAAATGAAAGAGTCACTACCACTGATGGGGCAGTACAAAAACCTAATTTTCACTACTTTTCTTAAAAACAATATGCAACAAGTACAATCACATAAGACAAGACACTTAACAGACAATTAGCAAAACTCAATCATTAAAACATAAGCAAAATCAATAAAATCAAGCATCTGTTCAAGAAATTAAACTTACCTTTCAAAAGTACATTCAAATTTTGTATACAGTTTGCATTTTGCAAAAGAACCAGTGCAGTTCCAACATATTTTATTTATTATTACAGTACAGCAAAGTGGGCACAGAATAAAACACAGTTTATATCAGCACAAAAGAAAGCAGTGGTTCATTACTAGACCACAAGCAAAGCTGACACTAAATGGTACCTCTTTGGGTATCACAAAACAGTCAAGCAGCCGAGGCAAAGGGGATCTATCACCTAACCTTCACAGCCTGTGGTTGAGCTGTTGGATGGTTTATACCAACAGGACAGAGGCGCGAGGAAGTTCATGGCATGTATAGGATCCTGCTGTGTTGTGACACTCCCAGCCAAGGTCACATGGTACATCAACACATTCGTCCCGGGTCTGTGGCAGGCTGAGTTTAACTCCAGCCCATTCAACCTACTACCATACTACTAATTGTCCATGACTATCTATTACATAAGTTAATAATATAATACTTTTTAATTCAAGCTTTCATGACACAGAATCATTCTGAGGTGATGATTTTAACTAGTAAATTCTATAACATTCCGTTCTGTTCACACATTAAGTAAGGATTCTGAACACAAAATATCATGAGTAAAGGTAAGAGATATATTAGCAGTAAATTAATGCTGAAAAGTCTAACAAATTTATTTAACTTTTGACATTTTTTTCTCAGTCCACATTTAAAACTACTTAAACAATATAAGTGGTCACTTACAACTCACCTACACAAGTTCTGAGAGCCAAGCTGAACTGAAAACCTTCATCACACTTTATGTCACATTCATAAGCACCAGCTATATTTCTGCAAACTTCTTCCTCAGGATCACAAACCATGTAGTTCTCAGCACATTCATCAACATCTGTCCAAAGTATCCTTGGTTAAAATAAAAATAAAAAAATGCAACATAAAAAGACTTCCTATTGAAAATAACCTATGATGATCAAACTACAAACATGAACAAAACTATTCCCAAAGAGATATTCAAAGCTAATGTAATTCTTTCATAAGCAGAATGACATAGACCATTCTCTAAATTTTAAAGACAAAAGAAAGAGAGATCAACAGTGGACAATCTCTGTTCATGACTACTAAACATTCATAGTAATAGAAAGTGAACCACACATTTATGAGAGGACAATCAAAACTACCAAAACAACCCTGAACATCTCAGGAGTCACTTGTAAAATTCATTATGACTACTCTTCAAAAATGTACTTTTTTGTCAACACACAAACGGCCCCACAATAATCAGCTAATAATTTATTAATATAAAAAAATTTTCCAAAATACAACACAAAACATGATCCCATAAAATTTAAATGCAAAGTTCCAGTACAAAAATATAGAACATGAAGAAAAAAAGAAGTACAATAGTAAAACATACCTTATTTTTTTTCATGAAGTTTAACTTTGAAAATGTCCTAGTACAATGTGGGTAGTACTCTAGATATAAATTCCTAGTGATTGCAAAAACAGAAATTACCTATCGACAGCTATTCACATTACCTAACACGAAGGAATCAACTAACTTTCCCAGAATAAATTACGAGCATACCTACACAAGTCTGTTGCTGAGCACTATACTTATATCCAGCAATGCAGTCATTAGGACCCTTCTTCTGACACATAAAACTTCCTTGGGTATTGAGACAGAAGTGAGTAGCTCTGTCACAGTTGTCCACCCATCAACACATTCATCAATATCTGTAAAATAATTTTTCAAATCTTACTCAATATTTAATAGATTTATAAAGACATCTACAGTACTTTGAAAGAAAATCATAATGATAATACAGAGCTCAATATCATCAACAAATTAATAAGAAATTAGAATTGTGGAAACATGACTTGTATATATATTTTACAAGTTCATAACAAAAATTGTTTTTACCTTTAAAGAAAAGAAAATACTGTACAACAAACAGAGAAGTAAAACTAGTCTATGAAAAAATGATGACACTGTTTGTCTATTACAGTACAATTATTTTACAAGGAAATTATGGTTAGAAAAAACTGAGACTTTACAGAGAAATACCCTCCATGAGAAAAGTAGCTGCAGATCTGTCCACACTGCAAAAATAAGTAGGTTTGCTGGATATTAAATGAAAACTGAGTTCTAAATGGCCAGATCAATTCTCGAGAGTCATGTGGTAACAAATGACATGGTAATTTGGAAAAGTCTTCTTCCATAAATCCTTTTAAGGGGTAAATAGTAAAGTAGAAGGTAGGCTCTTTCAAATAAATACAAGAAAGACTGCATTATGTAAATACAGGAATACTGCTTTTTTTTTCAATTGGCCCACATCTACCTAAAGTACAGGAACCCTTTTCTTTGACTGTGATCACTGGAAAGATTGATTATGAAATGATGACTTTTCTTAGTAACATGCTCCTCCTACCTCAACTGTCATAGGCACAGTGTAAGAAATGACTTCAGAGGTGATAGTATACAACTACTGTACAAATGTTAGTAGAAAGATGCAAGTCAAATTCCCATTTGAATACTTAAAAGATGTATTTCCATAAACCTGAAAAGAATACTATAGACAGGATATCTAACTACAGATGATAATGCATAACACACCCAGACAGGACTGAAGATTAAGGTCAAAGGCAAATCCAGGTGGACAATCCAAACAGGAATCTGTGTACAGGAGTAAGAACCTATTGTGTTTTGACAGATAGCTCCTCTGCCACATAGCCTGCTCACTACTTCACATTCATCCACATCTGTAAGTCAAGGCAAAAATAGAAATACTCAAGCGACTATTTAACACAAACATAAAGCATGATATTCCATTTTTTGTACCATGTCAAAATGTTTAACTTTCAAATTAACTACAAAATACTCCAACTATAGCACCGTGCATTTATCAATACATAACTAAAACCAGTCTGACAAAAGTCACACAAAATGCTTGCAATCACCAACACTCAAAAAAATATACCCAGATTTTATAACAAAATATACAAAATATTTTGTAATAGTTATTAAACCTACAGCACAATACTATATTCTGAAAATATATCTCAACATTAAAAATGCTTCCCTATTACTTACTCAAAATAACAGATATTTTCTTGCTGCCATGTAAGGAAATTTAAATGCAGTAAACATACCCTCTTGAAGGTTATTCCATTACAAAGAACACAAACACATAACCTGCCATTTACATTGATTTCAGAGTTATTGAGCCATAAGAAATCCTAACTCCACTGAAAAGAACATTTTACAATTCACCTGGGAGAAAATCTAAAATGGCATGAATGTCAGCATGGACCAAAAAGTATACCACTCTCTACCTTTGATGAGCACAGCTGTTATTATAACAAGACAAAGCCCTCCAACTCTCAGTCTGATAAATAACACCTTCATGCTCTACCTAATCTTCAATCTGATTACTGGGATTCATGACAGGTGTTTTACTCAATAACCATGACAAGACGACATCTACAAAACATTAGCCTAATGGCACAGGCTAAGTTTTGAAAAAAAGATGTTATGCTTGGAGCTTAATAACTTCAAAATCACACACAATTTAAACTACCTTTAATCGCGTTCAAGTTAGATTTAAACAGAGTTGGTTAGTTATAAATGATTTATTTAACCAGACCTCTGAACCCTTTTAGGGTTCTTCTCAGGCTGGAAAATAAAGGGGGAAAGAATACATAAAAAAAAATAAATAAATAATAAAAAAGAAAAAAAAATTAAAATAAAATAAAAGATAGAGAAAAAAAAGGAGAAAAAAGGGGAAAAAATTATATGTTATTTATTATTTTAATTTTATTTAAGAAGAGAATGATATTATTAATTGAAAAGTTATTACCTTCAGCTAGAATATCTTTTATTGATTTATTTTGTAAATAAGTATTTCTTTCATGCTGCCATCTGGGACAGTCAATCAAGATACTGTATGTTTGATTGTTATTGGGATGTTACATCTTTCACAAGTTAATGGATTTGTGTGCGGAGTTGACATCAGATGACCATGTGTGGGTCTGGAATGTCCTATTCTGAGTCTTGTTAAAATTACTTCATTATTTCTTTGTTTTTGGGTAGAAGAATGCCAATTTTTAACTTTGTTCTTAATTTGTCTTAGTTTGTTTGGAGGGGGTGTATTTGACCAATCATTTTGTCAATCCCTATAAATTAAAGGTTTAACTGATGCTAGCCAGTCTGATATAGGAGCATTCGTAGTAGTTGGGGGATTGTACAAGCCAATTTAGCAGCTTTATATGCTTTCTCATTACCCTCAATGCCTACATGGGCTGGGATCCAACAATATGAACTTGAAGGCCGTTTGTAATTAATTGATGAATTTCCCGTTGGATATTTTGGACAAGGTGATTATTTGATTTAAATGATCCTATTGCTTCATTTGCACTTCTTGAGTTGCTCAATATGAGTGCTGAAGGAATTCCTTTTTTTTTTATATACTGTGGAGAGCCAATTGTATGGCTGTTAATTCAGCTGTAAATACTGATGATATTAGGGGAAGGCCCATTTGGATAGTTTCATCACTTGAATAGGCTGATGAGCCCACTCCAGCTTCATTTTTGGATCCATCTGTATAGATTATGAAGGGATTACCCTTCCGTCTTATGTGTTCCATGGCATGTTGATGGTACATTTCTGTGTTGAACATATATTTTTTTGAAAGCTATGATAAATACATGCATATTTTTGCCATTTTTAGTGTCCATGGTGTGATCTTATTTATTTCTTGGGTAAATTTGGATATCATGTTATGTAAATTCAACAGATAATTAGTTTTTTAGTAAATGAGTTTTGACTTGGGTTATTATTTGCATTTTGATTGAGAAATTTATTTGATAAAGGAGATGTGCCCGCTTGAAGGGATAAGCCTCTTCTTAAAGTAATTAGATCTCTAATATTTTAGAGGCAGCTGGCCTGCTTCTGCTAGGATAGAGACAGTTGGAGATGAGCAGAAGGCTCCTGTACATATACGCACTCCCTCGTGATGTAAAGCATCTAGAGATTTTAGAGTTGCTTCTGAGGCAACTGAATAAATTGGACAGCTATAATTTATAATTGATAGTACTGTTGCATTGTACAACATTAACATTGTATCTCGTCCTGCACCCCATTTGGTGTGAGAGATTTTCTTTGATAATGTAGGGGCTTTAGATCCTTTGGCTTTGATATATTTGATATGATCTTTCTAATTTAAATGTTGATCAAAAATTATACTCAAATACTTAACACTTCTGCACATGTTTATCTCTTCATTATAAAGATATAACTTAATGGTTTGTTGTTTCAACCATCTTTTCTCTTTGTAGAAGACAATGCCATTTGTTTTATTTACCGACAACTTGAAACCTACGGAGTTAGTCCAAGTGGTTATATTATTTGTTGCTATATTAAGTATTCTTTGACCATGTCTCAGAGAATAACTTGAATAATATATTACAAAATCATCCACATACAAACTATTTTGTACACCCTCAGGCAGGTTCACAGTAATATCATCTATTGCCAGGGCAAATAAGATGCAGCTCAAAACACTGCCTTGAGGGATACCCTCCTCTTGTATGTAGGAATTTGAATATGTATTTTCTATGAGTACTTGAAATGTACGATTTGTTAAAAAATTGTTGATAAATATTGGAAGGTGACCTCAAATATCTGATTTATGGAGTTTGTGCATAATATTGTATCTCCATGTGGTATCATATGCTTTTTCTATATCAAAGAAAATAGCAACTGTCAGCTTTTTCTTTTCAAATCCTTTTTTTAATATGATCTTCTAATTGAGTTAATGGGTCTAGTGTAGATCTACCAGCTATTGATCCTGATTGGGTAGGTGATAAAATTGAGTTTTTTGTTATAACACTTGTTAACCTCAAACTAACCATTTTCTCCAACAGTTTGCACAAGCAACTTGTTAGAGATATTGGCCTATAATTGGTGGGGTTGCTAGGGTCTTTTCCTGGTTTACTGATGGGTATGATTATTGCATGTCTCCACTTAGTTGGGAAGACATGCCTTAGCCATATGTTATTATATAATTTGAATAAGAATTCTTTAGCTAGTGTAGCTAAATTTTGGATCATTTCAAAAGAAATCTTATCATGACCCAGAGCTGATGATTGACATGATTTTAGGGCAAAATTAAATTCACTCATATTGAATTCTTGATTATAATCAAGGTCCTCATCAGTTTCACAATTAAGTGTATGATTCATTTTTTGTGTTCTAATTCTTTTGAAGTGTTCATCTAAATTAAAATAAGCGCTAATGTTTTCTCTATGTTTGGCTAATATATTTGAAATATCTTGTAGGTTATGATTTAGTTTGCCATTATATTTTATTGGTCTTCTAGATGGTCTTATATGTTTACCATTGATTTTACGAATTTTGTGCCATATTTCCTTAATTGAAGTATTTGGTGACAATTCCGAAATATAATTTTTCCCTGACTGAGCTTTTTCGAATATTATTGTTTTTCGAAACTTTGCATTATATTTATTGTAAAGTGGTTTAATGTGATCAACAGTTATATTTATAACTATTACCTTGTTTAGTTTGTTTATATTAAAAGGGTCTTTATTAAGGGTGTTTAATCTAGACTTTAGTCTATTCAAATTACGTGCCAGAGTGTGTTTGGTTTGATTTAAGAAAGATATATTGTTAGACCACCATGGAACGGTGGATATATTAGGAGTTGAAGAAGTTTTGGGGATGCATTTATCTGCAGCACTGATTACAAAACTGGGAAAGAAATCATTTGTGACATCATTGTTTTGATTTAGTGGAAAGGGAGGGATATTTCTAGTTTGTAAATTATATTTATCCCAATCAGGTTTCATTAAGTTATATTTTATGGCAAATGATTGTTTTTTGTTGTTCAAATAATTCAAAACAACTGGAAAGTGATCACTTGTGTATGAATCGTCTAGGACATTCCATTCCAATTTTTCGATTAACTCCAGTGAGCATAATGAAATATCTATTGAGGAGAAAGTTAAATGAGTTTTTGAGAAGTACATTGGTGAATCACTTTCATTCAGACAATGTAAATTGTGATCATTTATGCAATTTTCAATGTTTGTGCCGGCCAAGTTACTAGCATGTGTGCTGTCCCATAATGGATTATGGGCATTAAAGTCGCCTACCATCAGTAGGGGCTATTTACATTATTTAGTATTTGTGATAAATTACTAAAGTTTGAGTTAAAATTTGGCTGATTATATAGATTTAGAATAGAGATAATTTGATTGTCTGGCATATGCAATTTGATTGCAGTTATTTGATATGACAGTGATGTAATATTTAAGGGTTCATAAGTTGAATCGTTATGAACATCTATAGCTGTTCCTAGCTTGCCATCCACTATTGGTGAATGGCAAGCTAATTTAAAGTTTCTAAAGTTATTTGGAGTTGTGCCAATATGCTGCAGACATATGCAAATAGGTTTACGTTCCTTTAGTTTTCTCTGGATTTCCCCTAACCGAAGCCGAGTAGAAAATCCATTCATGTTCCATTGAATTATTTTATTTGTCATTGTTTGGTGGAATTGGAGTTAAATTTTGTAAGTTAATTGCTGATTTAGCTACATCCCATAACATTTTAAGGGAGTTTGTCTTACTTTGTGGTTTCCTTGTAACTTGGTTTGATTGCTCAATATTTGATGCACTGATTGGTTCTTCTTCATATTTCCTTACTGTATTAGCAAATCTATTTGAGTTTTGATCATGTTCTTTTAAGTTTTAAGGATTCTGAGCATAGTTCGCCATCTTGATGGAATGTTAAAGGGCATTTTCGGAACCTAGTAAAGTTATTTATGAAATTTCGGGTTACATTTTTATTTTTGTTAGGCAAAAGATTGTACGTTATGATGAAACACTCTTTACATCTTCAAGATAAATCATGTTCCGAATGTTGAAGGAATGGTTCTGATCTCTGGGTCCCATTTATGTTTCCATTATTGGATGTTGAAATATTTTTGTTGGGAATTTCTGGTGTATGTACCTGTATATAGAATCTCCGATGTGCTGTTATAAGATTTTGATTTGAATTTTTAGATTTATTATTATTATAATTCTTTGGTTTTATGGAGGGTTGATTTAATGTGGTTGTGATTTGATGAATTTTGGGGGTTTCTGATTTTCGTTGATTTTGATGATGAGAGTACAGATGAATTAGATGATTTATCCTTATTTGGAAAATCGTTATTTGTATTTGTCTTGGACTGTGGAACACTATGGATTTCCACTTGTGATGCAGTTAATGTAATCTGTTTCACATTAATGGTGTGGGCGAGACATGTTTTGTTAGATCAATCCGTGAACGGAATGTTAGGTTTTTACACTTAGAGGGAGTTCCGTCAATTACTTTCCTTTTTTTATTAGGGCTATTTTTGTCAATTAAGCTGTCTGTGGATGATTTTAGTGGATTATGAGTATCAAAATCTGGATTATTAACCTCTGTTAATTTTTCCATATCATAGGAATTCGTTTCTGAACGATTAACTGGGATTATTATTGGGGAGACCTGTTGTGATGTAAGAGAGGTCTGTTGCAACTGTACACTTGGGCTTTCATGGGTAGTAGAGGAGGGGGAGAGGTGTGTCTCAGCTATTCTGTGTTGAAATTCTTTATGTTTATTATGAGTTGTTACAGCATTTGAATATGAATAGCGTCTTACTGGATCATTGATTCCTCGCACCTTCAGTTCGAGTTTGGCTTCGTTAACGGGCATAACGGTTCTGTCCATTAACATTTGTAATTCTGTATAATATTGATAAAATATACAGTCTTTAGATTTTACATGATGATTTAATTTGCAATTGACACATTTAAAGGTTTTGCATTTCCAATTTGTTTTATGATTTTCGGAACATACAGCAAATATAGCGTTATTTCTACATCTTTTTGTTGAAGGCGATATTTTAGACACTTAGAACAGTGGAGAGGTTTAGGGACAAAGGGATGAACTTCTCTATTTAGTCCTAGAATTTTTATTTTTCGTGGTAGTTCCCAGTTTGTAAATTTTATTTTGACTATTTTAATATGTTTATTTGTATCCTCTCTACTTGGGACAGTATATAATTCCAAGTCATGTGTGTTGTTGTATCTTAATTTAAGGGAGTCTATTAAGATTTGTTTTGATGGTAGCTCTTTTTCATCATTGTCTGGGAGCATCTCTGTTCCTTGTGTATAGTTTATTGTTTCATGGCTGGTTACTGTTACTTTTATTTCATTTATGTTGGTTATTTGTAGAAAGGTTGTTGATTGGGCTTTGGTTGTTGTTTTTATTAGCCATTCATTGTTTTTGATATGTCTACATTCCATATCTTGTGTGGTGTGTATATTTAATAATCTGTTCTCTAATATGGCTGGTGAGATTTGTTTTTCTGCTTTTAATACTAAAAATCTGGACCAATTGTCTGCTCCAAAAATATGTTCAGAATGAACTAGTGTTGGATTGAGTCGATAGTTATTTCTTTTGGATTTTTTTACATTCATCGGTGATGAGTTGTCTTGTGTTGAGGGGGTTTTAGGAGGAGTACTTGTATCTAATTTAGAATTATTGTCCATTATGTATGGTTCCAGTGTTATGATACTGGAGTTTACCAATTTGTTTTTATTTGTTTCTTTTTGTTTTCTAAACACTCTGAGTCTTTAGGAGTTGATATTTTACTTGGAACAGGGTGTTCCTTTGTAGCTTTTATGTCTGTACTAAGATTCGGGAGTGACGTTCCGATAGTCATTGACTGTGCCAGAATTTTACCATCATGAGGTCCATGGGTACTGAAATCTTTAGTTCTACTTTCCATAAAAAAAGGAAAAAAAATCTTGAAAAGATATCATTGGCTTTTTATGAAGTTCAATCTTCCACTAATGGCACCAGTGGGAACTGACTCCCAAATGTCTGCGTCCCTACCCTACCCTGAAAAGGCGATGGCATTATTATGATTAGTATGGCCCAAGTGTAGGCAAAACCCACTTGCTAGGACTGAGTGTACTGTAATAATACAGTTATCCCCATCCTAATTACATTATGGGCTAACCGGACAGAAAGCCGGGAGTCTATTCCTAGAACCAGGCCCCCCTGGAATCCGTGGTCCAGCTCCACAGAATACTGTAGTTCCACCTGAAAAAACAGGTCCGAACATTATCAGGTAGATGATGGTTCTACCACAGTTCCCACTAATTAGCTTCAGGTCCAACTCCACTCCATGCCATATGTTTTCCCAGTCATTAGGCTTGGTAAATTTTGACAAAAGTGGAAAAATCTACAAAATTACTCCTAAAATATATCATTATATATATGGGACACTTGGGATAAAACCTAGGGATAAAAGAAAAAAACCCTAAGTTTGAGAGCCCCCTCACCACATCAAGGTGGTCCCAATTTGAGGGGGAGATTTAAACATAAAAACTGGGTATTTCTTTCCAGTAAAACCAAATTTTACAAACATCTACTTAACAATAGTTTGGGTGGCCTTCTTTGTTTAAATGTGATGTAGTAAATTAAGTTAGATCACATTTGAAGATTAACTCGAGACTAACACAACTTTGGCCAAGTGAGAATATTTTTTAGAACTGTAGTATTCAGTTCCATGCCAATTTATATTTTCTCTTGACAGCATAGAAAAACTAATGTAGCACTGCAGTCATGAGGCTGTAAACCTGACGAGTATTGTACAAGAATATTAACTGAAAGAGACCTATCTGTACCTCAAAAACTACATAATTTTCTGTTATTCTATACCCTAATATACTGGGCTTTGTTAGTAATATTTAATCTGAAATATATGGGCTCACCATCACAAGCTCTGATCTCCAAGTTAAATTTATACCCAGGTGGACATCGACCCTGAGACTGCGTTGCATCCAGGAATCCCTGCTCAGTCCGTGCTCCAGGAAATCCCTGCACTCCAAGTGCACCATCCCCTATGCCATACACAGTTGATCCTAAAAGATTAAGATCTCTAGACTCTCCAGAGTGACCTAATGGAATGCTTCCCCCAAAAGACTGATGCTGTGCTTGGCCAGGAGAAGACAGGGAACCATCAGCATTAATGCAAGCATACGATCCAACTTGGTTGTAACAAACTTGTTCTCCTGGTACACATCCTTGTTGACCCGTGAGGCACTCGTTAATATCTGTCATATTCAACAAGTAGTACTGTAATTACAAAAGCTGTAACAGCCCACAAATATCAGTCAAATGCTGATGAAAAGGATTAGCTTTTCTGGGAGAATGACAGCCACAAAAATTTTCAAATGACACTGCTCAAAAGCAAAGCTTTTGCAACATATAACAAAAATGTATAGGGAAAATATATGTTCAATAGCTTTGTAGGGAAAGCTCAGAGGGCAAAATCCTATCACTACTTCACTACCAAGAGGTAAAGCTCAAATCAATAGAACAGGCATGTACTCTTTCAGCCAAAGACTAATTCAAAATCCATTTTCTTACTGTACGGCAAAGCTTTCAAATAAAATGAGATAATTGTCTTATTATATTACAATTATATGTAGAAAAAGTTTTCAGTGGCTAAAATGGGGCTTAATCAATCTTAAATAGTAAAACTTAGATGTGCACACAAGTTAGGTTAAAAATTCCTTAAGGGTAATAATACAAAATCCACAAAATTACTGAAGCACATCTACACAATAACAATTTTAAAATGCTTCACTGATTACACTAACCATCAAAGTATGAAACACCACTGTATATAGCCTACCAATTTATGAGAATCTACTGGTCAGAAAGTGAAAATGCCATTCACAGTGCTTGGGTGCTGTCATGGAAAGGCTACTATACATACATCTAAAAGAAAAACATAGCTTGTCCCCGAAAGAAAAAGTCAGCAAAGTTTGTCTTGCAGTACTTTAAGATTAACTTAATTTCCAACTAATACTAATGTATTGCCAACATACATTACATTTGAGTTCATTAGCTGACAACCAGGTACTGTATCTTCAAATATATAATGTGAATGGATATACAGATATCTCTCTATAGGTGGGAAAATAACCATGAATTGTTAATTTATAGACTGTCTACTATGGTATTTAAGACCATGAAGAAGCATAATTACTCCCGAATTACATACTCCTTCCAGTATTATCATCGTGTTTCTAATTTTCCACCAAGAGATATGAGTTCATGACAGGTCCAACTGAGACATTCATTCATAAATATATTAACAACACAGGAATAAAAAGGTCTGATCAAACTCAACCATAAATCTTATACAGTACTAAAAAATACCCATTTGTGTATCTGTTTTTAAAAAAAGGTGATTTTATAAAAAGCAAGCCACAGTTTTTCAATAAAAGCGCAATAGTACTGAGCCTGCTGACAGTCTTTCCTAATGTATCTTGATAGCAAGTACAGTATATGGAAACACTTCCTGATTTAAAGACATTTTTGTCCCGAATCATCCAAAAGATACAAAATAATGACAAAAGACAACAAAGCTGCAAATATCAGCCACATATATTTTAAAACCTCTCAACTTATTTAAAGCATGAAGTCTGAAACATGAGAAATATAAAAATACAAATAAAATTAACATCTATTAATAACCAGTAAGCAAAATCCATGATGCGCGTTTACAAGCAGTTATGCATATAATCCTACTATCAATATTGCATAATCCCTTTACATAAGCTCACTAGCCATCAAGATCTCTTAATTGCTATGAACTTACCCTCACAAGACCTCTGATCAAGTGCCAACTTATACCCAGGATTGCATGAGCATTCGATGGATATACCAGTGTCTCTGCAGATGTGGGCACATGGGTTGTTTAGCTGGCATCTTCAGAAGGAAAAAAAGAAACAGAATTGTAATTAATATCTTTTAGGTGCTTCAGTCCACTGCTTTGGAATATAAAGAGATTTTCCAGAACTGTTAAAAACCA
Source organism: Macrobrachium rosenbergii (assembly GCF_040412425.1). Classification (NCBI taxonomy): domain Eukaryota; kingdom Metazoa; phylum Arthropoda; class Malacostraca; order Decapoda; family Palaemonidae; genus Macrobrachium; species Macrobrachium rosenbergii. Next base: position 26,095,417 of record NC_089793.1, on the reverse strand, counting down.
TGGTTGATTTACAATAAAATGCAATAGTAATATAATTTATAGCCAAAATCTAGAATATAAAGAGGCCATGGAAGGGCTTAACTTAAAAAAAGCCAGTCATGGAGCTGGATCTGAATAGGTGGAATCTCTAATCAACAAATCTGACAAAGTACCATTTCAAAAACAAAACAAATGAAGTAAAAACTGCACCAAAATTTCTTTGGCACAATCCAGTTTTCTGTACAGTATATAATGCTGTATGAAACTCAGCCACGGCCCATGAAACTCTCAGCTGCGGTCCATGAAACTTTCAGCCAAGGCCCGGTGGTGGCCTGTGTTGTTGGCACCTAAAGCGGTGCCAGAGGCAAAATCATGGCTAACTTTAACCTTAAATAAAAACTACTGAGGCTAGAGGGCTCCAGTTTGGTATGTTTGGTGATTGGAGGGTGGATGATCAACATACCAATTTGCAGCCCTCTAGCCTTAGTAGTTTTTAAGATCTGAGGGCGAACAGAAAAAGTGCAGACAGACAAATACTAGCCATCTCAACAGTTTTTTTTTTTACAGAAAACTAAAAATGCAATACTTGCTGAAATGTTGATGCAACTGCAAAATGGAGAGGGGGAGAGATACAGTATATTGAGAGATTTAAATCTTGATGTTTTTATTATTTTAACATCTAATGGATATACTTAATGACAATAAACTTCTAACAAAACCATGGCAAGAAATTTCAATAGAATGCTTAAACAAATAGTCTGCATTTTCAGCATCTTTATTAACTTATTTTTCAAGGTCACAGGATCACATCTCAATTTAAGGGTCACCATTCGACCTTTGATCTTCATTAATTCTGGTAAGCTTTCTATCACTCGAGAGGTAATTACTTTCCACAAAAGCTCCCATACTTGCACCTATTTTTCAAGGTCACAAGTGAATTTAAAAGCCAAACTGGCTTTCTCTCTTGGGTTGATACTTAGAGAGTGGTTATCACTTCTCAAGGTCACAAGTCAATTTAAAAGGAAAATTTCAATCTTTTATTCTAAATCCTCAACTACAGCAATCAGAGGTCTCTTGTCAATAACCATAGCTTACGAGGATATTCCTCCCACGCAAGCAGGTACAGTAGCTACAAGTCATAGGATTATTTCCTCTACAACTCTATTAAAGCATTTCTACATTATTATTTCAACATCAATACTTATAACCTGTAACTTCCAAAAAGAAAAACCACAGCTACTACAACTGGCAGCCTAGATACTCCAATCAATTACGATACTGTAAACATAACTGAAAGGAAAGAATTATAAGTACCCACTATCCAACACAAATATTAAATGCAAAATTATACCATGTTACAGTATTTCAGTTTCAAGTAAGTGGTGATGAAATGTTTGGAAACAAAATTATATTTTAAGGCCCTGTGGGAAAGACAACACAGACTTAAAAATACCACACAAACAATCGAGGCAAAATGACATAGTACTGAATACCACAGAACTACTTCAGCACACTACAGCACTTAATATTCAGTTTTACTTAATATTAAGCACGGCGCACCATTTGTTTACCTGAGGCTCCTTAACTTACCTGTCAGTTAATGCATCCTGTAGACAGGTCTTGCCATCAGTAGACAGAGTGAAACCTGCACGACACTGGCAGCGATATGATCCAGGTGTTGGGACACATACATGTGCACACAGTTTGCCAGGAAATCTAGCACAAAGATCTTCTGATTCTGAAAAATCAAATACACTCGCATTTCCTGAACAAGCAAATGAGTGCACAATTATCTCTGGAAACATATGATATTTACAAAAATTCTTTTAAATGTAGATCTCTATAGCTTGTGAATATTTAAATTTCAAAAGGCAAAAAATATGATGCATACTGATAATTGTCTCTTCATCATTGTCACCATTCTTAATGTTCTTGTGAGTTTATATTTAAAAAAAATTGGTAATCAATTGGAAATAAAAGCTAAACATGTCAGTATGGTAAATAAACTAAACTAAATAATACTTTCAATAATGCTAAGTTTTTAGCAACCTGTTACTTCTAAAATAAGCATAAATACAAAGAGCTCCATCTAACAAGTCTCTAAAGCTGTTATGACAACTGCCAACAGTAATTTTGCACTATCCCCTTCTTTTGTTAATCAGTAATTTGGCTACAATATTACAATATCAAACTGTTAAAATACACACTAGTAGCAGTGATAATAAACTGTTAGTATTCAACTATAAACTTTTTCTGAATTTGTCCAAAACAGATATGTACTTACCAGGAACACTTATTCCAGGCAGAGAAACTCCTGGGTACAGAGTGCCAAATCCAAACCCTTGACCACCTGGCCCTATAAAATGAAAGTCATTTACTGTAGGTCTCCATTCTGCTCTCAGGAATTTACAGTAAATACAGTACTGTATAACTGTGGAGATACATAAATTGCAGTTCAATAAAATGAAAGGTGGAGCACATACATTGCAATTCAATAAAATGAAAGATGGAACACATACATTGCAGTTCAATAAAATGAAAGGTGGAGCAAGTACATACATTGCAGTTCAATAAAATGAAAGGTGGAGCACATACATTGCAGTTCAATAAAATGAAAGGTGGAGCACATCCACTGCAGTTCAATAAAATGAAAGGTGGAGCACATGCACTGCAATTCAATAAAATGAAAGGTGCAGCACATACATTACAGGTCAGTAAGATGAAAGGTAGAACACATTCATTACAGTTCAATAAAATGAAAGTTGGAGCAGTCATCAAGTCTGGAAACATCAGTGTGGGATTTCTACATATATAATAAATGATTATTGTTGAAAATAACAGTATCATCACTTGAATGGGATGTTCTCTATTTATGCACACAAACGTTCCATGAAGTTCATTACAGTTCCAGCCCACTCACCTCCTTGAACTGGCTCTGACAAGTCAGGTGTGAGGGCATTCGTTGGGGATGCCTGGGAGCAGCACTGAAGGTACGAGTTGTCCCAGGGAAAGCCGAACTTGAATCTCATGTTGCATCCCATTCCCATGCTCCCACTCACAAGACCTAGCTTGCAGGCATCACAACAGTCCTTCAAGAAAACAAAGGTATTAATTGTTACAGGAGACTGGGTGTTTATCAGAACTTGGACTTGATTAAAACTCTCACAAAAACACCCGCAATAATTATTAGAAAAGACTGAGTGTTTATCAGAACTTAGACATGATTAAAACTCTCACAAAAACACCCGTAATAATTATTAGAAAAGACTGGGTGTTTATCAGAACTTGGACATGATTAAAACTCACAAAAACACCCGTAATAATTATTAGAAAAGACTGGGTGTTTATCAGAACTTGGACTTGATTAAAACTCTCACAAAAACACCCGTAATAATTATTAGAAAAGACTGGGTGTTTATCAGAACTTGGACATGATTAAAACTCACAAAAAACACAAATTAACTGTTACGAGAGACTGGGTGTTTATCAGAACTTGGACATGATTAAAATTAAAAGAAAACACGCATTAATTATTAGAAAAGACTCGGTGTTTATCAGAACTTGGACATGATTAAAACTCAAAATGGTCTAGGTTACCCACGTTACATTTCCTTCACTTCAAAAACGTCCCATTTTAAAATAGAAACAAGTTCCAAATTCCGAGCTTAAATACTCAGTTCCTCGTGAGAGTAAAGGATAATGAAGCATGCTACAGTAGATAGAGAGACAAATCAAAGGAAAATTTTTTTAAAAATTCAATCTTTCTCACCTTAAAGAACTCGCCACCTTCATCATCATTCTCGAGGCATTCCTGGCCACTCTGGGCAAACTGCTTTCCTTTCTGACACTGCTCATCCCTAAAATGAAACAGAAAATAAAAATACCACCCTCTACTGAGTCCAAGAGCAAAAATAAAAATAAAAAAAGTTAACAGGCTATTTAAATAGAAACTAACAGAATATAATTAGAATACATGGTGTGTGTGTGTGCGCGCGTCTGAATGTTAATGTGTGGGCGCATCAGAGAGAGAGAGAGAGAGAGAGAGAGAGAGAGAGAGAGAGAGAGAGAGAGAGAGAGAGAGAGAGAGAGAGAGAGAGACTTTAATACCTGTACATCCTAAGACAGCAGATGGAGGCAGACGTTATGCAAATCGACTGGTGCTCCGAAGTGACTCCAGCAACAGGAGCCGGGAATGTGGAGCACTGCTTCTTTTCCCTCGCCCAGTTGACTCCATATCCACAGCATCTTCCGAACGTCGGTTCCAAATCACCTGAGGGAGGAGGAGTTGAATCAAGAATGAAGGGTAAATAACAATTTTGGAATTGGAATATAGAATCTAGGCCAAAGCGCTGGGACCTATGAGATCATTCAGTGCTGAAAGGAAAACTGACAGTAAAAAGGTTTGAAAGGTGTAACAGGAGGAAAACCTCGCAGTTGCACTATGAAACAATTGTTAGAGAGGGTGGAAAGTCAGATGGAAGACTGAAAATACGAACGGAGGTACAGTAAAAGTAATGAAAGAGGTTGCAGCTAGGGGCCGAAGGGATGCTGCAAAGAATTTTAAGTAATGCCTACAGTGCACCATGTGAGGTGCGCTGACAGCACTAGCTCCTTGTGAGGAGCTAGCTTATGATTGCAAAATAACAATTTTGCAATCATAATGATTAATTTCTGTATTTTAGACTCCCGGTTCCTTTCTGCCATACTTGTGAGTTTCTACGATAGAAATATACCAGCAAACATAAAGCAGATTCCTAGTACGTTTCTTAACCTCTTCTCGATTATAAACTTAAAAGTACAACCAATACATGTACCTTTATTCAGCAGTGTAAAGTTAAATTTTTGAAACGGGTCTTGGAGACATAGGATTTTGTTATGCAGGTTAATGTGGAAATAGTAACAATCATGGCATACGCAAACATCGTGCATGAAAAGCCAAATTTCAATCCAAAATAGACCCACGACCCTTCATGAACCCTTATTTCTGGGCTAAGTGCTGGGGGGCACCAAAAAATTACTACAGACACTTGCCTTTCTGATTTCTTTACACTAGGAAATATACAAGAGAATGAGATATACGGTCAGCTATAAAAATGTGCGAAATTCATCTACGTGTTTTTCCTTCTTTTTAATAATGCTTGGAGAAGTTTTACCCTCAGTTCTTCCTTGAACAACACCGCTTACAAATATAGTTTAATGAGCATATATAATACATTAAACGCGAACCATAAGCTATTATCATTCAAATATAAGATACTTTTACTGCCCCTCATAATTATACCACACATTTTCTCAAGGGAGTAATAGAGAATGAAAGATAATACTTCTACTATCATAGCTCCATCGAGCATTACTGGGACCGGGAGGTCATTCAGCACCCTCAATGGAGAGAACTGTTTATTACATTTTATAAAAATGACAATTACTAAAAAGTCGCACACACGCACACATATGCTATTGCATAAAACCTATGCATATTATTCACACACATTTGTACTATGTATAAATGCATATAAATGAAAAATAAAGAGATTAAAGTGGTGTCAGTAACGTAAGTAGTCGTGGCGCCAGAAAAAGTCTCAGTAATTATTTAAATGGATTAATCGGAGTATGCGGGTACAAAAACACCCATATAAAGAAGCAAAATAAATAGCAGTTTAGGGAGTTCAATCAAAATATAGATTAATATATAAAATGACACTAAAAACAGAGATCACGAAATATCACCTTTCTATTGAGGTTTTAATTAAACAATAAAACAATAAGCAATCTATTTCCCAACCTTATCCAGAAACCAACTCAAGATAATAGGTTTATATGTATTTTGTTAATTGAGTATCTTGGTGGTAAACATGGGCATAGAGACAAAAAAAAACAACCACGCAGGAGCTGTTTCAAAGGTAAATCCCACCTAATTATACTACTAGGGAATGGAACTTGACAACACCAAGGAGCCGTTTCAGAGGCAAATCCCGCCTACTACTACTACTACTACACCATCCAAGATTCCGATGAACGTCGAGAAAACGGTCCCCCTAACAGTCGTCCTCGTTATGAAGGAGCATTCCTCTGCTCCCTCATTAGTTACTGTTCATGTGGTTTTCTTCTTCTCCTCGGTGTTTTCACAGTCATTAAGAGGAGGCTCGACTCGTGCTCCTCTGGGACTACAGCCATCCGGTCTATTAGTTCCAACACCAGCATCACTAATCCACCTTTTGGGGATGGTACGTCATGCAACCCCATGCATCCCTCGCAGACCTGGTTTATTCATTCATTCGTTCGTTTATAAATGTTGTATTAGTTCGTTTTCATTTGCCCATCAGTGTCTTTAGTCTCCATTTTTGTCTGTTCACTTTATTAACCTCTTATAATGACGATGACTTCCAAGCTTTGGTTTCCGTTTTTTTTTATAAGGACGACAGACAAGAAAATCAAAATGGAAGCACTGCATATTATGCCAGATCTCTCTCTCTCTCTCTCTCTCTCTAAACTATGAGAGTATTGACACAGCCAAAAGTCTGAACATTCAAGTCACGTAGCATCATGCCATGAAAACAAGATTAACGAATATAAAATAAAAAAAAAAATTATAATTATTGACATTTTCACTTCTCTCATATCATTATTACTACCATTCACTTTTTGGATCCAAAGCAACGCCAGGAACCTAAATCCGACCAAAAATATATCATTAAGACCCCCATCTCAAGACAATCCCACTGATATCTTAATTTTGTATTTCTGAATCATACTTTAGTGGCAGTTTAGAAGACATACAGACGATACAGATACTGACGGTGTAGTAAGGTCAGATCACGTTAATTTTTTTCTCCTTGACAAGAGAGGACTTCAGAAGGGAATAACCTTATTATCAGCAAACATTTCTGGACGAGGTTTTTAGACCCTTGCTCTTATTCACCTCTGCTACGGCCCACCACAGTCGACATGCTAGCAGGTACCTTTTCAATTTTTTACGTCAACATAGGCATAATGTGCAATAAAAAATTAGCCTGGGCCTGGAATCGAAACCAGGGATTACGAGGTTCTGTATTATTATTATTATTATTATTATTATTATTATTATTATTATTATTATATTATTATTATTATTATTATTATTACTGATATTATTATTATATTATTATTAAAAAGAGCTAAATTTATATGAAACAACCCACCAAACAAAATACCCTTGAAAGAAAAGAGAAAACAGAGCATAAAACAACAAATAAATATAAGAAAATGAACAAATGAATATTTACAAAGAAACACAGCAATGTAATTTAGTAGTACAGTATTACAACTTCTCTAAAATTTTCAACATCGATCATCACTTATATTTGAATGTCTTCATAAATTCAGAAGAAATCTTTAAAATAAACATACACATTTATATTATTATTATTATTATTATTATTATTATTAAGATAGTTTAACCAGGCCACTGAGCTGAGCTGACACCAGCTCTCATAGGGCTGCCCCGAAGGATTAGGATGGCATACCAGGTCTAGGCCATAGAGCTAGAACTGGGACCAAATAGGTCATTCGCGTGATGATGAATGAATGAATTAACTGAAGTTCCTAACCACTAACCACTTGATAAAGGATTCTGTTATAGCCTTGGCCAACGAGTCTGAAAGTTTAATTGTTGTCATTTGGAGCCCTACCAGTCAATAGTGCATCCGATTTCTAACAGCAGGTTGCAAGGCACCTTCAGACTTGCCAACCAGAGAAGCCGACTTCTGTAAAATGTAAGTTATCACATTTTCGAAATGGAACACCCGTAGGAAGGTAGTGCCGACAGTGCACCTCACGTGGTGCACTGTAGGCATTATTTAAAGTTCTTTGCAGCGTCCCTTCCTTGCTGCAACCCCTTTCATTCCTTTTGGCGTACCTTCGTTCATATTCTCTTTCTTCCATCTGAATTTCCACCCTCTCTAACAATTGTTTCACAGTGCAACTGCGAGGTTTCCACGTCACACCTTCCAAACCTTCTTACTGTCAATTTCCGTTTCAGCGCTGAATGACCTCATAGGTTCCAGCGCTTGGCCTTTGGCCTAAATTTTATATGCCAATTCCAACCCAAAATGGAGTAAACTAAGGAACTAAATCGTTTCATTTTACATGAGGTCATAAGATGAGTATTTTTCTTCTCTGTAGGCTAATCTTTGGTACATCTTTCCGTCACTCTTTCCATCAAATATCACACATCTGATTTCTTGATTTGATGTCTGTCGGAAAGATTCTACACTATAAGGAAACCAGAGAAGAGAACATTCGTCGTCATGCCGGCCTTCTCTCGGCCCCTTCATCCGCCGTAAAAACCACACACGAAGCAATCCGCAACGAACGCTCCCTGTAAACAGAAACCCGAGCTGGTCTGTGGTCATTAACTCGTTCTCTAATGAGTGCGTATGTGCAATACTTGCCCCTCTACCCTTTTCTGGTCTGTTTGGATTTCAAACGCCCATGACTGTAGGGCTCATTATCAAAATTACGCGGTTTGGTTCTAAAGACCTGATTAGAGGTTTATTCTGAAGCGATTGTTGGCAACAATGAATCGGTTTTCACTTCCACATACCATCAGCGGAGGCGTTGGGAAAAGAATGTCCCGTCTATAAAATGCTGGTGGTATTTTGGACCAAGACGAATTTTAATTCAACTTTATCACAAATAAAGCAAAACGAATGTATTATACAAAAACTAACGAATAGGTTTCCATTACGCTGTCAGCGCCGGGAGTCAATCCATACCTCTAAATCAATTTTATTTTATTTGGGTTTAAATCCACGTTCTAGCAGGGTCATCCAAAGGCCCCCCGTGACTTTCGGTGGCGATCATATGTAAACTAGCCCCGAAACACCAGAGATAAGTGCTCCAAAAATGCTCTAGTACATTTTTTTTTCATTCAATTATTTAATTATCTGGTCAGAAACGGAAGAAGAAGCAACTTACTAGATTTGTAAAATTATTCAGGTTTACGTGGAAGGATAGTGTTCAGCCTAACGAGTGTCCTTTTATTTCTGAATAGATTTAACTGAAATAATCAATTATTATTATTATTATTTTATTATTATTATTATTATTATTATTATTATTATTATTATTATTATTATTCCCTTTCATTCTTCGATTCCTAATTTCTCTTCTAAAAGAAAATAGTCTTACAATAGTCATCGCGTTTGTTTGCGTGTGTGTGTGTTGGGGTGGGCGGAGGAGGAGGAGCATTACCTGAGTCTCCAACATCAAGAGAAACAGACGAGAACATAGTAAAAACTAAAACAGATAACCCCATAAAAAAAAATAAAAAACATTCGCTCGAAAATTTACCCAACGTCTGCAATCCAGGGAGACTTTTAGATCGCCATAAACACCTGACTGAAAATCACAAACGTCCCAGTGGCAGTCATTTGGTTCGCAATAAATCTCTCGAGGGCTACGGCACGTGTATCATATCACGTGAAACTGACAAAAAAAAAAAAGTTGTTTAAACTTCGAGTTCACCGAACCTTTCTTCTTACTATTATAGAATGTAGGAAAACGGGTTGAAGTTTCCTTTCCACCTGTTTCCGCGTCAGTGTCACTGTCACTGTCGCCTACTTCAGTTTTATGAGCGTCAAGTGTAAATTATGAATTAGGTATGTTGATATACAGGATATTATAATTCCATTTACTAACTATCGACTTGTTTATGTGTCCTGTCAGCCATTCAACTTTTTCTTTCATCCATGCACTCATCCACCTCTCTATCTACCTCTCTCTCTCTCTCTCTCTTAAAGCAGAATGAGAGAGAGAGAGAGAGAGAGAGAGAGAGAGAGAGAGAGAGAGATGAATGCATGGTGCATGAATGAAAGGAAACAAATGGATGGTTGGATGGTTGGTAAATGGAATTTCATATATATATATATATATATATATATATATATATATATATATATATATATATATATATATATATATATACACACACACACACATACATATATACACCTGCGCATGAGGTAAACAAACTTAAAAGCAGAACCAGCAAGCACGCCGAAAACAGGTGGCAAAACGAGAATGAATCGTACGTGGGCAGAGACCCCCAAGTGTAGCATTTCTCAAAACACTCTCTAGGATTACAGGGGCCTGGTTTTGGAGTTGCTTGTTCCAACACTACCAAGACATAAACCAGAAGAGGAACAAACACAGGGATTTGGCATCGTCGAACCACTTTTATAGGGATGGGCATCTCATTTAGACCGAGTCCTGTCCCGTAGGTGGAAGGAAAGAAGGAAGGAAGGAATATATGAGCTTTTCAGTCGAGAAACATGCCAAGTGCCATTTTTAACATATAATAAAAGTAAAAAATACTTTGACCCAGGATGGTGCTTGGCATGTTTCTCGACTGATGGCCTCATATATAGAATTTAAGCCAAAGGCCAAGCCCTGGGACCTATGATGAGGCCATTCAGCGCTGAAACGGAAACTGACAGTAAAAAGGTTTCAAAGGCGTAACAGGAGGAAAACCTCGCAGTTGCACTATGAATAAATTGTTAGGAAAGGGTGGAGAGTATGATGGAAGAGAATATGAACGGAGGTACATTCAAAGGGACGAAAGTGGTTGCAGCTACGGGCCGAAGGGACGCTGCAAAGAACCTCAAGTTTGATAAGATGACTGAAGAGGGTCCTTCAAAACAAGGCTATAATTTGCCGTCTTTGGAGCATCGCTATCAGGGTCTCGCAGGGCTGAACTTCTAAAAAGTTCTCTGGTTACACGAAAGTTTGTGTGAGGCAGTTGAAACAACATCAAATGTATGCGCTCATTCGGTTCAAATACTCAGTGAGAAAATAAGAAAATATGACAAATATTACTTTGCAGGGAGATATAAAATAATTGTACGGAAAATGTGTACGTAAAAGCTATGGAGAGATAGCAGATGTGTGTATGTATGTATATATATATATATATATATATATATATATATATATATATATATATATATATATATATATATATATATATATATATATATATATATACTTATATATATACACGTAATTACTACACAGACACACACACTATATATATACACAAACATATATATAAATATATATGTATATATGTGTGTGTGCGCGCTCGCGAGCGTGCACGTAATCATTTTGACCGTATTCAGGTAAGCTTGCAAGTTATACGCCATGTGAAGAAATCCAATTACATTTAGTCACAACATAACGGAAACGTTATCCTCCAGCATGAAAAAGAAATGCCCTAATAAAATAAATGTCATCAAAGACTTTCGAGTTTGTAAACTGAAAGAAAAAAGCAGAAAACAAACGTTCAAGTGTTCCCAGAATCTTATACGGTTTCTTTCCTTACATTAAATGATTAGACCTACAGAAACTCTAAAGAAAATTTAAATATAAAAGGAGACAAAGTTAATACAATAGGATTTTTATCAGCCGCTCATCTATTCCTCTTGATTTCCGATTCACCCACTTAACCTAATTACATCCTGGTACTTGATCGTAAGAAAAATATACAAGAATAAAAACACCAATACACTTGCACCACTTCAAAGAATTCCCCCGAAGCTTCCACCATTCACATGACAGACTCAAGAAATTTGCTTCACCTTCTCTTCACTGAAGCACCCAGCCACCTACATTCACAAGCCCATTCATAATTAATCTGCTCCTATTACATTCTCGTCAAGCTGACTAATTGTGAGCTTAAAAAGTAAAAAAGGGTCGAATAATCCCTGTATGACAAAAGCAGGAATTGAAATCGGAGCTCGAGTCAAGGGTTACGGAGCCTCTGAAAAGGTGAAAGAGGCGGAATGGGTTCGGGAGACTTGTCTGAAATGTGGTCGTAGTTCAAGTTGCAATTGCACGACAGGCAGACGGCAGACTTCGTCGCGTGCTGTATAGTACAGAGCAGACAATAGCAAACAATCTTCCGTTCCCTACGAGGCGGGTCAGGTTGGTAGGGGGGGGGCCTAACACGTGATACTTTTGTGCCTTTCAAAATCAAAATCTCAGGAATAGACAACAGCACACGATCTTTCGTAGTATACGAGACTGGTGAGAGTGAGGGGTTAACATATGACACTTTTGTGTCTTCCAAAAGCAAGATCTTAAAAGAAGACCTCGTTAAATGCATAAACATTCAAATGAAGAAACTTTGTTCACTGCGATGTAAAACTAAGTAACAAACGGGCTAAATGAAGATCAATAGATATATAAAAGTCTATACATGCACACACACACACACACACACACACACATACATATATATATATATATATATATATATATATATATATATATATATATATATATATATATATATATATATATATATATATATATATATATATATATATATATATATATATATATATCACATCAAAGACACTAGAACTAAGAACATCTTATCTTTTTTGATTGAGAAAGAGAGACAGAAAGGTAGTATTCAACATCCTCAAAGGAGAATTTAAGTAATGCATCAACGAACAAAACCAGCAGCAAGAACCGGCCAGCTGTAGCAATGATAGATTTGGTATCGTAGAGCACAATGGGGGCCCCGCTGTGACGACAGGGCAACACAGGGTATTTATGGACAAGGGGAGTAGTACAAGGAGAGAGAGAGAGAGAGAGAGAGAGAGAGAGAGAGAGAGGAGGGGGGAGGTGAGGCCATGTGCTTGTGTCGCCTTATCTCGAGATGCTCTCAAGAGAGAGGAGGCTTCGGGGCACTCATTAGTAAGCGCTAATGTAAACAAGATTCTCCAGTGGCAGGGGAATACATATGACAACAAATGTCTGGTCAAGACGACGACGAATCGACTTTCAGGTTCCTCTTTTTAAAAGGTTAACTAAAGCGGGTCGCAATATTGTGCTCCTTTCCATTGCAAGCCATAAATTATGGTCAACAAATGGTTACTGCATATGCAAAGTGATACACACAATGCTTGATTGTGTGGCTAACTATATGAGACTGCTTTATCAGGGACAATATGGCTGTAAGACCAGATGGGAGCTGAGCTTCAAGGAAATTTAAAACCAGATGTGAGGCTGCTTGCATACCCTGTTGTTCCCCAGAGCCGAATGTGAACGGGGTTTTGGGTACATCCTTTCAAGAAAGCTAGGTAACTATGTAACTAAATGCCACCTGATGCTAGTAGAATAGAACAGAATATAGAATTTAGGCCAAAGGCCAAGCACTGGGACTTCCGAGGACATTCAGCGCTGAAAAAGAAATTAACAGTAAAGGACTGAAAAGTGTAAGAGAAGGAAAACCTCGCAGTTGCACAACGAATCAATTGTTAGGAGACGGTGGAAAGTAAGATGGAAGAAAGAGATTATCAATGGAGGTACATTAAAAGGAATGAAAGGGGTTGCAGCCAGGGACCGAAGGGACGCTGCAGAGAGCCTTGAATAATGCGTACAGTGCACCGCGTGAGGTGCACTGACATCACTACCCTCCTACGAAAACCTGATGTTAGTATTAGCCATTTTGAAAACAAAAGAGGCCTTCTGTCCAAGGGGCTCTAGAAAACTTAGCAGTTATATACCGAGCACTGCACTCTGAAGTTACACAGAGAAACAGTGCGCCCAGGTAGATATTTTCTGGGCTTGTTGGTAATAGTGGTAAGCCTAAAATTAAAAATTTTCACGGCTTAGAAAAGGCATGTCTCACCACCAAATTGGGAATTCTTTGGGATACTAATTCTTTGTCACAATGATTTTTATCTCAGTTTACTGTAGTGAAGCACTATGGTCAAGATAATAAGCTAAGTTGGCTATGGTGCTCTGAAAAGCACCATGCGATAACCACTTGCTATTCCCCATGCAATACCAGCAAACTTTTATGACTTAGAAGTAGCTTCCAATTCGTAAGATTCTCGTTATGCACCGATAAAAATCCAGAACACCAAATAAATGTAACAGTTGACCCTTGCATGATAACTGAATGCTATAAAAAAAATCTTAAGGAAGAGCTTCCACAATTTTTCCATAATACAACTAACAAAAAAAGATTTGTTTTACAAGTCAGAATAAACACATAGTACTGCATATCCGCAGATGTAATGACATTCGGGAACAACAACTGTAAAGAGTTCTCGAGACAAAATGATGAATAGGAATGAAGCGGGAGACAGCTGTTTTTGTCTCGAGGTAAGATAAGAGATCACGTTTCCTAGCTACAGTCAAGGTCTACAGTATTACGCCGTCACTGAGTACTTAAAGTACAAAAAAAAAAAAAAAGTCTTAAGGGCACGACGAAGCCGTTAAATAAATTCACAGTCTGGATACTACCAAATGTTCCTCGTTAAAAAGAGAAATGGTAACAACGAAAGGCCTCGTCTGAGTAATTTCATATGTATATAAACGCAAATATGAATATGTGTATATATATATATATATATATATATATATATATATATATATATATATATATATATATATATATATACACAAATATATACATTCACATATGGTTGTAAATAGAGATTCTTTACCAATCATTCAATTTCTATGGAAGGCCACTCAGATGTATATATACTTTAATTCATAAGTTTACTGTTAACAAAAGTTTTTGCAACATCTGGACAAGCATGTGAATAAAAAACTTTATAATATATATATATATATATATATATATATATATATATATATATATATATATATATAATATAATATATGTGTGTGTGTGTGTGGCATAAAAAGAATTGAAAAGGTAAAAATTGTGAAGATATGCGATGTTAAAAATATCAGCATAGGTAACAGGTCGGATCAGTGGTGTGCTGGGGTGGTTTGGTCATGTGAAGGGAACAGAGGATGATGGGTTGGTAAAGAGAGTTTACGTAAGATAGAGGTGAGTGGCACAGTTGGTATGAAGGTGGTTTTCTACACAAGAGGCTCATCCACGATTCAGCAGTTTAAGCATGAATGTAGCTGTGACTGTTGTGATTCTTTCCCTGAAGCCGTCACTGTCATGGTAACGCCTTAAATGTTAGAAAAATGCTTTCATATGCACATATACTTATTACATAACAGAAGGACAAATATAAACATATAGACAGACAAAGAGAAACCAATGTCCTCTATCATTTCACACAACAAGCAAAGGCATCCTCGTAAGAAGATCAACGCGAGAGGAAAAGAGAGACGTGAACACTTATACAAGTCTGTAGTTCATTTCCTGTCAAAACACTTATCAGCAACTGCCTCGTGTGTCACGTCCAATTCATTAAGAGACCGCGGCAAATAACATAAGATTAATGAAGCGCCGTAGGGCGATAGGCCGGATCTATACACGGCATTCGAAAGGATCTATACACGGCATTCGAAAGGATCTATATATATCATTCGAAAGGATCTATATACGGCATTCGAAAGGATCTATACACGGCATTCGAAAGGATCTATATACGGCAATCGAAAGGATCTATACACGGCATTCGAAAGGATCTATATACGGCATTCGAAAGGATCTATACACGGCATTCGAAAGGATCTATATACGGCATTCGAAAGGATCTATATACGACATTCCAAAGGATCTATATATATCATTTGAAAGGATCTATATACGGCATTCAAAATAGGATTCGAAAGGATCTATATACGGCAAAGGATCGAAAGGATCTATATCGATATCATTTGAAAGATCTAAATGAAACAAAATCTATATATTCGAAGCTATTCAAACCGGCATACATACGGCACTATATACTTTAAAGAAATGGAATCAACCGTTGAAAGAGCAAGGATATACGGCAATCTCTACATATGGCATTCGAAAGGATCTCCACACAGCATTCGACAGGAGTGTTCGGCAATATTACAAGGCAGAAAAAATGTTCAAATGAAACAAAATCCTAATTGGAAGCGCCCCCTTCAGACCCATACATACGCGCTTGTTACCTACTTTTAAAGAGATGGAGTCATTACTGAGCAACATATAGTCACATAAAGACGTATTATTATACATAAATCCATACATATAACAGGCACGCGGATTGTTTAAACACTATGCTCTACCATATAAAATGTTGCCTGGTCCGTCTCCACATCTGGGAGTACACACACACATACACACACGCGCGTCGGCGTTACAGACACAAACACACACTTCTCCCTCTGCAAAGACCCTTCTTCGTAGCTCGTCCGTGACAGGATATCAACATAAGAGGTATTGTCATAACCTTGACTCGACTTGAGCAATGGCTTGGCGCCAAGATTTTACAAATGAATG
Organism: Macrobrachium rosenbergii; assembly: GCF_040412425.1. Lineage (NCBI taxonomy): Eukaryota > Metazoa > Arthropoda > Malacostraca > Decapoda > Palaemonidae > Macrobrachium > Macrobrachium rosenbergii. The sequence goes on along the minus strand of NC_089793.1, from coordinate 26,079,198 downwards.
GCTAAAACACTCAATGACCATAGTCGCTGTTGTGCGAGACTCGTTTGTAGCACTGAATAGAACAGAATACAGAATTTAAGCCAAATGGCCAAGCACTAAGACCTATGATGAGGCCATTCAGCGCTGAAACGGAAATTGATAGTAAAAAGGTTTGCAAGGTGTAGCAGGAGGAAAACTTCGCAGCTGTACTATGGAATAATTGTTAGGGGAGGGTGGAAAAAAAAAAAGTATATCTTAGTTTAACCAGACCACTGAGCTGATTAACAGCTCTCCTAGGGCTGGCCCGAAGGATTAGACTTATTTTACGTGTCTAAGAACCAACTGGTTACCTAGCAACGGGACCTACAGCTTACTGTGGAATCCGAGCCACATTATAACGAGAAATGAATTTCTATCACCAGAAATAAATTCCTCTAATTCTTCATTAGCCGGCCGGAGACTCGAACTCGGGCCTACCGAGTGCTCGTCGACAACTCTACCGACTTGCCCAACGAAAAACTAGGGGAGGGTGGAAATAAGATGGAAAGGGAATATGAACGGAGGTACAGTATTAAAAAAATTAAAGGGACTGCACCTAGGGGCAGAAGGGGCACTGCAAAAGAACCTAAAGTGATGCCTACAGTGCACCGCATGAGGTGCACTGACGGCTCTACCCTCCCAAGGGACTTGTAGCACTGAACTCATCAGCCAATAAGTGAACCTAACGAGGGATATTTTTGAACCCTGAAGAGAAAATACTGGACGTGGGAATCCGTCTGCATTTTAAGAGAAAAATCAGAAGGCAGCATATTTCGATCACTGAAATGAACCAACGCTGAGTTTCTTTACTACTTGTTGGTCTTTCCCGCGACATTTTGGGGGAATGTTAAGTCCATCTTAGGCTACGTACAGTAGATGGAAGAGTGGCTGGTTTTGTGTAAAATATAACTGTGTGTTATGAATCCATGGCCGTTCGTTATCTTCGCAAATGGAGTCAGTTGAAAATCAAAGGCAGGACATTTTATGCACGTGCAAAATTGTTGAATATGAAACGGGGGTCTTGAATGAAGTGTGTAATGGCCAAAGTTTACACATCATACAGTAGGACTGGAGACAGTGAAGAGAAACTGGAGATAATAGTGAAAAAATTCGAATGGGAGAATGGCAGTGGTTGGTTCGTCCCAAAATGATTTGCTAGCAGTAAATCTGATGAACCTGGGTAAATTCATAAAAAAAACCGTTTAGTAGAAGTTTAAGAAATTTAAATATATGCAGTACTCAATAGCGTCTGTATCGTATATACATGTATATAAGTGTCCATTTATACGATATATATATATATATATATATATATATATATATATATATATTATATATGTATATATATATATGTATATATACATATATATATATATATATATATATATATATAATTTATATATATATGTATATGAATACATATGCATATATACATTATATATACATACTGTACATGTGTGTGACTCCATGTCTAGTACAAAGTGGCAATGTTCTTTGTCCGATTTTTTATCTGAAGCCACTCCCTGTTACAGAGGGAGACATGTATTTATACTGTACATAATTCACGCTGACAAAAAAATTCTAATAATCACAACACAACGTAAAATAACGCGAAGATAATTACCTCAATAAACTGACCCTCCTGAAACCACATCCACAAGAACGGCACCCTCTCCTTAAGTAACTCAATCCTTGCAGATCTGGTAATTAGAGAGAGAGAGAGAGAGAGAGAGAGAGAGAGAGAGAGAGAGAGAGAGAGAGGGGGCTAAAAGCTATATATTTCCAACACTCTTCTTCTGTTTAGAGCAAACATATTGCGTCACATCTCTTCGTGAAAAACGCCATTTGGGGTTTGGGTTCCTTCCCCTTTTGCAACAAATAAGAACCAGAACGGCTGCAGCTTTGATAGGTAGCAGTGCTCTCTCTCTCTCTCTCTCTCTCTCTCTCTCTCTGGTGACTATAAAATGACTATTTTTATTTTTTTGCCTGAGGAAGATTTAGAAATACAATTATTATTATTATTATTATTATATTATTATTATTATTATTATTATTATTTGTCATTTGTCATCTAAGTTACTTGTCCACGAATTCCTTTCAACTTACTGCTGTATTAGTTATACCAATAATGATAATGAAGAATATTACAGTCATTCACTATTAAGAAAAGCTGAATTTAAAAATGTGATGAATAAGTGACGACGTTTACCGAAACTTCCATCTTTCCTTATTTAAATCTAATTACAATTATTCTTTAGCCCGTTATTTCCATATTACAGAAACAGAAAACAAATGGCTTCAAAGGTCTGAGTCACTTCTCCCAAATAAATTTGTTCCTTTTCAGACAATTCTGCTCAATCCTCGTCTTCACCCGCCTACTCAAACCCTTAGAATAGAATAAAATAAAAATACTTAGGCCAAAGGCTAATCGCTGTTACCTATGAGGTCATTCAGCGCTGAAAAGGAAACTGAGATTAAAAAGTTTTTGAAGGTGCACAGTTGCACTATGAAAAAATTGTTACGAGAGGGTGGAAGGAATGAAATGGGTTGCAGCTAGGGGCCGAAGGGACGCTGCAAAGAACCTTAAGTAATGCCTACAGTGCATTGTTGGAGGTGCACCGGCGGCACTACCCCTTGCCTTCTCATTTGCTCTGATAATGCCTCTCGGGAAGGGAACTGCAGAATAATATGATATTTTATGTAATGACTGACAGCCGTCGTAAAAATTCTCATAGATGATGCTACGTGTATCATTTATAACTGATTTACACTTACTCTATTTCCATTGGATCTTTTTTTTTACTGTGTTCTGTGATTTAGAATCTGTTAAAACTGTACATGATACATTCTTATCCTTAGACACGTACTAAACAATGAATAAAAGCACACTGTACTTATAAATGCCTGTAAATTATCCGAACTTTATTCTTGCTGGCAACACGGACATTAGTCTCTCTCTCTCTCTCTCTCTCTCTCTCTCTCTCTCTCTCTCTCTCTCTCTCTCTAGTTTAGCACAGTCATAAACACCTGTGAGTCAAAAGGAAGTATCTCGTGGTAAACTATTGACTCGAGTAACATTTTCCGCGGAATATAAACAGGGTCAGGAAATGTGACTTCATTTGTTGAAGTCTGACATTCACAGAACTCGGGGAGAGAGAGAGAGAGAGAAGAGAGAAGAAGAGAGAGAGAGAGAGAGAGAGAGAGAGAGAGAGAGAATTTTTAACTGTTTGTTCCAACTGACCTAAGATATTTTTATTGCATTTCAATCAATCAAAATATGTTAATGTCTGCCTACCCCGCCCACAGCGCCTATTCCAGTTATAAGTGTAATTTCGACCGATCATTATGATCGAACTAAAAAAAAAAAAAAGGGTGTTTAGTCGAAAGAAAAAAAAAAATTACGTAATCTCCAAAATCTCAGCAAAAACGCACGATTGGCTCAAACTGCTTCTTAACCAATGGCAGAAACTTGTACCAAACGCACACACACACACACACACACACACACACACACACACACACACACACACAAACTCCTCCAGAACTCGACTCAAATGGCCCAATAACACAAACGTGGATTTTATGAGACAATGCTCAAGGCCTTACATCATCCGTGGCATCCTGCAGTTTCTGGTCTGTTGTTTACTTTTGTTTATATCTACTTGTTTCTCTTATATTTACTTGTATCCCGCATCCTTCTTATTTTTAATGTTATTTTAATCTTTATTTTTCTTATTCTCAATTCACTTTTACATGAAGAAAATCAATTCTGCGTTTGCATGCTTAGAAAGTAATAGTGCTCTCTGGCTTGTTTGAAATGACGGTGGGCAATCGGAAGCTTGCTTGAAAAGCAACAGTATTTTTTTCTATGGACTTTTTGAAAATGACAGCAGGCAAATTTTCAATAACAATAGTAAACCTAACCTTGGAAAGTAATGGTATTTTTTTTTTCTTGCTTGTTCAAAATGACAGTGGGCAATCGGAAGCCTTTGTGGAAAGTAATAATATTCCTGGCTTGTTGGAAATGAAAGCAGGCAAATTTTCAATAACAGCAATAAACTTAAAACCCCTGAAGTGCACTTAATCCCGTGACCTCGTAACCCAAGATGCACCTGCAAGATGACTGGGGTCAGCCCCATCCTCCTTTAAACCGAGCAAGTACATATGGTGCCACCATTAAGCACGAAGACTCCATTGAATAATCCCCAGTTATTCCTTTACTATTCCTCTACACGATCTCTCAAGTCCACAGTCTGCTGGCCGCGAGTTCGAATTCCGACCGGCCAATGAAGAATAAGAGAATTTATTTCCGGCGATAGAATTTTTTCGCTATAATGTGGTTCGGATTCACAATAAGCTGGGGTCCCGTTGCTTAAGTAACCAATAGGTTCTTAGCCACGTAAAATAAATCTAATCCTTCGGGCCAGCCCTAGGAGAGCTGTTAATCAGCTCAGTGGTCTGGTTAAACTAAGGTATACTCAATTCTAAGTCCACTACGAAACGGGTGTTTGTGTATCAGAAAATGACGTTTAGGTATTAGAGTTTCAGTAAAAAAAAATGAGAAAAACAATGAAAATTATGGAACCTGAACACTTAGGAACCGACAGAGTTGCCTCTTAAAAGCAGAAAGATTACGCACACGCACACACACATATATAAATATATGTATATATAATATATATATATAAAATAACTAAAAATTCAAACTTGAAGACTGTACCACTAACAATTAACTCATAAAGCCTCTAAACATTTCCCGAACTAAATCATCAATGAAGAAGAAGAAGAAGAAGAAGAAGAAGAAGAAGAAGAAGAAGAAGAAGAAGAAGAAGAAACACAAAAATCCCAGAAAATCCTCAACGAAGAAGAAGAAAAAGAAGGAACTAAAAAAAAATTCCCTAGAAAATCCTCAATGAAGAAGAAGAAGAAGAAGAAGAAGAAAAGAAAAAATCCCAGAAAGTCCTCAATGAAGAAGGAGATGGGGAAAAAACTAACAGGAGAGGTGACGAAATACGGTCCGCAGTTTATCGCCCTAATGTAAGATGCCCTGTGTTGAAGTCAGAACAACTCCTTGTGTTGTTGTCCGTCAAGTAGGTGTTAGTTAAGCAGGATTCTCAGTTCAAATAAGCAGAAGCAGTACTCGTACTACTAAGGGAAATAAACTTTATTGGAGTCAAGTGGTTCTTCTTCTTCTGCTGCTTCTGCTGTATGTGATTATGTGACACAAGTCGAATACTGTAGAGAGAAGGTGCCGTCTCTTATCTCTATGGGCGTAAACAAACAGATTTATAGGCCAGTGAGTGTGTGTGTGTGTATTTTGTATATATAAATACTGTATATATATATATATATATATATATATATATATATATATATATATGTATATATATACTGATATATATAAAAACATATATATTCATTATATATATATATATATATATATATATATATATATATATATATGTATATATATAATACTGTATATATATAAAACATATACACATATTCATTATATATATATATATATATATATATATATATATATATATATATATATATATATATATATATATATTATACCGTATATTAGATAGACAAATAGATAAGCGGTATATGGTTAACGCTGATTTGATTGTTTTGAATTTTCATACATTTACAAAATAACAAGACTATTTTGAATGCAAGTGCTTAAAATAAAAAATTAAATTTAAAAAAATCATCATTCATAAACGAACTAAAAACACAATAGTCAGTGCTTAATATCAAATCAACATTATTCACGGTTTCTTCTGCTTTCGAGCTGATAATTTGCGACCATTCCCAAGAATGAAAAGCATGAATAAAGTATAACATAGGTATGAACCGTAATTTTTTTTTATACATGGAAAAGAAAGGACAATGCTTGATTGAAAAGGAATCAATGCACTGACTTAGGGACTAGGGATAGGGTAACCTAGATTTAAGGACGAGAGAGAGAGAGAGAGAGAGAGAGAGAGAGAGAGAGAGAGAGAGAGAGAGACTCATCTCAACCTAAACTTTAAAAAACGGTTTATCTTGGAAGGACATACCAGTAACAGATACCTGAGAGAGAGAGAGAGAGAGAGAGAGAGAGAGAGAGAGAGAGAGACTGTTGGATGTAGGGGGGCAGAGGGGATACTGGGATGGGTGAATGGATGGTATTTAGGGCTTAAGCCCAGGCTTTATAGCCAAGGATGCAAGGAATGGTAACACATGAGAGAATGAATGGCACGAGATAACAAGTAAAAAATGGGCCGAAGTTTCTTCAGCGGAATCGAGTTTTCTGTGCAGTGTATAATCAAGGCCACCGAAAATAGATCTATCTTTTGGTGGTCTCGGTATAATGCCGGTCGAGCCACGGCCCATGAATCTTTGACCACGGCCCGGTGGTGGTTTGTCCTATATCGTTGCCAGATGCAAGATTATGGCTAACTTTAACCTTAAATAAAATTTAAAAAAATACGGAGGCTAGAAGGCTGCAATTTGGCATGTTTGATGACTGGAGGGTGGATGATCAACATAATTTGCAGCCCTCTAGCCTCAGTAGTTTTTAAGATCCGAGGGCGGACGGACAGACAAAGCCGGCACAATAGTTTTCTTTTACAGAAAACTAAAAGCTGATCACGAAATACAAAGTCTTCTAATTATTCTTGAAAAAAAAATAAGAGATCAGATCATTAGTGTCACAACTCATCTCTTCAGAATTATCAGCCACCACAAATTTACCCGAGCTTTATCTCTGCCGCTGATAAAACTATCTGGGGCAATGGACTATAAAATATACTCCATTATCATCAACCTATTATATAGCAGGCACACTCGAGTGATCTATTTCCTTCTCAAATAACTTGGTGGCTCAATAACGAATGAAAATCCAGTGCCCAAGTGGCGCTAGGTCTCTACCCAGCAAGAGGAGTTGAGGGGCGCATTGTGAATATGATAGGTCTAGACGATGGTGAGGAGCTTATGATGTTGTGGAAGGTTTCTGCTCAAAGTTTCCTCCCTGACACGGACATTTAAAAGGGCTGTGGCAATGACTTCATTGTACATTACGGTCGCTGCCTATCAGAGGAGGTGGCTTATATATATATATATATATATATATATATATATATATATATATATATATATATATATATATATATATATATATATATATATATATATATATATATATATATATATATATATATATATATATGAAATTTTTATCACACCGTGATTTATATGCAAATCATGAAGCTACAAATGTCGCAATATCAAATTCACGCTACCTCAGGAATATCTCCGATGGAGAATTGTCACCGAAGGGGAATTTATGTAAGTGATAAATGGATTGGTACCACTGGGACACGAACCCTCGACACGGAACCTATTCAGCGACTCCAGTTGACGTTACCCCTGCCCTATCTTGGCGGGTTCGTGTCCCGGCGGTACCAATCCATTTAAGATAGGGCAGTGGTAACGTCTATTGGAGTCGCTAAATAGGTTCCGTGTCGAGGCTTGATAGGGCAGTGGTAAAGTCAACTGGAGTCGCTGAATAGGTTCCGTGTCGAGGGTTCGTGTCCCGGCGGTACCAATCCATTTATCACTTATATAAATTCCCCTTCGGTGACAATTCTCCATCGGAGATATTCCCGAGGTAGCGTGAATTTGATATTAAGCGACATTTGTAGCATAATGTGTGTGTGTGAGCGCTTATACAAAACACATATATACTGTAAATAACAACTATCAACTATTATATCTAGCAAATATACATCTCTCTACATTACTGTTATCCCCTTCTGTTACATTCTAAAGAACTTGAACGTACAAACCGTTACCCTGTATGAATACAAATATATCATCAATCATGACCATCACTCTTAATATCACTAATAATCTCACTCATCTAAGAAGTGAGATTATATCTTTCCCAGAGTCTTAGATATCAGGCAACCATACAAGCCAACAAATACATTTACGTACGAGCAAACCAGGCTCAGTTCACTCAAAACATCAGGGAGCCTCTAAATTTAATGGAAATAAGTGATTTTTTTTAAAAAAATTTTCATTAGAAACTTCAGGGAGCCTCTAAATTTAATGGAAATAAGTGATTTTTTTAAAAATTTTCATTAGAAACTTCAGGGAGCCTCTAAATTTAAGGGAACTAAGTGTTTTTTTTAGAAAAAAATTTTCATTAGAAACTTCAGGGAGCCTCTAAATTTAAGGGAACTGTTTTTTTACAAAAAAAATGTTCGTTAGAAACATCAGGGAGCCTCTAAATTTAAGGGAAATAAGTGATTTTTTTTTATTTTCATTAGAAACTTCAGGGAGCCTCCAAATTTAAGGGAACTAAGTGTTTTTTTTTAGAAAAAATTTTTCATTAGAAACTTCAGGGAGCCTCTAAATTTAAGGGAACTAAGTGTTTTTTTAGAAAAAAATTTTCGTTAGAAACTTCAGGGAGCCTCTAAATTTAATGGAAATAAGTGATTTTTTTGAAAAAAATTTTCATTAGAAACTTCAGGGAGCCTCTAAATTTAAGGGAACTAAGTGTTTTTTTTTAGAAAAAATTTTTAGTTAGAAACTTCAGGGAGCCTCTAAATTTAAGGGAACTAAGTGTTTTTTTAGAAAAAAATTTTCGTTAGACTTCAGGGAGCCTCTAAATTTAAGGGAACTAAGTGTTTTTTTTAGAAAAAAATTTTCATTAGAAACTTCAGGGAGCCTCTAAATTTAAGGGAACTATGTGTTTTTTTAGAAAAATTTTCGTTAGAAACTTCAGGGAACCTCTAAGTTAAGGGAGCTAAGTGTTTTTTTAGAAAAAAATTTTCATTAGAAACTTCAGGGAGCCTCTAAATTTAAGGGAACTGTGTGTTTTTTTAGAAAAAAATTTTCATTAGAAACTTCAGGGAACCTCTAAGTTAAGGGAGCTAAGTGTTTTTTTTTAGAAAAATTAGAAACTTTTCATTAGAAACTTGTTTTTTGAAAAAATTTTCAGAAACTTCAGAGCCTCTAAGTTAAGGGGAACTAAGTGTTTTTTAGAAAAAATTTTCATTAGAAACTTCCAGGAGCCTCTAAATTTAAAAAATAAGTGATTTTTTTGAAAAATTTTCAAAAACTTTTTTAAGGGAACATTAGAAAAAATTTTTAGTTAGAAACTTCAGGGAGCCTCTAAATTTAAGGAAATAAGTGATTTTTGTAAAAAATAAAATTTTCATTAGAAACTTCTAGAAACCTCTAAAAGGGAGCTATTTAAAAAATTCTCATAGAAACTTCAGGGAACTAAGTGATTTTTAGAAAAAAATTTTTATTAGAAAAATTTTTCAGGGAGCCTCTAATTTAAGGAACTAAGTGTTTTTTTAGAAAAAATTAGAAACTTTTCATTAGAAACTGGGAGCCTCTAGGGAGCCTCCAAATTTAAGGGAACTAAATGTTTTTTTGAAAAAAATTTTCAATTTTCAGGAAGCCTCTAAATTTAAGAAAAATGTTTTTTTGAAAAAATTAATGATTTTTAACAAAAAAAAAAAAAAATCAAGATTATCAAGAATATATGGCAAACCAATTTTGAATCCCTCAACACTTAATGTAGCCCCTCCAAATTACATGGCATTTTAAAACTTTTGGGACCAATTTTTGAACCTGCAGGAGGTCACGTAAAACGACGAGCCCTCTGAATCTAACGTAACTGTATCGATTTTTTATCTTTATAAATTTAAAGAGAATCCAAGATCTTCCACGCCTTCAAAATTCATTCAGTCCTAGAAGTAAGTATACCTTATGAAATTGCGGAAAACCCTGTTGAGTCTTTTACCTGAAAATTTCACGAATCGGACAGTTTTCGAGCTCTCGAAATTTCGGGAAAGCTACTTACTTCTAACCCTTCAAAATGGCGTGGAACGCCAGCTATTCCGCCGCCCTCAAAATCTCATGAACCCAACCATTTTGAACCTTCGTGATTTAGGGTAATACGACAACTTTTGTTTTTGAACCATCAAACCTTCACAAACCCAACAATTATGACATCCTGGGTCCTATGAGGTCATTCAGCGCTGAAACAAATTGAAAGAGAAAATTTTTTAGAAGTGCAACAGAAGGAAAACCTCGCAGTTGCACTGTGAAAAAAATTGTTAGCACAGGGTGGAAAATAAGAAAAAGAATATGAACGGAGGTACAGTAAAAGGAATGAAAGAGTTTGCAGCTAAGGGCCGATGGGACGCTGCAAAGAACCTTAAGTAATGCCTACAGTGCACCGCGTGAGATGCAATTGGGGCACTACCCACTCCCCTAAAGGATACAGTATTTAAAATAATGTAATGTGTATCCATGCATTCATTTCTTTTTCTCTCACCACTGGCCCCTATATGAACATGCAGACTGCTCACCTGGTCGTCTCGACGTTCTGTTATATTACCGTTATTTTTGACGGTACGAGTACAATAGCTATATAATACTGCATTTGCCCTAGGATCATATGTATAGTGTTAAAGGAAACACGTCAATCTTGTGGCACGTATGACCCAATGTAAATATATGTTCCGTACATGTATGCAGCAAAGGAGCCTAGTGTTCATACTAGGAATGGCATCCATATGTATGCATACAAATAGTATAAAGGTTTCATATATACCTGGTACATATATATATATATATATATATATATATATATATATATATATATATATATATATATTATATATATATATATATATATATATATATATTATATATATATATATATATATATATATATATATATATATATATGTATAGAGAGAGAGAGAGAGAGAGAGAGAGAGAGAGAGAGAGAGAGAGAGAGAGGCAAGGATAAAAAAATATAAAAATATACAACAATTACCACCTCATTCTGTAATAAAACACTGACTGTCAAAACCAAAAACAAATAAACTACACTGAAACGTCAAAACCCCATCTCTTTACACAACTACACAAACCAAATACGGCAGACAACACAACAATGAATCCGAGAGTCTAATCATAATTGGAACGAAATGAATCAAACTAACCTTCCAGTGGGGAAATGGCCAAAATCCAGAGAAGGAAACACGGAAGAAAGAGATTCCCCCTTAAGGTCCTCTCGACAGTCATCTTTTTGCGGCAATGACGTTGTTTCCAAAACAACAAAAACAAAAGGATTGCTTTTATATTCAAAAGAAATCGCAGTCTTGCACCTCACATAATATATATAATCCACGACAATAAACTTGTTTATTTCGCAATTATCAAATAATCACTGACATGGTTTTCTTTTTTTCTTAATAAGTCATCAGAACCACAATTCTTCGAATGATTCAGGGCCGAGCACGAACCGATATGACGAATTTATAACTTGGATGTCGTGAGAAATACAAGTACCGAATACCCCGACAGCACTTCTCGCCCGAAATGTCTGATGCCCACGGCAGGTCGTCGCTTACTCGAGGCCAGGTCGCCGTCGATCTGTTGTTGGCCCTCTCGTGGGGAAAGACAACATGCCCCAGCTATTCCCCTTGCGGAATACCCACCTCCCCCCGTTCTGCCGCCCACCCTCCTCCTCCCCTCCTCCACAGTTCATACAGTCGTGCCAGCCAATTCCCCTCCCCCCGCCTCTCTCTCTCTCTCACCAAGAGAATCAGCCAACGAGACAGGACCCAACCCCTCAAGAGGTATAGAGCCCAGTCAGTCCAGCTCCACCAAAAACAAACGCGGCCCCTCTGCCTTCGCCGAAAAGGCCCCCAAAGGACCAAAGAGGGAGAAAGAGAGACCTCCTTGGCTTTTGAGGGAGCCGTTCCGCCTCTTATCGTGCTTTTATCACGAGAGAATCAATAATTCAAACAGTTGACCATTAGTCTCGCCGGCGGCGTCGGGGAAAACTTTTCGCCTGAAACGAAAACACACACTTTAAGAAAGGCCGAAGGTGAAGCTAAATCCTCTAGAGAAACAGATACCTGAGAGAGAGAGAGAGAGAGAGAGAGAGAGAGAGAGTGCCCTAGAATTGAAATTCGGTTGGGTAGCGATCACGAACGAAAAGCGAAGAGTCCGCAACACTCGACAATCTTAAATTTCTTATCAGAGGTACTTCATCTGCCGATGGAGTTACGATAACTAGTAACTACAGTACACAGACTAACCTATATAGATACAGATAACTCGTAGCCACGTCTAGAATCTACTCGCCCGTCTGCGTCAAGCAAAAGATTTTAATTTTCAAATTTTAATCTTGCAAGTCGAAATCAGACTTAAATCTACAGTATGTGCTGTTGGCGATCCGAGTTATGATCGATCAGTCAGGGAAGGTTAAAGATCTCTTCATGACCTTCAAAACCGTAAAGTTTTAGGCTAAAAATAAAAAGAAATGAAGAAGACTTCCCCACTATCACTTCGATTGTCTCCAAGAGGATCGATAAGGAGATCATTCAAAGATATCACACGAGTGCATCAGCAGCATCTGAGAGAAGCTTCGGTTGTGTTATTTGATGCACGAAACAGATGTATGGGGGAAATGGCATTTTCCCCTAATCAACTGGGAATGAATGTATGGCAATTATTTGGCATGGATAATTCTGCCCACAGAGACTTCACACTTAGGGAAAAACCACATCAGTTATATACAATGGAAAAGGTTCTTTTCATTTCATTAGAACCTTACTTTCGTCCCTAAGTACTTATATGACATATAACATTTTACTGATGTTCAAAAACACTACTACTGCTACTATTCATAATATAATAATAATAATAATAATAATAATAATAATAATAATAATAATAATAATAATAATAATAATCGGCAAAAATTTACGAATCAAAATAATCTGTCTAGTTCAAAAAACACGTCCCTTGGTGACTGAGTGAGATTAGCTGACTAACAACGGTCATTCCATATGGCCGTTCAAGGGAATCTATGAATAATGACATCCTCCTGAAGTACAGAACACTGCACTAGCAAGTCGAGGTCAGGTCACCAGGAAAAACGACATCATTCTTAACTCTTACATCATATGGTTTCTGGACGTTCACCCCACTGTTTATGGGGCAACATACGAGCTTCTGCTGCCCTGTGCCAAGACTAAAAGGGAAAGATACGAGTAATATCTAGTTCAGCATAGATTACTGTTGTTGATACGAGCCAAAGGAAGACGATGCTTTCTGATTCAACATGATATTGGAGACAATTTTCTCTGCTTCCGTGCGAAGTTTCTCTAGGTACCAGCCAAAGGATGGCAAGGCGGTTTTTTCGACGCCTTTTTTATAAGCGAACTTATTAGCGTTTTGATAAGAGCCAGAGAAACATATATTTTTAAATGGAATATGCAATTCAGGCCGAAGGCCAAGCGCTGGTACCTGTGAGGTCATTCTGCGGTGAAAGGCAAACTGAGAGTGTAAAGGTTTGGAAAGTATAACAAGAGATACACCTCGCAGTTGCACTAGGAAACAATTGTCAGGAAAGGGTGGAAAGTACGACGAAAGAAATAATATGAATGGAGGTACTGTAAAAAGAATGAAAGGGTTGCAGCTAGGGGCCGAAGGTGCATGGCAGCTCCACCCCCTCTACGGGGGACAATATTCTTTAGTTCGATACGAAACTGTTCTTGCTGCGGTCCAGAGGAACCCAATACCCAGTTCAGCAAGATTTTTTTTTTTTTTTTTATACACCGCGAGAGGAGGACAACACTCTCCACTTCACTAAATCATTTTTTTCTTGTGTATACGGGCCAAAGGAAGACAAAATGATACAAAGTTTAACACGGAATATTTTTTGGTAGGAGGTCAAATTTAGAAGATACTTCCTAGTTCACACCAGGCCCAGCTGAGAGCCATGAGTCATCCTTCATAGATGGACAAGAATGTGGGTTTTAACTGTGAGTTTTAAGTGATGTCACCGTGTTTAGCTATGTAACATATTAATACAAGTTTCAACTGACACTGTTGGTCATGGAGGAGGGAACTTTGCTTAGAATACGACCTTGTGAAGCAACAAATACATCTGGAACTGGCTCTTATAATTTACTCTTTGCCTCAGACCACAAATGTTCCTTTCAAATAGAAACAAGCAAACGTCCTTTTCGTCCAGTACAACAGGATTGTTATTTTATCATTAATCATAATGCGCACACACCCACAAAGAAAACACACGAAAAAAAATTCCATTAACTTTGCTATGCGAGCTTTTGAAAAAACAGTGAAAAATATATAGATGGAAACGAAGAATGATGAAAAAATTAATATACAAAGCTCTCACGAAGTTGCAAGCTCTTTCAAAACTTACGAAGGCCGAGTCAACTTCACTGCTTGCGCATGTAATTCTAATTACTGTTTTCCGATGAGAGAGAGAGAGAGAGAGAGAGAGAGAGAGAGAGAGAGAGAGAGAGAGACTCATGGCACAAAAACGAGATAAGGTTCTGTCATATTAATCTCATTTTCACTTTATCTCTACTTCTTCGCCATTTACAAAAGAGCATAATTTACCTCCTTCATTCATCCAAAACTAAGTTTTAAAATGTTTGGTAAAATAATAAAAAGCACAACAAAAAATAACGCTGTCATAATATAAAATCAATAACGACAATCAAATGGTACAATCGTTCGGGAAATGTCTGTACGTGCACCAAAATTAAAAAGCAAATGAATGAATATATCAAATAAAAAAAATCATGTCACAATCATCACCTTCATCAGTGACATTAAGAACATCTAACTAAAAATCACAAGACCTCCACAAATTTAATCAACGAATATTAGACTCAGCAATAAAAATTAAAATAAAATATGAACGCTTCCTCATATTAGTGAGCTAAGAAATCTCAATAGAAGGGAAAAATATACCCAAAGAGCGAGTTGATACACTTACAGGGTGGGCCACCTACTTTTTTATTCAGTACTGTCAGGAAATGAAATGAGGGAGGAAACTATTTCAAATACAGAGAGTTACCTACGACTTTTACAAAATGTAAATCTATCAGGATAAGAAAGGATTCCACAGCACAGGAAAAATTTTGGCGACAGGGAGTCTCAAATAAGAAAGGATTCCACGGCACAGGAAAAATTTTGGCGACAGGGAGTCTCAAAACCAAATTCGAATTAGTCTGAACATGTAAAATTTTGAAAAACAAAAAACTAAACTTTCACAGAAAAATAAAGAACAGTAAGGCAGGCAAAGCACTGAAACTGTCTAGATGACAGAATCCCCTTAGAATCTTGCACTCCAGAGGAAATCGTTGTCTTGCACTCCAGAAAGAATCCTTGTCTTGCACTCGAGAGAGAATCCTTGTTTGCACTCGAGAGAGAATCCTGGTCTTGCACTAAAGAGAGAATCCTGATCTTGTACTCGAGTGAGAATCCTAGTCCGGCACTCCAGCGAGAACCCTGGTCTTGCAATCGAGAGAGAATCCAGGTCTTGCACTCGAGAGAGAACCCTTGTCTTGCACTCGAGAGATAATCCTGGTCTTGCACTCGATAGAAATTCCTTGAACTGCCTTCGAGAGAGAATCCTTGTCTTGCACTCGAAAGAGAACCCTGGTCTAGCACTCGAGAGAGAGAATCCTCGTCTTGCACTCAACAGAGAATCCTTGTCTTGCACTCGAGAGAGAATCCTGGTCTTTCACTCGAGCGAGAATCCTTGTCTTGCACTTGAGAGAGAGAGAGAGAGAGAGAGAGAGAGAGAGAGAGAGAGAGAGAGAGAGAGAGAGAGAGAGAATCCTTGTCTTGAATTCGAGAGAGAGAGAATCTTATTCTTGCACTCGAGAGAGAATCCTGGTCTTGCACTCGAGAGAGAATCCTGGTCTTACACTCTAGGGAGAATTCTTGTCTTGCACTCGAGAGAGACAATCCTGGTCTTGCGCTCGAGAGAGAATCTTTGTCTTGCACTCAAAAGAGAGAGAATCCTTGTCTTGAATTCGAGAGAGAGAATCTTAGTCTTGTACTCGAGAAAGAGAGAATCCTTGTCTTGCATTCGAAAGAATCATGGTCTTGCACTCGAGAGAGAACCCTGGTCTTGAGAGAGAGAGAAGAGAGAGAGAGAGAGAGAGAGAGAGAGAGAGAGAGAGAGAGAGAGAATCCTTGTCTTGAATTCGAGAAAGAGAATCTTAGTCTTGCACACTAGAGCGAATCCTTGCCTTGCACTCGAGAGAGAGAATCCTGGTCTTGCATTCGGGAGAGATTCCTTGTCTTGCACTCGAGAGACAATCCTGGTCTTGAACTCGAGATGGAATCCTTGTCTTGCACTCCAGAGAAGGAATCCTTGTCTCGAATTCGAGAGAGAGAATCTTAGTCTTGCACTCGAGAGAATCATCTTGGTCTTGCACTCGAGAGAGAGAATCCTTGTCTTGAACTCAGAGAGAACTTTAGTCTTGCACTCGAGAGAGAATCCTTGTTTTGCAATCGAAAACGAGAATCCTTGTCTTGCCCTCACTCAATGTCTTGCACTCGAAAAAGAATCCTTGTCCTGCACTCGAAAGAGAATCCTTGTCTTGAACTCAAGAATCTTTGTCTTGCACTCGAGAGAGAATCCTTGTCTTGGACTCGGGAAAGAGAATCCTTGTCTTGCACTCGAGAAAGAGAATCCTTGTCTTGCCCTCACTCACTGTCTGTCTTGCACTCGAAAAAGAATCCTTGTCTTGCACTCGAAAGAGAATCCTAGTCTTGCACTCGAGAGAGAGACCCGTTGTCTTGCACTCGAGAGAGAGAATCCTCGTCTTGCACTCGACAGAGAATCCTTATCTTGCCATCGACAGAGAATCCTTATCTTGCCCTCGAGAGAGACTCCCTGTCTTGCACTCGAGAGAGAATCCTTGTCTTGCACGAGAGAGAGAGAGAGAGAGAGAGAGAGAGAGAGAGAGAGAGAGAGAGAGAGAGAGAGAGAGAGAGAGAGAATTCCTGTCTTGCACTCGAGAGGGAAAATCCTTGTCTAGCACCCGAAAAAGAATCCTTGTCTTGCACTCGAGAGAGAATCCTTGTCTTGCACTCGAGAGAGAGAATCCTTGTCTTGCACTCGAGAGAGAGAATCCTTGTCTTACACTAGAGAGAAAGATTTCTTGTCTTACACTCGAAAAAGAATCATCGTCTTGTACCCGAGAGAGAATCCTTTCGCTGTGGATTTTACGAAAACAAGACAACCTACCCCACAGATCTATTTAATACCAACGATTTCCAAGATGCAAACATCAAAATTCTGCCATTTTCAGTCACGTAGTTAATATGAGCCTCAGTACAAACTGGGATGCACAACATACCCTGTAGAAGTACGTGACGTTTCAAAGGTCAGATGCCTGAAGCTGCCATAATTAAGATGACGAATGACCTGACTGTCCTAAGGATATTAGAAGCCAGATAGGATGGACATCTTTTAGAAATTAGATTCTAGTTTCGAGGAAGATAACATCTATTATTGCCGTAGCTTAGACGCAATGCAATGTTCTTCATATTCCTTAATTGCAAGCCTTTTGGAAATTCAGTCCCGTATATTTAAAGCTTAACTGGATTTTCAAAACTATCACTTTTAAATATGGGATAGAAAAATTACCGAAGATGTAACGTTCACTACTTTATACACACACACACAAACACACACACACACACACATATATATATATATATATATATATATATATATATATATATATATATATATATATATATATATATATATATATATATATATATATATATATATATATATATATTGAGAGAGAGAGAGAGAGAGAGAGGGTGCATGTATATATATATATATATATATATATATATATATATATATATATATATATATATATATATATATATATATATATATATATAATATATATATATCTATACCATATGTTAATATTCCGTAAAAGTAATATGTGTTCTGTATTTTTATATAATTTTTCTTTCAGATATCTCATGTGTTGTGAAATATAATGAGGTGATTTTGTAATATGTATACTTTTGTACAATGCTTGTATATATTTTCTTTTGTGATCGTCATATATGGATTGAAATAACATTAATAATATTTGTGGGAGTCTCAGATTCTACAAAGGGTTGGCATTTTGTGTTTGCACAACTGTGTACTCAGGTGGGCCACAAAGGAAATGGGTATGCAGGGAGAGCACTCATGTTATCTTTAATAAGGGATGACAGGTTGATAGCCGAGACTGTTCAGTGACCTATGTTTGTTTGAACAAATGACCAGCCAGGAAGTTACCTGCCAATCATTCAGATAAGGGACAAAACATATTTTGCTTTCTGAGCCAAAGAATAAATCCAAGAATAGGCTGTTTATTCTATAGAAGTAATTCTGTATTCTGTTTATTCTAGTGTAGAGAGAGGAGCTCAATTTATTCTAAGATTCTGTCAGTGTAACCTCTTTCTTTAAATGACTAACTGGTAGCCTAGGTTTGGAGTCATAACAGGCATTGGTGAAACAAAAGCAGTTAGTTAGAATAGGGAGTTGGTAGATAAGGTGGTAATTTCTCTCCCTCTCTCTCAACCCATCCTTATATAGAAGGGTGTAAAGTTATGGTCACTCTCCCACAAAATATGTTTTGTGAATGGTTAAAAATACTTGCATTGTACAGGCATTGTAAAGTGTATTTACTGAGGAATAAGGAATTGTGTAATGGAGTGCAGAGAGGAGTAAGATAGTGTGTTATTTGCTTGATTTTTACCATGGTAAAAACTGGAGTGGTTTTGGTAAAAGTGAATTTATGATTTTGGTTTGAGGTGTATATGATCTTTTAAAAAGTGGGTGTAATCTTTTTGAGATAAATATAATCTTTGAACAGGCTTTGTCTTGGTGAAATTGCTGTTGGTAAATTTTCTGCTGCATATTAATTTTTAATTTGTCCTTGTTTTCACATTATTCTTATGTGCTCATGTATTTATAATTTCACAGTGTTACCCAAAATTATGTGTTGATACTTTAACATTGAATACTTGTGGTGATTTCCATTTCTTGAGATTTCTTTTTCAAATTTGGAATAAATCTTAATAGTTTGAATTTTGCTCAGTTAACTTAATTTCTTTATAAATTAAAGTTTTGTGAGTTAAAATTGTTTAAGAATTAATTAAATCTTATATTGTTATCAAGTAATAGTAAATCTTTTTGAGATTGTGAACTCTAATTATAACTTTTGAACTTAGAAATAAATTTGTTTGTTTAAAGTTTTAAAAGCACAGTGTTTCATTTTGACCACCAGTGATTACAGATATTTGTGCATGGCGTGTACAGGGCAAGTGATATATCTGTAACGTTCTCATTTGATTTTATCGAAGTGAATTAGAACCAGAGAGACATTTATAATGTTTGATGGAGTGATGCCCTTTTTCCCCTAGTTTATTTGTTTATTAACAGTTGTTACATCACCCATAACCTGATAAACTTAGATTGATTTTTCAAGTGTTAAGCAAGTTTTAAGGGATCACTGTTACCTTTAGAGTGTTCAGTCGTAATATTATTGTTATGAGGTTTCAGGTATCTGGCTGAAGTGAGGTAAATTTTTGGTTTTAATAATTGTGTAATAACTAGGTACTCGATCATCAAAATATATATGACAAAATATATATATATATATATATATATATATATATATATATATATATATATATATATATATATATATATACACACACACAAACATCTCCAACATGTTTATGACTGAAATCACTGACGTCAAGTCTGTATGCCCTTGATACCAAAATTACCCAAATAAAACCTCATCACGCTCATCCCAATAAAAAAAAAAAAGGAAAAGGGGGAGGGGGTAAACTCACAAGAACAAAATACGCTCATGACACACTAATTACTCAGTGAAGCCAGTCACTAAATCACCATCATAATCATCATCCCGTGAGATACGGTGACCTCACTCGTCTCCGCGTCCAAGGTTATCACTGAAGACTTTTAAGTAGGAAGAAGGCTGTGTTGTGTTGTCATCCCTTTATTTATCCATTGTTCCCCAAGAAGGATGTCTCTCACGTGTCACATCTAAAGAGGGAGTTTTGACGAAGCTTTAAAAGATGAACTTTCGTCCATGCATGAGAAACTAACAAAAAGGAGCCTGCTACTTTCTTTTTGGGTGTATATAAGGTAATAAATGTCATCCACATCTCTCGTAATCTTCCTAGGTATCGCCTATAATTAAAAAAAAAAAAATAAATAATAAATGACAAAGAAAGTGAAAATAAAGCAAAGACCAGTAGGAAAAGTAGAGTGCAAATAATAATAATAATAATATCAATCATAACAATAATAATGGTGAAGAATTCCACAATAGTGTAAGTGTAAATACATAAATATATACAAAAAGTTTTGTATATATTTTTAATATATATTTACACTTACACCATTATGGATTTCTTCTGCACTCTAGTGTGTCATGCGATTATGAGCTTTTTATGAATAATAATAATAATAATAATAATAATAATAATAATAATAATAATAATAATAATAACAACAACAACAACCAAAGCGTGGCTATACTCTCTGTGGAACAATAAAATATTAAGAGCACAATGCTGCGCAGGTCAAGATGCAATACAACGGCGTAAGTCTTTAAAAGCAAAATGTGAGGGTATCTGACCGTAGGCTTTTTTTTAAAATATTATTTGCTAGGTATTTGTTTTTTTGTTTTTGTTTTTACGTTATTCTTTAAATACCCAATATTGTTAAAGATGCTGCATGTTCTTCCAAGGGTCCTCCACACAGTTAATTTGAGATGCAACTACCACAGGCTCAGGAAGCCTTTATTTTTTTTACAAAAGGAAAATGCAATATATATTTATAATATATATGTATATAAAGGAAAGCTCTCGAGCTCTTCAGTAAGTTATTAGCATAACAAATCACGGACGATAATATTAATGAAAACAATGATGATGATAAACATTTCAACAAATAATGTACACAACCTTGACCAGCAAACAACGTTCGTCAAAAACAGGACGTGAATGTTGAAGAATGAGTCAACAGGCTAACAAAAAAAAAAAAAAAAATATTGACAAAAATATGCACAACCACCCTGACCTTGCCTCCATTCAGGATTCCCTCTCCAACATCCTCCTCCTCCCCCCCAACCTCCTCTCCCTTGAAGAAGAAACTTATATTATAATTAATGTATATCTTTAGATTATTCATCTCGCGTTCGTGACGTCACGTTTCCCCGAGGATTTGCTGCTGACGCTTTTCGGCTTTTCGGGGGGAAAAAAGGAAGGGGTTTATTTTCACTGCATAAATTAAGTGAATTACTTCCATTTCTTCGTTTTCATCTCGTTTGAGATGATGCTTTAGATTTTAATGGGATGCAGTGAAGAAATGACTGAAAAGTAAAATGACTCACATATACGCGCATATATATATATATATATATATATATATATATATATATATATATATATATATATATTATATATATATATATATATATATATATATATATAATACTAAAGGGACCTCATTCAAACTGGATGGTTCTAATGGAGTATTTATTAAAAAAATTTACAAAGCTTTTCTTGGACAAACAGTTCACATTATCAAGTACGGATGCTTGATAATGGCCTGTTCTTAAGAAAGTTTTTAACTTTTTCTGAATAAATACTCCATTAGTTACCATCCAGTTTGAATGAGGTCCTTTTTAGTAATTCTACTAATGCACAGAACAATTGTGTGTATGTGATAAAAGTTAATATATATATATATATATATATATATATATATATATATATATATATATATATATATATGTATATATATATATATATATATATATATATATATATATATATATATATATATATATATATGTATATATATATATATGAATGTCTTTTCTTTCCAGTGTAATAAAATATTAAAACACTATTTAAGTTTGAGCCATATGGCTAGAACTATTGAAGAAGAAGGCCTATATATTTAAATATATATATATGTATATATATTTATTTTCATATATATATATATATATATATATATATATATATATATATATATATATTTATATATATATAATAAAATGTCAACTAAATGACTCCTCTCCTGAAGTACAGGCAGACTTATCATCATGACTCAAAATAAAAAAATAAAAAAAGTCCCTCGTTGTTGTTACAAGGGCTGTGATGGTTCCACAGCAATCCTCACAGCAGGCTAGGCAATGAAGTAATGACAGACTAGAGACTTCGCCTCTAGGCATGACTCCCTTCCTTCCCCCTCCAACTCAACCCACCGTCCGCCCCCTCTTTTTCCGAAGCCTTCCTTCAAGTTCATCACATAGGAGACCTCGTCTCTTCAGAGTGGCAGCGGCTGCTGTTGGCCCAGGGGTTACCACAGGGGTGAAAGGATGTTTTGGGATCGGGGGAGGGGGGAGGGAGGAAGAGAGAGGATTAGGATGTTTGCTATAGATTAGTATGTTTACTATACAAACTCGACGCCTGACACGGCGCTCACACAAGCACAGAGCGCGATTGCCCTCATATGGATAATAAGGACGATACGAAACGAGGAATTCTTTTGCCCTTGAGGAATAACACCCCCCCTGAGGACCACTGACCACTAACATCATGTTTAGTTTGTTTGTTGTTCCCCGAGCCGCCTTCCTCCCACTTCGTGTTTTGTTTGTTTTGGGATCATGGGCTGGAAAAGGGGTGCGTGCCTCTCGGCACACAGCACAGCAGCTCCTCCTAAAAAACTGCAAGTTTGCAACTTTGGTCCTCAAGTGAGCTTTACACAGAGATATGTCAACTAGAGGAGAGTCCCTGGGGGGATGATGAAGAATTCTAAGCAGCCATCTTTCTCCTCCTAAAATCACAAGACCTAAGCTCTGAGTAATTAGTCGTGGAGAGGAAGGACTACACGTAACGTTTGCCCTCTCTCTGCCTGGGTGTGTTTTAGTCTAATGAGCATGAGGGTACGTTTCTTTGTAGATGGAACACGTGGGGAAACACATTAGTTTCTTGCCCACTACTAACCCTGAAGAAAATCTATCTGGCTTACGGGTGCACAAACAAGCAAAACAGCTTTCAAGCACATAAACACACACAACAATCGCTCCAGCTTAATGATGCGTACACGGGATGGCCCCCCTGTGTATTCAGATACCAAGATAAGGATCTCCGAATGAAAGGGGCCCCTTGAGAGTACGCACCAAGATGGTTACAAAATAAGAGATCTCTCTCTTACATCAAAGGATGTGTTATCAGGGGCATTAATTATCATTCGCAGTAATGAAACATTACCTCGCAATCTTCATTCCTCAAGAGAAAATTCGTGCTTAGGTCATCTACGAGATGGATCACAAGCAGTTTGAGGAGGAAAAAAACATATAATCTTACAAGTCTTCGCAACTTATTACGCAGCCATACGCTATATTTAAAGAATAATTTCGAGAGTTTCACAAACTTATCAAAGTTTACATACTCTTATAATGTAGGAAACGGAGTGCGCAAGATATATTGCAGATTCTGAACGCCCCTGTATTCATAAATAGAACTATTTTTGGGGGGCCGGGGGGGGATTAAAATTATATGTTACGATGAGGATATCAATTTGCATGGATTATGTATGAGGAGCAAGAAGAGGTAATCAAAGCAACCCTCTGACCTCTCTTCCTCCTTGCAGTGGCTAAGAAAAGCCTCAAGTTGTCCTTTTAACATTCTCACCTCTTGAAGGAAAAACGAGAAAACAGAAGAGTGAAGAAAATCCCAGACCTTCACAAAATCAGATGAAAAACTTGTGTCAGCGAAAGTCACTGAAATGAGCAAGAAGAAGATCAGTGATTTTTCATTAATAAAATTAATTTGGGAACAGATGCAGTAATTTCTAAGTGAATAAAATTAATGTGGGGAAAATGCAGTAATTTTGAAGTGAATAAAAATAAAGTGGGAACAGATGCAGTAATTTTGAAGTGAATGAAATTAATGTGGGAACAGATGCAGTAATTCTGAAGTGAATAAAATTAATGTGGGAACAGGTGCCCTGGTGGACATCTGTCAGACGCTGCATGACACAAGTCAATTCCAGCGCCCCTCCCCCCGCCCCCAACCGGAAGTATTTCCAAAAGAAACGGGCACAAATCATTGTTACCAAAATTCGCATTATATTATGGATACTACAACTACAGGCATATGTGCTCCTTCACGAGAGAACGTGGAGCTGTGACAAATTAATGTCGGCTTCTCTAATTTACTAGACACATAATTCAACAACAGGTATAATAATAATAATAATAATAATAATAATAATAATAATAATAATAATAATAATAATAATAATATAATAATAATAATAATAAATAAATCGCAGTTATGTATAGGTACAAATATATTTGCACCCATACATAACTGTGGATTTGCTGCTCCATTTCAAGACCCATACTATTGTGAGTATTTTTCATAATAATAATAATAATAATAATAATAATAATAATAATAATAATAATAATAATAATAACGGAGAAAACTACTGAAACAAAAAGTACAAGAAAATTAGTGTGTAAGGTTACAGAATGCAAAAGGCAAGTAGCTGACTCGTGTAGGTAGGAAGAGGTACAATTATATGAATGCCAGTTGGATGAATCTCACCATCTGCTCATTTCTATGCATAATGGACATGAATAAACTACAATGCTCGGGGAATGAAGGATACTTGTCCATTATGCATGGAAATGAGCACATGATGAGATGAAATGCCTGCATAGCATGAATGGAATAATTGAGTAGAATGGAGGAGAAAACATAGGTAGGATTATTAGGATAAAAACGTTGGAACTGGATTCTGAGATTTAGGCTAAAGGCCGAGAGCTGGGACTTATAAGGTCATTCGGCGCTGAAACGGAAATTGAGGAATTAAGACGGTTTAAAAGGTGTAACAGGGGGAAAACCTCTTAGTTGCACTATGAATCAACTGTCAGGAGAGGGTGGAGAGTAAGATGGAAGAGAGGGAATATGAATGGAGGTACAGCAAAAGGAATGAAAGGGGTTGCAACTAAGGGCCGACGGAACGCTGCGAAGAACCTTAAGTAATGCCTACAGTGCACCGCATGAAGTTCACTGACGGCATTACCCCCTTACGGGCAAAATAAAAAGTTAGCATGGCAGAAATGTTGGAACAGATTATTCTAAAGATTCTGGCCATGCACAGGCAGAAGGAGGCAGGATGGAAGCGAGATCCTAGAGTGAGGAGAACTGTAAGCAATGAAGGTCCTCCATCTGACCAGGAAATGCCGGAGAATCCTGAATGGCAATTTTCTTCTTTCAGACAGGAACCTTAATTCAGCGACGAAGAGGAAGAATGTGGGCGTGACCGGTGGCTGGTCCTTCTTGGAAGCCAGTCTCTCCTCAGGCAGGCGGTTTGTGGATGGGGAAAACTTTAACGCCTGCAATTTTCTAGCTCCATTATATTTATCACTCCATTATATTTATATATATATATATATATATATATATATATATATATATATATATATATATATATATATACATTACATATACATATATATATACATATATATATATATATATATATATATATATATATATATATATATATATATATATATATATATATATATATATATATATATATATATATATTACAGGTTTAAATCAAAACATCGAACTTGTTCACAAAAAATAAAATTGACAACCCACAACACTTGAAAAGTAATCTTGAAAAATCACAACATTTTCACGCGTTCTAGATCACTGTGAATCATACTGTCGTGTGCGTGAATAAAAGTCAATGAAAAAAAAAAAATTCTTCAGCCGACGAAATGACATTAAACTTTTTTCTTCTTCTTTTTATTCGACTCCAACGCCGCCGACAAACACGGACGTTAGGGTCGCGTGAAGGCAATAAAAACTTTATTCTGTCAACAGCAATAAATTCGTGCCTATCGAAACCGTGAGGCGAAAATAAACGCACAAGAAATCTCGAGTAAACAAATAAAGTCTGCAGAGATTAGCTCATTTGTCTGGACGTAAATCCTGTTCACAAACACGTTCTTCATTCGCCTGACAAATTGGAACGTGCAAACACCAAGGAAAACAATGGACTCTCTCTGTCTGTCTGTCTGTCTGTCTCTCTCTCTCTCCCCCTGTCGTTCTTTTAATCTCTCTCTCTCTCTCTCTGTCGTTCTTGTAATCTCTCTCTCTCTCTCTCTGGCGTTCTTTTAATCTCTCTCTCTCTTTGTGTCGTTCTTTCAATCTCTCTCTCTCTCTCTCTCTCTCTTTCTTTGTCGTCCTTTCGATCTCCCTCTATCGTTCTCTCTCTCTCTCTCTCTCTCAGTCATTCTTTTAATCCCTCTCTCTCTCTCTCTGTCGTTCTTTTAATCTCTCTCTCTCTCTCTCTCTCTCTCTCTCTTTGTCGTCCTTTCAATCTCCCTCTCTGTCTCCTTCTGCCGTTCTTTCAGTCTGTCATTCTTTTAATCTCCCTCTGGCGTTCTTTCAGTCTCTCTCTCTCTCTCTCTCTTATTCTTTTAATTTCTCTTACACCTTTTAACAATAAGAATACTATGAAACATCTCCCTTTGACAAAAGAAGGGGCAATGTACTCCCATTCTCTCTCACCCCCATATCAGATCGAACCAATGAAGCCCATCTCTCTCCCTCTCTCTATATTAAAACGGGGCAATGAAGCCCCTCTCTCATTATAATAAAAGGTGGTCGATGAAGCCTCTCTCACTTTCTTCAATAAAAGGAAGGAAGAGATGCTTTTCACTATAACAGAAGGGTAATCAAGTCTCTCTCTCTCTCTCTCTCTCTCTCTCTCTCTCTATAAAATAAACAACGAGGCCTCTCTCTCAAAGCGAGGACAAAAAAGCTTCTCCCTCTAATCTCTCTAGCAATGAGACTGAAGCCTCTCTCTAATAAATGAACGACTATGAAGCTTCTTTCCCTAACAAAAGGATAATGAGCACTCTAAGAAAAAAAAATAATAGCCCTTTCCGAGAGAGAGAGAGAGAGAGAGAGAGAGAGAGAGAGAGAGAGAGAGAGAGAGAGAGAGAGAGAGAGAGAGTGTAAGGGACAATTTAATTCCAAGTCTTTCAAAGGAAGCTATTGCTTTCCTCTTCCTTCACACTTTCTCACTCGAGAGAGAGAGAGAGAGAGAGAGAGAGAGAGAGAGAGAGAGAGAGAGAGAGAGAGAGAGAGAAAGCTAACCGAACACCGCTATCACTGGCAAAGGTTCTGTTGATTTTGCCGTTGGCCACGAGCATGGTAAAATGAATGCATCATGGCAACACGAGCCGACGACACAGCGATCTTTAAACATTCAACTTTGAAGCAACAAGCATCACAGACTAGGCAAACATCGTTCGCCTTCTCTTGACATCAAAATAAAGATCGTATCACGTGCCTGCAAAAGCCTACAATCAATTTTAAAACATTTTATAATATATCTATTTAATCTTGGGTACTACGGCTAATTCTGGAGTTATTTCTCAACGGAAACTGAAAATTAATTCAAGTACATGAAACTCGAACAAATATATCTACAGAATTATTATTATTATTATTATTATTATTATTATTATTATTATTATGAACCTTATTCATATGGAACAAGCCCACCAAAGGGGCCTTGGGAAGTGCAGAAAGTAGAGCTCACTCATTAAAAAGAAAAAAATAAATTAACAAATTAATAAATACATAAATATATAAATAAATAATAAATAAAAAAGGACTACATTAGCAAATGACGCCCGATTCGATGGTGAAAGGGACTAGCTTTACTGAAAACAGTTGACCCAAGCATTATGTACCTGGAGGAGAGTCGACTGCTGTGGACCAAAGGTGTGTGGAGAGAGTAATGTAAGAAAATTAGATATATATTTATATGTATGTATATTCATATATATACACATATATATATAAAATATATAATTTATGTGTATATATATTTATATAATTATATAAATATATATATATATATATATATATATATATATATATATATATATATATGCGTGTGCGTATCCGTGTGCATGTGTGTGTGTGTACAGTTAGTCATGGTAATTCAAACTCCCACATTAAGACTGACGTACACCTACACGCTCCCGTAACACAGACGAAGGCATAACAACCTTTCCACTTCAAGACCTCTCGAAAAACAAGACGGACTTTCTTTCGCCGACTAAAATCTTAATCCAATGACTGACAGTAGCATCCACGTGAATGAACACCCCCCCCCTCCTCTCTGTATATCTCTCTCTCTCTCTCTCCCATCGCCTATGTAGCCATATCAGTGACGCCCTTGTTGTAAGTCTATCCTCGCGCGGACCTGACTTTGACGTATGTTCCATCGTGTCTATTTCCCTATGGAGCCTATCAAGGCACAGCTACTCAAGAGCCTACGAGAGGGAGGTAGTCTTGCCGCTAAAAGAAAGAAAGAAAGAAAAACATCCAATATGTATAGTTCTCTGAAGCTCTGCATGTGCACAAGGTGTCCTCGAAACATTTACTGAACGCAGACTGGCATTTTCCATTTTTCTAGTCTTCTGTTTTTGTTATATACATATATATATATATATATATATATATATATATATATGTGTGTGTGTGTGTGTGTGTGTGTGTGTGTGTGTGTGTGTGTGTGTGTGTGCATAAATTCTTATTTCCTGGAATCTAGAGTACAACAAATTTCTTAAAAAACACCAATTAAAGAAACGAAGATTTCCCAAGGAACTACGTCGAGGTATTTTGTCCATCAATCGGCAACTGTCTCGATCAAGGTCTAGAGACCTTGGTCTCGATGGGGTTCAGGGTGAAAAGCAAATTAAGTATTTTGAGAAAGAAACGAAAGTAAAAACAACAAGAATCACAAACACACACACACACACACACACACACACACAAACATGCGAAATACCATGACTTAAAATAGAAGCCAAACCTAACTGATCCCTACCCTTACAAATATCAACCATGGGGGAACCACAAAGTGAGACTAGAGTTTTGGTCGAGTGTACAAAAGACCAGTGAACAGCGCACGCAACAATAGTTAAACGAATGCAAAACAAAAGCAGAGCAGCTGAGAAAAATAGGTATCTTAGAGCACGGAGTCCTACTTGACCTGGACTCGCATCCACATAACCAAAGGTGAAAAGTGTGACAGTATTACTTGCAAGGACACATCTGTCAATGCAGACATCCACTGGCTGCGGTTGGCCACGAGAGGAACCGTTCACTGCAGGGAAGAAAACAAATGAACATCGTCGAATTTTCTAAGATTTGAAGACAATAATCGCCCCTTTCAGCCCATCTTCCCTTCCTTTGTTGTTAATTGTTTAAGAAAATACTGGTGCAAATAACAAACGTTTTAGAACTGTCACAAACCACTGATAAATACGTTACTCAAATTGAACCTGCAAGGTGATTTAAAAAGGAACCAATACCAGATCATCAAGTCGAGTTTCTATTTACTTAAAGGGACTTCTTTATCACGACATTTTTTGGATATCGCGAATGCTGTCGGCTCTTTCAAAACTTTTATGGAAACTGTACTTTCACACAGTTGGTTAAACAATGATATTCATGTTATAAAACGGCTGCAATGAAGTTCTGTGCTGCCCATTTTAAACAATCAAACCGAGACAACGACAATAAACGACAAGAAAAAACAAATCAATTTATGGCTACCAAATAAAATGTCTGAACGTAAAAAAAAATACCAGCAGCAGGGCATTCATCGTTCCCGCCATTTTATCAGCATTATGCGAAATCCCGTGAGACTTGTTAACATTCCTCCGCTATCAGTTATAAGTGACTGACAACAAGATATGGACAGCGAACAAGTTATCGACTACTTCTTAAAGATTTGGCTATTTCCGAATCCTAAAACTGAGTTATGAGGAGCAGAGCAAATGTTTACGAAATGCTGAGAAAGTAATGGTTAACTTCGAGGACAAGAAAAACTACATTTAAACACTGGGAGAGGCAGGAAATTCTTAATAAAAAAAAAGGAGAACCATGACAAATCAGAGGAACTGAAACAGATATGAGAGAGAGAGAGAGAGAGAGAGAGAGAGAGAGAGAGAGAGAGAGAGAGAGAGAGAGAGAGAGAGAGAGAGAGACTGACCTTTCAGCATCATCTTGAGTTACTGCTTGTAAAGCTCATGAGCTTAACAATATTTAACTACCGTTTGCACGACGAAGGGCATGAATAAGACCAAGAATATTATGTCTTTATAATTCCACACGGCTTCACCACCTACCTTGTCATTACAGACTATGAGAGAGAGAGAGAGAGAGAGAGAGAGAGAGAGAGAGAGAGAGAGAGAGAGAGAGAGAGAGAGAGAGAGAGAGAGAGAGAGAGAGCATTTTCTTTAAGCATAATTCCTAGTTTTGGTTAAGAGAGGCACAATGGGTTTGCGGAACGTGTGCCTAGATCGTTCCTTTCTCGTGCGGAATCGAGCCTGGAACTTCTTGGATGTAATCTAAGAGCGCTACATTACGCTATGAGGACCCAGAGAGAGAGAGAGAGAGAGAGAGAGAGAGAGAGAGAGAGAGAGAGAGAGAGAGAGAGATTCACTGATCTGTGGAGAGAAAGAGTGAAGCGTAACTTTTGTAACAAGTACACTTGATGCTAACTGACCCTGCATCTTCGGTCTTCTTGCATAAGGGAGACCTCACAAGGTCATCTGCCGAATAAACGGACCCATCCTCAACAATGAACATTAGTAGCAGCACTAGTAGCAGTAGTAATAAGAGTAGAATCTACATAAACCGTGCTTATCGCTGCTGATTAAAAGCAGCATTATTATTCAAGAAGTCCCTTGTTTGGTCTAATTTCCTTTACGATCAACACATGACGTCCCTAAGGAGATAATTACTAACAGTCAGTGATACTATCTCATTCAAATAAGCTCTTTCTTTCAGAACTTTCGAGTATACCAGGACACCCCAATTCAAAATTTTAAATTCAGTTATACAGAATCCATTAGACATGGCTACTTATGATGTGCACCCAACTTGGCCACATCGAGAGATTATAGTAGTCCCTCTTTCAAAACCAACATCCATCACGCTGAGGCCGTTAGCTGAAAGCATGAAATTAATCATTCACATGATCCCTTCTAACTATTCCATCTTTATTACCATTAATATAAAAGGCTACTTTAATCATAAATCGTTGTGGTACCAGCTAATTTTTTCACTCTACAACTATGACTTACTATAGGCCTATACCCACTCTTCCCACCTATCAGCAAATGTCTACGCTCATTTCGTGGTTCTAGAATATCTTTCACAGGTGTGCATATTTATATTTTTTAACACTTGAAATTTGTTCTCTTCGATGTCATTAAACTTAACATAAAGTTACTTAAGGAGGCACGGAACTTGAGATCCAATTGTTCTGTAAAATTTGTTCTATTTCCCAAATCTGGCATTCTTCCCTCTACTTCGTTTCACCAACGGATGTAACCGCTAGCGTCAGCAAGAAACAGGGGCGTCATTTAGGGGCTAAAAAACAACTGCCGCCCCAAGACTCAAGATGCCCCCTCCCCAGCGTCAACATGCCCCCCTCACCCCACCAAGCCCCAATAAGTAACAGCAGCTGGTTTTCCATTATTCCTACCGAAATTCAAATGTGTCATCACATTAAGTTATATCTTTCTATCTATCTATATATTTTATGTGCTTCAAAAAGCACATAAAATAGCTCAAAATAAAAAAAACCGGTGATTAGGCTCGCTTCGCTCGCCAAACTGCCCTTGCCACCCCCCCCCCCATCAAAGATCTGAAATGACGCCCCTGACAAGAAACAACCCATTTAGCATAATGTTCGCCCCTTTTTAGCGAAGATAAGCTTAAGGTTTACTATTCTCGGAGCACAGTCAGTCAGCAAACAATAAATTACATTTTGAGAGGGGCGCAGCCTTAAGAGACTGGACATAGCCTAGGTAAAATCACCTCCAGGAATACGAAAAAAAAAACACCCATTACGTATAATGAATAACGCACACAAAATACACTTCCAATAGTTGGCTTATAGCCTACTCCTTGCAATCGACATTCCCAAATAGCTATCGTTTTTTTTTTTAAGTAAGCGTCAATTCTATAGAAATCAAACAAAAATCTTAGACGTTACCTTAACTACTCAACCGTACAAAAATCATTTCGCCAGCGTTTTTATCAAAACTTATCAAACACATTTATTAAAATAAATTTTTACTCAAATATTGTTGTGCTAAAAATAGCGCAAGAACATCACACAAGCTTATCCAGTGACAAAAACAGCGAATTCCTCACAAAGAATATTTGGCTTTTCGGCGATACAAAGCAAAGCGTGACCCGAGAGGCTATAAACTACTGTCAGGACAAGAGCAACATCTGTTTCTACTTTCTGAATATTTTCTAAGAATAAACCTAAGCAGGCGTCAGTCTGGGGAGCAGAAAGTGAATAAGGATCGTATATACATGCTTTTATTTTGGTAAGCAAATACTTCCTTTCTCATGTATGAGGGCGAATATGTAGATTCCAGGTTGTATCAGGTTTTATGAGTTAGGAACCACGGAAATATATATATATATATATATATATATATATATATATATATATATATATATATATATATATATATATATATATAAAAGTTAAGTATACCCTTAGTTTAACCAGACCACTGAGCTGATTAACAGCTCTCCTACGGATGGCCCGAAGGATTAGACTTATTTGGTTACTTAGCAACGGGACCTATAGCTTATTGTGGAATCCGAACCGAGAAACGAATTTCTATCACCAGAAATAAATTCCTCTAATTCTTCACTGGCCGGCCAGAGAGTCGAACGCGGGCCCAGCACAGTGCTAACCGAGTACGATTTCGACCCGTCCAACGAGGAATATATAATAAATATATTGTGTGTGTAATTTGCCTTATAAAGAATGGCTTCGTTGTAAAACATGTCCCTTCCAAGTTTATCCTAGCAGCCGAATCATAAAAAAACAAGTAAAATCGAGTTTTCTGAACAGCCGCTACAGCGTATAATCAAGGCCACTGAAAATGGATCTGTCTTTCGGTGGTCTCGGTATAAAACTGTAAGAGCCGTGGCCCATGAAACTTTAACTACGGCCCGGTGGTGGCCTAGCCTACATCGTTGCCAGAAGCACGATTATGACTAACTTCAACATTAAATGAAATAAAAGCTACTAAGACTAGAGGGTTGCAATCTGGTATGTCTGATGATTGGAGGGTGGAGGATCAACATACCAATTTGCAGCCCTCTAGCCTCAGCAGTTGTAAGATTTGAGGGCGGACACAAAACATGCGGACGGACAGACAAAGCCGGCACAATAGTTTTCTTTTACAGAAAACTAAAAACATGCAAAAAACTTCTGGAAGCAAATAAAATAGTGCTTTTTGGATTCTAACGTCGTAAGATTTCTTTGCAATGTCTAATAATATCCGAAGCCGTGAAATACATAACCCAATCAAACTGTTGTAAAGGTAGGAGAAACTCCCAGAGAGAGAGAGAGAGAGAGAGAGAGAGAGAGAGAGAGAGAGAGAGAGAGAGAGATGCTTGCCTGCCAGGGTTTAACCTCTTGGCTTTGGCAAGGAATGCTGTACGAGCCATACAATATTTTTTCCTGATTAATAAAGCAGCACCTGTTTAATTAAATAACAATGAAGTAAGCATTCACTTTTAGTTCTGTTTCTATCCTTATATTTAAAATTTTCATCGTCTCCATTTTCTTGCACAAGTCTACAGTTTTATGTACTGCTGTTATGTACTCATGCTTCTTCCAATAATATCTATTATTTCGTGGCTGTTTATGATTGTCACCAATTCAGCCAAGTCGTATTGAGTCACTTGGCATGGACAGAAGTTAACAAGATTTAGGAAACAAATGAGATGAAGTACCAACCCTTAAAGAGAAATTTCCCCAACTGCAGTAGGATAATACTTTGAAATTAGACAGCAAGAAGATTTAAATAACTACACTAAAATGTAGGTGCTGTTAGGGGCCAAGGAGGCACTGTAAACATCCTTTAGTGCTGCTTGCAGGCTAGTGCACTCTGTGAGGTGCACTGACGGCTCTACAGGGGGACTATATTTAACTTAATATCTACATACAGTTGACAGCATGCTTGTGGACAAGGAACAAAGAATTTTTGGCAGTTATCTGGGACGTTGTAAAGATCCACAACCCCAGAGTACCCATGTAAAGATTGGCTATCCTCAGAATGAACTTGTTAACATCAGCCACCCCCAGTACTGAACACGGCGAAGGGACATTCCATTTGGCCGACAACAAACAGATGCACCGCCAGTATCAGAATGAGCTTGTTAACATCAGCCACCTCAAATATTAGCTTGTTAAGATAAACAACCCTCAGGTACTCTGGGGTTGCTGTTCTTTACAACGTCCGTTATCTGGTGAGAACTATTCAGTATGACTGACACTGGATGTATCACTATAAGTAACACTTTTTTACCATCCATTATGGCGTGTCCATGAAGTGGAGGGAGCTCTTAGCAAAGATAGAATGAGCCACTGTAGATTACATATTGAAAGGTTATGTTGGGAATTATTCCTGCATATAACACTGCCACGTAAGGCATTATGTCGTAAGACAGGCTAGGTTAGATTTGGATGCCGCCCTGAATTTCAATCTATGTTTTATGGCATCCTAGGTTAGGTTAGGCAGGAGATCCTTTAGCCTCTCAAGTCCTACAAGGTGTGGCACCCTAAGGTAAGTTATGAAAGCATGCCTGAATTTTTCTTTATGATTTATGGCCTCCTGGACCATAAGTTAGGAAAGAATAGTTTTATACACCCCTATATTTCACAACCTTTTGTACTACCTCACTCATCCTCTCCCCCCGTTCACCAATGAGGGGTTCTAAAATTATTAAATGTACAGGTAGGGTTGCCCTTGGGGCATAACAACTTGAATCATGAAAGGTAGAACTAATTAAGAACTCCACATTGGGTATTGCTTATTAAGAATTTACCGTTATTTTTTGTTGGTCGACTGTAATTAACCTCAGAAGTTGTACGCTGGCCTTCCTGGAATGCTAACACGCATGCGGTGTTGTTGGGGAGCTTTTGGTAAAAATGTGGGGTTTCCTTCACCAGGGCTCCATCCCCTGACTAAGTAACACGGTCTGCTAGGTTAGGGTACATTAGGTAAGTATAATTCCTTTTACCAATAGGTTTCCTTGGCCAATCCCTTCTTAAACATATGGCACCCTGATGACTTGTACATGCACAGAACCGTTCAATAACAATAACATAAGGGTCTGGTCTTTCTCCAATTGTTTCCAAAACCCTGTGTTCCCAAAGGGTCTCCAACCATGTTGGGTAGATATGAGGTTAATAATTGACCGACAATAAACAACACCACCTCCTTCATCAGCAGCACTAAAAGTATAAGAAAAATCGATTTCCATGGTAATAGCCTAGTCCAAGTAGAGCTCTTGCTTGGAAATACCTCATTAAAACTAAGATGGCAAGCTGCACTACTTACCATTTATTCAGGGACCAGTAGGCAACGGCTATTTGTCTTAGGCTTCGAAGTCGCGAGCCACGCACGAATTCCTGCTTAAGTACACAAAGAAACATCATTAGGATATCAAGGACTACGGATTCCATTTCTTCAGCTGATAGGCTATTCAAGTTTGCAAAGCACTCTTAGATATTAATTGCTCTTAGTCCTACACTTCAGTAAGGTGGGTCGTTTTAAAATATACTTAAATTATGTATTTACAAAATAAACGAGAACTTTGTTTACAAAATTGAAAATAAAACTTAGTGTTAGCGTCTTCTTCTTCTAAGAACAATTGATTTAGCGAATTCCTTACAACTATGTGCAAAGTGAGTTCGTCAGTATAAGTTGTGACAGGTTAAGGCAAATGTCATTCTTTTTTCTTTTCTTTCTTGGTCGGGAGCGGATTTCCCACCATCTCCAGGTCTTAAAAATATCTTTACTTACCCATTCAATTTTTTGGTTGTTATTTTCTGCTGCTGGGTCATCTCTGGTGACCATATTCTTAGAACTAAGAATGCGTTCAGAGATGGCCAGCACTCGAAAATATAAAAAAACTTTTTAATAAGTTAAAATTTGTGTAAATGAGATTTTTCTTTAAAAAATCTCATGGAAAACTCAGTACATTAACAACAATCACGGTCCAGATAGCTACCTAGACCGTGACAACAATGATAATACCTGTTAGCAGACATCTATAGAAAATCTTTGACGTTCTCTGTTGGAAGTTGTTGGCAAAGACAATTATTATTAGGCTTCTTTGATTGAAGTTACAGTGCAGGTTTCTTAAATTTGATGTCGGGTAATTCATTCTTGAGATATTCTCTTAACACACACTAACGTATAGGCTACACTCACGGAGGGATATGAGTAAAAACTGGGCCTCTTTACAAGTGTTCATTAAAAGTTCATAATTGTTCGTCCAGTCAGTCGTGATTAGGATTTGAATTCACTGTAGATGAAAATAATTAAGAGGAAAATATATGTTCGCACATAGGCGTCTGCGCACATGTAGATCTGGACACAGCTGTTGGCTGCTATTAATTATTTTTTACAGTTTCAAAAATTCCCCCGTCTATACGGACACTTTCCAGCTAAACGGGATGTAACAATATTCTCCGTACACAAGTAATACAATATATGTGATTTAAGTCTTTAACCAAAATTTTTATGGGACTCGACAGAGCGAAGTCAGCAGTATGCTTTACCATTATGACGTCACTGGTACACCCGCCAGGTGAGTTGAATGTTAACATTCAGCTAGACATATTGGCCACATTGAATGGAGGGCTTCAGTTGAGTCGGTCATTTTATCCTATGTAAGCCTTTCTTGCATAATAAGGTACGCAAATAATCCATTTTTTGTTGGGTATATATGAACTTTACGTAATAGGCTACATAGGTGGTTTGTTAGGTTGACCTGGTTTGCCATAACTTTGGGTAGGCCTAGTTAACAGCCGCTCGTCACAGGCGAAGTAGCCAGTGGTCTTAACCAAGGTTTCTTTTGTGGGTAGGGATCATAGTTAAATGAAACAAAAAATAGGGTGTCTGGTGATCCTATGGTAGATTTTGGATGCCCTCGACCACCCTCACCCCTCACCCAACGTGAAATAGGCGTAGAGCCTCAACCAAACCGAGATATAGGCCTAGGCTTAGGCTCCCCGAATTGGAACCCAACTCCCGGACCAGACGTGGCCTCGGCCACTTTAAATCTCATATAGGAACAATATGTACATGGGAGCGAATGGAGGGCAAGGGATCAGTGCTACTGTAGTAGGCATTTCAGAGGAAATATAACCCAACCAGATTTAATCATTACCTAGGCTAACCTAACTCGGACTCCATGCCCCAAGCTGGCTGGAGGGCAAACCCCCTCCCCCCCGGTAAGTCATGACCTCTCGTTCTACCTTCTACCATTTACGTGCATACATACCTTGGTCATTTCACTTTGTTTGGTTTTATGTACAGCCTCCCACAGGATAATTCTGGTAATTTTTCGGAAGACCAGCCAGCCATTTCCAAGGTGCCAGCTATTTTTGCATAAAAAACCATTTTGGATTTTTCATAAAAATAAGGACTTTAACCTAAACTGGGTGTTTATGGTTACAATTTTGCCCTTAGTTATGGAGGGGGCAGGTTTTACCTTACAAGTCCTTATTTTTCTCTGTAATAGGCATTTGCAGAAGGTTATGTATTGAGAAGAAATTTTTGTTTTGATGTTTTCAAATATAAATTATAAAGTGATTCTAATTCCTTCCTATTTTATAATAATTGTCTTTTAGTTTATTTTCTTTCAGTCAGTGTCATAACTCCTGCAGGATAGGAGGTCTTTAGTTCTTTTTAAATCTGCTTTCTTCTTGTAATAAATTGCATAGAAGATTATTATTTTTCACCTTTATATACTGTGCACTTATTACCATCATATGTTTTATGTTTAATATCAGTATGACCTTTCTGTACGTAATTTTTACACTTGAAGATGTTGCTAGCACATTCATTTGATTTGTGATTTTCACCACATCTAGGGCAAGCTTGGTATTTCTATAATTTGTTGTTGTGACCAAATTCCTAATATTCATAGCATTGATAGGTCATGTAACAGTCGCATAATTTGCAACGGCTATACAGTGTACACAATTTATCACCTCTGTCATAGATAGCCTTTTGTATTTGTGATGTGCATTTGATGATATAGTGTTTATATTTGTCATTTTTGGCCATCATTTCCTTTACAATTTTAGGTCGTCATTTTCAGATATGAGGGTACCTATCCATGGATTTTTCTTTACAGTGTTATCGACAATGTCATCTTCATCCTTCAGGACATAAACTACTGTTATTTTTGGTTTAAGTTTACCTTTCTCATTTACTGGTATATTGTTGATATTCTGAATCCCCATTTTTGCCTTTTCTAAGTTTTTCCTGTCTGGAAATCTTACAAATAATTGTCCATCTCTCGTTGTTTTAACCTGTTCAGCTGGCGCTGGTTTTTTACTCATAATTTGTCGCTTTTCATGAGCTGCTGTGTTCTCTTTGTTTGTAGATTTGATCAGAGGTATATACCTTTTTTGTCTTTAGTGATTCAGCATAAGTTTTGTCCATATTTGTCATGGTCTTTACATCTTTATGAACATTATCAATTTTGTTTTGGATTTCATCTATCACTAGTTTTCTGAGTCAAATCCTGAATCAGCTTTGTTAATATCTCTGTGTTTTATTTTATTTCTTCAAGTTCATCTTCAATGAGTTTTTTGTGTGTTCTTTGTTCAGGCCTCTTGCAATTATTACAGATGTACAATACATTATCACTGTGAAGTATGGGTGTGTATCTGACCTCAATACCTGAACATTCATAATGAAACCATGCATCACACATTTCACAGCAAGTTCCTTCATCATCAGCTTCACCAGAACAATGCCCGCAGGTTACTGACTCTCTCTCGATTTGGGTTGACTCATCCTTCTCCAGTATTTTATTTAGTGTTCCATCTTTATGTGCTGCTTTGATAATTATGAGATAATGTTCGTGTGCTTCGTATGCTAGTTTGATCTTCCCCTTACTTGATTTAATTTCTACACTATTTATTTTCTCTATTTCCTTCCTCTTCCTCATATTCACATTGAACATTGTGCAAGTCGGGCACTTTTCAGAGAGCACTTCACAGACACGTCCTACCCCAATAAGGTTAGTACCTTACCCTACCTTGATATCAACTTGGGAGGAACCCCAGTGGAAACAATTCTGTAGCATTGGTCTCATGGGAGTGGTTTGTAATGTGTTAATCAACCATTTGCAATGAAAATTAATGTATATAAAGTTAATCAAAATCACATAATTCAATAACTATAAAAAAACATGTCATTATGGTAAAATGTTTCTTATGCAAGATAAAAGGAAGATGCTCTGTTGATTAGTATCTGTTATATCAAAAAGACTACATATTGTAGGAGTCTATTTTTTCGTCTGAAACTCTAAATACTAGGGTTTTGTGTTTTGACGGACTGCACCCTTGCAACACAAGATTCTGCAAAAGTTTTCCTTATGACAACACCTTTTAAAGTTAGACTTTTAGGCTTATATGAAGCCAAGTCATGTTTATTTTATTGGTTACACATAAGTAATGGCTTTTTCTCTTTCCACTGTGTAAGTTGTGGTGACTTTCCTTTTGTGTGACTTCTGTTGCAAATGCGTAGTTACTTAAGTACTGTAATTGTATGATACAGAAATTATAAATTATTTTTTGCATATATTAATACAGAAATTATAAATTATTTGTTGCATATGTTAATGTACATAATAGTGTTTAGTTTAAATTTTTTTTAGTGCTTTCAGCTATTCTTTTTTTTATGACTTTTTTTTTTATTAACCAACAACAAATGTTTAACTTAGGGTAAGGGTTTAGGCATAGGTAAAGGCCTACTGGCCTGGTAGGATGTCGTGCTTTAGGCAAGGTTGGGGTAGATTTTGATGTAGGCCTATGCCTTGTAGTTACCATTTTTTATTATGATAATGTTCATGGGTGTTTCCTTTCAAATTCTAGTGTGCATTTTTGTGTGACCTGTTTTCTGATTGCCCCAGTATTTTTGTAGCATAGGTTGGAAGGATATCTGTAATCTTAAGTCACAGATTTTTTTATTTTAAGACATTGCTGCATTAGATTGATTTAATGCTGCAAAATAGTTCTGTCTTGAATATCTTTTTACCCCCCAAAAAAGTTACATATGGTAGCGCATTAAACAACTGGTAAATATAACTTGAAAAATACTGTTGATAAGTATGCTGTCATATGTTAACAAAGAAAAGTTCATTTTTGCATCATAGTAATATCCATGTAACTATACTTGCCTTGCGGGTGTCAATAAGATAGTTGACAAGATAGAATGAAAAAACACAGAGAATAAAAAAAACAGAGAAATGATGTCTGTACTCACTGTTAACTATTCTGCAGTAGTTCAGCAATTGTCATCATATTATAAATGACTTGGACAAATATCTCTGTCACTGCAACACACTTCTTTGAAGTGTTCTATTATATGTACAGTTACTGTATACAGTATAATAATTAAAAATCCACGGTTATGTACATGAGCAAGCTGTATTTTTCAAAATACAAAAATTATTAAAAATGGGAGCTTTTGACTGTTTGGATAACAATATTTGTATTTCTTAAAAAGACAAAGCACTTCCACTACTGTTTTATGATCTGCTTGACTACTATACACTATATAGTTTTATCTCCCTCCCATTCCATCATATGATCATACTCCCATGAATGGTTAGCAGTAGTGCTAGTGTGAGCGAAATCTCTTAACTGCTTTTTTTTTATAGCGTAGCTGCTGTTCGTCCTCAAAAGAGTTACTCTCATTGTCCCTAGAAGGGCTCCATAAGATAGACCAACCAATTTCAAAGAATTGTCTTTTAGTTAGTCCTGTCCAGTATACAGTAGTGCATGTTGATATTGATAGAGTCTAGGACTCAAGATGAGAGTGCTCTTTCTCCTGTCTACAGCAACTTCCTAGGTTCAATTCCTGTTCTTAGCCTGCAGATGTGGCAACAGCGCACTGTGCCCCAGTCATTATTGTGTCAACACTTGCCCTGTGGCAGACCTATTCTCGTTATTCTGTGGTCTCCAGAACTACTAGCATACAGGTAGAATTTGTACATGTGTAAGTGCTCCTAGATCGTATTTTGGTCACCATAGAAGAACCAAACTCAGAGGCAAGTTGAGTGCGTAGTGTTAAGTTCCAGTGGAAAGTTTTAATTTTAAAAAACTTTTGGCTGGTAGTTTATTTCGCTGAAGTTGAGAACTGGTGTCTCCCACAAGACGAGGTTTGGTTTGGTTGTTTATGGTATCGTCTTTGTTAGCCGATAAACAATGTTTAATTATATTGAAGTATAATATACTTTTAAAATAGAGTTCTTCTTAAAGATCTTTGGTATATAACCTTGTATCTTAGTAGTTATTTGGGCTACTTAGTAGATATGCTAGGTTACTTCCTTTTTGGTTAGTAGTAGCCTAACCATTCATATAGGCTATATAAAACCGTAACTGGCTTTTGATCGTTTTCAACTTCCAAACCTTGGTGTTAAGTAAAACCAATTGTTTGATTATAGTTCTTAATTACTGAACTGATTAGTTTTCATGATATTGTTCCTATTTATCATTAATATCTGAGAACTTGTGCCAGGTTACTGTATACAGTATTATATTTACCTTCACAGACCTATTTCTAGAAGATATTGCTCCGCCGATTGCAGCATCACTAGGAAAACATTTGTGATGTCTGTTTGCCTATGTGATTATTAAACTTTTATGTTGTCATATAATAGGCATTGAAATTATACTTAATTTATATGCACCGAGCTTATTTTTAAAAAAATTTTTTCATTTGGCAAAATATTTTCATTAAATACTCTCTATTGTAGCCTATAGCTTTACCTGCAACATGCAAGTAGTCTAGGCCCAGTAAACAAATCATGAATTTGCAAATTAGATTTACAGCATACAGTTAGCTTTAGCCTAATGGAATGGAGTAACATGCAAGAATTTACTTTGAAGGCAAAATTTATATAGTAATTATATATTTAATACATGACTACAGTAAACCCCCTGTATTCGCAGGGGATGCGTACCACACCCCCCTGCAAATAGCTAAACTCCAAGAATACTTAAAACCCCTCTAAAAACACTTAGAACTGCCTATTTTGATAGTTCAAACAAAAAAAAACTAAAAATGCTTATACCTGAGTATTTTAATAGTTTTATCACCAAAAGTACATTTAGTCCTGAAAATATAAAAATATAGTAATTAGTAAATATTTCTCAGTGAAAAATACTGCGAATGGCCAAATTTTCCGCAAATAATGTGTACAGCATATATGTTCCATAGAGAAATCCGCGAATCGTGAGAACACGAATACGGGGGGGTTTACTGTACTGTCTTAGATGAAAACCCATTGTTATGATGGCTAACAGCACAGCAGTCCCTGTTTACCGGTGGCATTGATTAATGGTTTTTGGTGTTGCGGCGCTTGGTTAGAGACGCTGTTAACTAGATTTTTGGCGCCAGTAACTGGTTTATCGGTGTCAGTAAGCGGTTTATAGGTTGATAAGCAGTTTATTGGCGCTATTATCGCTGATTTTTGGTTAGCAATGATTTTCAGTTAGTGATGCTCGGCCAGTAACGGAACCCCACCGTTAACCAAGGACTGCTTGTATACAGCAACATGGCTACTTATTTGTGCCCAAGTTAACCTGTTCATGCTAGTTGTGCTGCCTAAGTTATTACAAATAATTAGCACATCTAACACTTGTGAGAAATACAGTTAAGACAGAATTATGGTAGTAATTATGAACATGGTAATACAGTGAACTC
The DNA here is from genome assembly GCF_040412425.1 of Macrobrachium rosenbergii. Taxonomy (NCBI): domain Eukaryota; kingdom Metazoa; phylum Arthropoda; class Malacostraca; order Decapoda; family Palaemonidae; genus Macrobrachium; species Macrobrachium rosenbergii. The sequence goes on along the minus strand of NC_089793.1, from coordinate 26,036,344 downwards.
CCGCCTATTCGTGGTTCTGGATTCGCGGCTTCACCCGTTTGCGGATTTCTCTGTGGAACATATATACACATTATTCGTGGAAAATTAGCCTGTTCGCAGTATTTTTCATAGAGAAATATTCACAAGTCACTGTATTTTCATATTTTCATGACTAAATGCACTTTTTGTGATAAAACTATTAAAATATTCAGGCATAAGCATTTTTAGAGGGTTTTTTGGTGTTTTGAACTATCAAAATAGGCAGTTATACTGTACGAGTTTTTAGAGGGGTTTCAAGTACTGTATTCTCAGATTTGAGCTATTTGCGGGGGCTAGTGGTATGCCCCCCGCGAATACCGGGGATTGACTGTACTGACCATTGCCTTGTGGATAACCATTGTCATAACACTGTACACACTTGTGACCAAGTTAGCCAGTAGTATTCTTAGTGTACTATCTAAATAGTTAATGTAGATGGTTAGTACAGTACTAAGTAGTTTTTGTAAATAATCCTTGTATCACTACAGGGCTGCTGTTATGCATTACCCCACAGATAACGTGTGCTGCAGCAAATTGCTCACTCTACTTTTTGCCAGTGGGTACAGCCCATACCACCTGCCATGAACATAGCCCTTGTATTAATAAAGGGGAATATGGTTGGTTGCCAGACGTGCAAAATTTGTAACACTCTCCTGACAGCAAGTTTTAAGAAGGAAACAGCTCATTTTGGCTGTCTTGCTGGGTCCTAGGTTGCAGTAAGGGTGCGGAAGGAGGAGATTACATCTTTCCGGCAAAACTCCAGCAGAGTATGTTTCCCCTCCCTCTCCGACCAGAACCCATGTTTGGGCCAATACCTGAAAGAATTGGTTCCTATTATCTGCAAGGTCAATTCCTCTGATGGAGAGGAGGAGCCTTTGCTTGGGAAAGATGTCCTCTGAAACTCCCCTGCTGAACTTGGAAGGACTAGGGACACAGCCTTCCGCTGTATAAGAGAGAGATGCCTGAGAAGAAAATTTATCTCCCATACAGCAATCAGATAATGAAGGGGATCCTAGTAGTGTCCACCTAGCCTCAAGTGTCTGTATCTTCTGTGGGATATAGTGATTCATCCAGGACTTCTGCTCTTTTGTTGCTGGGCAGTTGCAATACGGCTGCCTGGGCACAATCAAATTGCGCAAGTCCCCGTAATAGGGAAATACTGCTTGCTGCATTTGCCGATTTCCGTGAGGAAATTAGATCAGCATCAAAGATGTCTTAGCTACTGAACGTCAGTATATCAGAGACGTTATCCATGATTCCAGAGAGTCAGTCCTGGACACTAAATTACATATAAATGTAAGAATTTTGCAGCCTTTAAACAAAAGAATAAAGTGGCTGCACAGTCTGCCATGGCAGAGTCTTGAGTTTAGAACTCCGACTGGTAGCAGTAATAAGGCTAGTTCAGACTACAAAACTTCAAATCAGAGGTTAGTAGGGGCTCCAGTAATTGCCCCTGTTGATACTGATAACCCTTGGCACAATGCCTCAATGTGTATCTTCTCTCCTGATGGTAAATACCACATTAATGAAAGGAAAATTATGAAGTTGAATATGTAGAATTTTGGGATAGAGCAGTGTTTCAGTATACAGCACAGTGCTTAGTCGCTCCTTCAGTAGGCATTGAGAAACCATCAAAGGAGACAGCTACCCTACCTGTGAATATAGGATTGAAAGCTATAGGTTAATGAGAAATGGAGTTCTAGATGTAGATAAAACCCAATATGCTTACCAGGTAGTCCAGCTTTCTGTCCCTTCACTTTTAAAACAATTATGTAATCATGTGAAGGTGGATTTTCAGAATTTTGTGGTAACTGGGAAACGAAAGCTAATAGCAGAATTAAAACCATTTTCCTCCACCATCCCAGTGTCTGATAATTTTGCTGAGGAATGGGCAAGACTTGTCCTTCCTTTTGAAAGGGAAAAACTCCCTTTGTACATGGCTACTCAGAGGGGACAGCCTTGGCTGAATTTCATGCTAGGCTCCACCTCAATATCATAACCTCTACTACTATGCTGGAAGTTTCTAGTAGAAGATTTCCAGAATCCTCTAAAACAATGCTTGCTGCTGTAGCCAAAACACTTATGTGGAAGCTATGGGGAGCACTCTGTGATTTCTAGAGTGTTGCATGAAGGCTTGAATAGAAACATTGGCGGGCTCAATATGTCACTCCTCAGTGTAACCTTATTACATTCTACCCCCTTCTGTAAGAACCTTTTTGAGGAGTCTGTTGTGGCTTAACTCAGTGAATGAGCCTGACGACAGAACTGTACAATATACACTTTCCCTAAAAAATGGGAATCCTGGAAGCAACGGACTTGAGAGTTTCCTCTTCCTAAACCAAAGAAGGTTCGTTATGACTCTGAGTCATACAAGCCTCCAGTTGCCTCTAAAGGATCCTCTCAACAACAGAAGGAACAACAGCAGTAAAAGCATCCCTTTCGAAGTGTGCAAAGATGCTTGTACCGGGGAAAAGGAAAAGCAACTCCTGGAATGCCTGTTAAAGGCAAGGGTAGAAGTGGAGCCCAATAGGAATTGTTTGGTCGGGGGATTTGTCTTCTACAGATCACATGCAATGGAAGGCCTCTTCTTGGGGACACAGTATTACCCTAAACGGGCTAGGGTGGAAATGGTCCCATCTTTCCCCCCCCTCTATAAAGAGGTTTTTTCCAAGAACCAGACCCCTCTTTAGAAGATACATGCAGAAGGCCCTTTTAAAGTGAGCCATAGAGAAACATACGTATATTTGCCACTAAGCATGTCTCTTCAGTGTCCCCAAGAAGGATTCCTATCAAAAATGAACAAACACATTGTTTACCACAGTTTCTGGATGACCACTGTTACCCAAGTACATTCAATCATTCCACAATGGACATGGATCATTTCTATAGACCCGAAAGATGCTTACTGGCACATCCCTATTGCCGTTGCCTTCCGCCCCCTCCTAGGGCTATGGATAGGGAAAGAAATGTACAAATTCAAAGTCATGCCCTTTTGGTTAAACACTGCCCCAAGAGTTTACAAATTAACAATAGTAATTGTCCAAGTACTCAGAAAAGAAGAAATTCAACTGGTAGCCTACCTAGACAATTAACTAGTCTGAGTGCCCACCAGAGAAGAGTGCTTATGAAGCCTAAGAGTGGTAGTCAACAGGCTCCAATCAAAAGGCTTTCTAATAAATTGGACTTTGCTGGGATGCCCTTCATGGCCAGTTGTCTCTTCCCACTAATACTCAAAACAGAATAAGGAAGGACCTGAAAAGGTTCCTTGCACAGTCCAGCGTTTCCAGATGTCAGTTGGAGCACTTGATGGGCCTGTTACAGTTTTTATCTGTGGTAGACTCAATCCTCAGATTGCAACTAAAAAATGTAAACACATTCTGGGTATCGCATGTAAGAAAAAAGATTTGCGATCGACTTCATCAAAGGAGTCAGAAAGCTGGGGAGATACTCAGCTGTGGACTTGAAAGGGTCTCTTACAAAACAGGTCACCCTGACTCCTCCATCTTTACAAGTGATAATACATACAGATGCCTCCTTGACAGGTTGGGAAGGCCTTTGGGAGGACTGTCAGGTAGCAGGGAGGTGGTCACCTACTCTGATGAAGTGTCATATCAACTTTCTGGTGCTGATGGCTGTCTTTCTGTCTCTCAGAAAACTGAAACCTCCAGAAAGGACACATACTTTGTTGGTCCTAGAGAACAGGACTCCAATGTCCTGCATCAAGAGGTTGGGCTCATGTTTGTCTCCTCTCAATGCAGTAATTCTATCCATCCTTTGGATGGCACAAGCAAAGAAGTGGCACTTGTCTACAGTTCACCTCATAGGGTCTCTCAGTGTAATAGCAGTCTTTCTATGAAGGGATACAACAGCCTTGACCAAGTGGATGTTAGACAGTCACTCTTTTCAGTTAATTGCCAACATGCGTCCTCATCCGGAAGTGGACCTGTTTGTCACATGAGAAAACCTCCAGCTTCCGGTGTGTGTCTCTGAACCTGGACCAAATCAAGCAAAAGCGGGAGATGTATTCCTACAAGACTGGAACAAATAGAAGATGATAAGACTTTTTTCCTCCATTGTCCCAGATTTCAAAGGTTTTGAACAAACATAACTTTCAATGGAACCGCTTACTTAATAGCCCCAAAATTGGCTGAACAGACATTGGTTCCTATTGCTTCAACAGCGGGCGAAGAACTCAATTCCATTACCATCCGTTGTTCTATCCCAGAGTGTAAGAGGGAAAGTCGTCTACGCATCCTCCTTTCTGATCCAAGACCGTTGTGTGGATTTTTTAATTTTGTCTACCATGAAAATTACTTACCCAACATTGCCAGAGACCTAGTGCAGAAACTACAGACATCTTCTCTTCAACAATACCAGTCCATATGGAGGGTATACCTGTAGTTACATTATACCCATGCTGAAAGTCCAGTTGAGATCTGTATTGAAACACTTCTACATTTTCTTATACAGTTTATCCTTTTGAAGACAAGTGCCTTGCTGTTACAACAATCTTGGCATACAAGGCAGCATTGTCAGAACCCATTTTCTTATACAGTATATCCTTTTGAAGACAAGTGCCTTTCTGTTACGACAATCATGGCATACAAGGCAGCATTGTCAGAACCCATGCTTTATGGTTTTGGAATTGATTCTAACATAGAAATTGTTACTTCACTGCTCCAGTCCTTTGCATTGCAAAAATCTGCTCCTGCAAGGCTTCCCATTACCTGGTCCCTGAATAAGGTGTTAAGGCTTCCATCAATCCCCCAATTCAGTGGGCCCAATACAACTACCACTCATATGTTGAAAAAGGTGACCTTCTTGACTGCTTTGGCATCAGGAGCTCAAATGAGTGAACTGGGCTCTCTCTTAGTTGGGGTCAACGCTACATCACTCATATAGCTAACCATCATTTATTATTGTCTCCTGGCACATCATTCCTGGCCAAAAATGAGAACCCTTTAAAAGAGAAAATCTGTTCTGATAAGGGAACTCTTTTGTCAGATAAAACATTATGCCCAGTTCAAGCACTTAAGGTTACCTAGAAGTCACAGCAAACATCCTAGAAGGTCCGGTTTTCCTACACCCTAGCATAAATAAACCACTCTCTCTACATGGGCTGAGAATAGTTTTAGTGGCCCTTATTAAAAAGGTAGACCCCCACTCCTTTCCTAAGTCACATAACATTTAGAAAGTATTACATTGTTAGCTTTCTTCGGAAATGTTTTTTTGAAGGAGTCTCTGAGTGTACAGGGTGGTCATCAGAAACAGTAGATGGTACCGTAGAGTAAGTCCTGATCCCATAGGCACTACAGTGAAAACCTAGGGGTCTTCTTGATGTGATGGGTATGATAAGATATTGCTGGGAAAGGTGCAACAATACCACGACCAAACCCAGCATATTTGGGTAAGTCACTTCAGAACTACACCTTAATAATTGTAAGTTCGTGTTTAGTTTCATGTTCTTTGTTGCCAAACACCAAGGGTATCTGGAATAAAGAATGTGGCTTAGCCTTGGACCAAAAATTTTATCTGAGTTGTTGGGATTGAATTTTAAGAGCTTAGCCATTTCATCACCTGTCAATTTCTTTTATAAGCTCCTTTGAGGACAAACAGCAGCTATGCTATCAAAAAACAGGTTTTGACGTAGGATAAACCTATTTTTGTTAGCTACTGTGACCCCTCAAACCCACCCAATTTTCCTGACGAAAAGGCATGGGATTTAGGTGAATAATTATCCTGCATAGACCTGAAAGAGAATAATAAGAGTAGGTCTGGCGTGGGGTGCATGGTTGACACAATAATGACCGGTTACTCGGAGGGACAGAGGCTCTGCACACTGCAGCACTTCCTCAATACATGAGAGGCTCTGAATAGCCACATGGGAGGTCGACGGACGGAGACAATATTGACCAAAGTACTCTCCAGTATGTCTCTTCAACGAAAGCATCGTTCGTTAAGGTGAGTGTAGGAATTAACAAATATCCTATGCAGAGCAGATTGGTGAGCTACCATCTCTGCAGTTGGTAAAAAGGGACGTGCAATAGAATTGATCCCTCCTCCTCTAAATGTTGTTAATTGGGGGAATTCAGGTGTTCAGGGAGTGTATTGCAATATGAAGTTTTCATAATAAAACTAATATTGTAATACCTACCTGAACAACTGAATGATTCCCACCCTCCTTTCTGTTTGTTGTGGTAGCTCAGTGACAAGATTTTACCTGCAGTGTTGGTAATGCTGGCTGTTCAAATTCCCAATAGTGGGATTGGTAATTGAGGTTGTTCGGGCTAGTGGGATTAAGGGCGAATTCAGGTGTTCAGGTAGGTATTACAATATTAGTTTTATTATGAAAACTTCATTTTCAGCCATATCTACCCTGGCATCATGTTAAGCAACTAGTAAGACTTCCTATATTTGTTTGGGTACCCATTTCTTTCATTTAGGCACTTCCCTGTGTTTGTAAGTTTGGTGTAGGAATCTGCTAATCCTTGCTCATCTTTATTGTAAATCGCAGGACAATTTTTGTTGGAGGGCTTCCTGGAGGTCTTTAAGGTTGTCCTCACCATTTGATATTACAGAAATATTGTCTGTACATGGTTTAAATGGTAGATTTTTGTTGGTTTCAAAGGTTCTTTCTTTTACTGCTGTCATCTACATATTAGCTAAAAGGACTCCCAGGGGACCCCACTGCTATACCATCCGTCTGGCAATAGAGTTCTCTTTTGTCTGCCAGGAAAGGGACTTCATTCATGTAAGCACACAGTAGGGCCCTAAAGACCTCTTCAGGGGCTGGTAGGGGACATCTGGTTGCCTCGGTACACTTTATCAAATATTATGTTGATGGATTCATCCATTTGGACATTGGTGAATAGGCTCAGAGCATATAGGGATATTATGCCTTCATTAGTGGTGGTAGTTTTTAAAAAATCAACCAATATTTTATACTTTGTGTACCCATTAAGCCAGTGTCATGGCAACTTCACTCACTGACAGTACTCTTGCACCAGTGTGCAATAGATCACTCGGTAGACTTTCAGCCAGGTGTATCCTAGGCAAGAGGAATATAGTGGCCGACAAGCTAAATCATCAAGGCCAGTTCTTAGGGATAGAACGGTCTCTGCATCAGGAGATAGTGGACAGGCTCTTCCAACTATGGGGAAGGCACGTGATAGACCTATTTGCCACAAGGTTCAACAGGAAGCTAGAGGTCTATTGTTCGGTGGTTCCAGACTCCTTTGCTGTGGTAGAGGATGCCCTTCAGCATCCTTGGGACAGTCTGGAAGTTTACACATTTCAAAATACATTCCCTGGATACTTCATACAGCACTTAGTTCAAGATTGCCAGAGAAAACAACACTTACAACATTATCACCCCAATACCACTAACCCATAAAGAAAAATTCTCAAACCACCAATTATCACCTCTGGTAACGACCGTAAACAGCGCCACGCCCCTCCCGCTCAGCTGATCATCAGTTGTTTTCTCTCGCCGTCGAGAGTGGTTCTCTCGGCTTCGCTTCACTTTCAACTTTGGATTTCCTTATTCCTGTTTTGTCACCTGCTTCTTATTCCCAATATGGATTCCAAGGATTATCGTCACAGGACTTTGACAAGTGTGACTCCAGACGCAGCTAAAAAATTGCAAGATTCGGATGAGTAGCCTGTCTAATGATAGACATTCTATTTGTAATTCTTGTAGAGGGGCCATTGTACGGAGAGTAAGAAATGTGCTGATTGTGAACAATGGTCATCTGATGAGTTTGCCAGATATGTCAAACATCAAAAATCTCTAGTGCAAAAACGAAAATCTAAAGCTAAGACGGCTGCTATTCATGGGGTTATCGAGGAGCCCTTAACCGAACCTTCTCCGGGTAATAGCAATGATGTTGTAAATGTTGCAGATGCTTCCCATGAGCACCTGTCAAAATCTGATATAATTGATCTTATTAATAAATCAGTCAGTCAATTTTCTGCATCTTTTTCGGATCAGATTGCTGAATCGATGCAATGTCTTTTATTGAATTAGGCAATCTTTTAGATAGAAGATTAGGGACTGAAGATGATGTTGTTTGTACCACTAACCCTTCTTTTTCAGACATTCCCCGACTGCCTCAGTCTGCCATTCCTCTAATAAAGGAATTAATGATCCGCCTCTGCTTAACCCCGAAGTGTCATGTCGGCATGGGGAACCAGTTGGCCCGTGCAGTCGGGTATTTCTTTTTCCCCTGATATTATTAATTGTATTGATTTTGTTAAAGCTAGGCAATTAGGTTTAAATATTCCTGAACAAGTAGCTCAACTGTTTATTCTCAGCGATCGGACGTGCGTCATGGTTCAGGTGTCGCATCTCAGGGTTTGCCGTGCAGTATAGATGCGAATCTTGATGGGTCAGTTTCTCAGGGTCATGGTGATGGTGTTTTTCCTCCGCAAGGTGTTGGGTCGTCGCAGGTTTCTCCTGCACCTGTGGTTTCGCAGGTTTGTCCTGTCATTAGGTTGTCGCAAGATATTCTTGCTTCTGGGAGTTCGCAGGTTCCACCTGTGTCCGGTTTGTTGCAGGCTCTCCCTGCGCTGGGTTGTTCGCAGGCTTTGCCTTCATCTGGAATTGTGAAGAGTCAGTCCACCTCTGCGATTTCGGTGTCGGGTTCATTGTCTGGCCTTCGCAAAGGTGTTCCTGCTTCAGATATTTTGCAGTCTCACTCTTCCGCTTCTTTTCGCAGAGTTCAGCTGCTCCTTGTCATTCACAGCTTCATCCCTCGTCTGGCGAGTAGTTCGCAGATTCTTTCTGCTTCTACTTCTGTCCCTTTGTCTTCGCTGGGTTCTTCACTTTCTTCTCAGGCTCCTGGGTGTTCGCAGGATTCGTCCTTTCCTCCTCCTCCTCCTCAGAAGTCGGTTGGGTTTGATTTTTCTAATTTTCAGTCTGTTTCTAATGAGGATGATGCTTCGTCTATTGTGGATTCTGGTTCTGATTCCCCACTCGACGAGGTTTTTAAGCTTATTTGGGCTTTCCATCCAGAATCCATTCGGAACCTTCCAATCCTCCGAAGGTTGTGCCTTAGAGAAGATTTATTCCTCCAAGGTTAAGGAGGGTAAATCAGAGCATAGAGTCAATCTTTACGATAGAATTTCGGAGGTTATCCAAGATGTTAGAAATAGATTTCAATCCTCACTATCGGAAGGTAAGGTTTCACTTTGTCCTCTTCCTCATAAGAAGAAATTATATTTAGCTCCGGATTCGCCTGATCTTGCGGTTCTCCCAAACCTAACGTAGCTTTAGGCAGGCTTTCGCCCCTGTTTCGCAGAAGAGTCTTTGAGCATCTCGTATGATGAATGTTCCTGATTAGAATCTTTAGGTCGTCACCAGCTGGAAAATAATTCTTTTCTTTCTGGCTCCTTTTCACTCTCCTTAACTTCATTAAAGAATCGGGATTCGTCCCTCCGGATCCCTCGATCTTGAGGCTCTCATTCAGTCTTTTTCCATTTCTCTAGTTAATTCCTCCAATATTGCTGCCTCTATCGCTACCTTCCTTCAAGTCAAGAGAAGGGAAGGTATCTTATCTCATTTGCCTCCGCATGTACAGTACAACAATTCCAAAAGACCCAATTATTGTCCTCCCCCTTAGCAGGTCAGGATTTATTTGAGCAAGAGACTCTAGAAAGAGTCATTAGTGAAGTTAAAGATGACTCCACTACTTCAGCCCAGTTAGCTATTTCTAAGGCGGTCAAACTGCCCTCTTTTTCTTCAGCCAGGTTCCTCCGGAAGGCCTCTTCTGGTGGTTCTGGGGTTAATGTCGGCGCCTCTACTTCTGGCTCCGGTAGAGGTAGGGGCTCTTATCGAGGCGGAAAATCTAATTTTGTCAATAAAGCTGTCAGCGGCTTCTCCAGCGCCGCAGGCCCCTCCTGTGAAATCTCCTGTGGGCGATCTCCTAGAGGACGGGGTTTTGCCCGCTAGAGTCATTCCCTTGTCCGGTTCAGATTGGCGGCTGTCTGTCCCTTCACTGGACATCTTGGAGGGACAAAGGTGTAGACTCGTGGGTGGTGGAAGTCCTCAGGGAGGGGTATGCGATTCCTTTCCACACCTCCCCCCTCTCTGGGACTCCCATCACCCTCGATTCGTATTCCCCTCCTTCCATCAGAGGGATAGTGCTGGAGGAGGAGATCCGAGCTCTTCAGCAGAAGGGTGCGATCGAGCCCGCGTCTCCGTCTCCAGGCTATTACAGCTGCATGTTTGTGGTGCCCAAGGCGACCGGAGGATGGAGACCCATTATCGATCTCTCCAAAATAAACACCTTTATTGTAAAGACCAAATTTCATATGGAGACTACCCAGTCTGTCCTTCAGTCCATTCGCAGGGACGACTGGATGGTCTCCATAGATCTGAAGGACGCCTACCTTCAGATTCCTATTTGTCCATCGTCACGCAAGTTCCTCCGCTTTGTAGCTGGAGGCAGGGCTTGGCAATTCAAAGTCCTGTGTTTTGGTCTTACTACGGCACCTCAGGTGTTCACGAGGATAATGGCTCCTGTATCTGCTTTTCTCCACCAGGCCAGAGTAAGGATACTCTGGTACCTGGACGATTGGCTGGTTCTGGCTTCTTTGAAGGAAGCAATGATCCGGGCAAGGGACCTGGTAATAGACCTGTGTCAGACTCTCGAATTGTTATAAATTTTGAGAGTCCAATCTGACACCCTCTCAATCTATGACTTACCTGGGGATCAGGTTGGAGTCCTCGATTTTGAGGGGCTTTCACTGACTCCCTTGAGGGTAGAAAGGTTCTTCTCAATAGCAGAAGAATTTCTATCCTCAAGGGAGCAATCTCTTACAGCATTTTGGAGGGTTCTCTTGGGCCATCTGTCTTCTGGCTCATCTAGTTCCTGGAGCTCAGCTTCGCATGAGGGCACTCCAACTGGCTCTCAGGAGGAGCTGGGACTTCGATGATGACTCTGTCCTGATCCCTTGGGACTCGACTTGTCACGACGACCTTCTCTGGTGGATGGAAGAGATCGTCTTGCATCAGGAATCTCTCTCATGACCTCCCCACCAGAGCTTCTGTTTTGGTCCGGCGCTCGGGCGTGGTTGGGGCGCAAATCTGACGAACCAATTACGCCTCAGGGATTTGGTCCAGCGAGGAATCCATCCTTTCCATCAATGCAAGGGAGCTGATTGCAGTGGAGAGGGGCTTCACTTTTTCAAGATTTGCTCAAGAGCCAACGGTGGCTGTCTTCTCGGACAACACGACAGCAATCTGTATTTGAGACGTCGGGGTCCGCTCAGTCGTTCTCAACAATATAGCTCAGAGAATCTTGAGATGGACAGAGACCTTGCAGATTTCTCTCCGCCCTCAGTTTGTTATGGATCGCTGCAACGTGATTGCAGATGCTCTCAAGACCCAACCAAATCATAGGGTCAGAAATGGACGCTGGACATGGAAGTTTCAAAAGCTAAGGAGGAGATGGCCAGTGAACATAGACCTGTTTGCAACATCGCTAAATTACCGTTGCGATGCTTATATTGGCGCCAACCTCGGACCCTATGGCTGTGGGGGTGGATGCGATGTTATACCCGTGGGACAATCTTCAGGCTTACGCTTTTCCCCTTTTGCAATGATCCGCCAGGTGATCAATAAGCTGAAGTCTTCCACCAACTGTCAGCTAACTCTAATTGTTCCACTATGGCTTCAAAGGGAGTGGTTCCCAGATTTGATGGAACACCTTCTGGAACCACCTGTTCCTCTTCCACCCAGACGGAACCTTCTTTGTCAACCTCATGTGCACAGGTTCCACAGAAATCCTCGAATGCTTCGTCTTCATGCGTGTCGACTCTTCAGCGATTCGCGAGAGCCTCAGGGTTCTCTTCTAGAGTGGCTAAGGTCCTTAGCCACTGCAGAAGAAAATCTTATTTAGCTTCTTATCAATCTAAGTGGAAAGTCTATAGAGGTTGGTGCATGAGGCAAGGACATTCTATTTCGCGTCCTTCCATTCCTAAGGTTATGGAATTCTTTCTGTGGTTATGGGAGCATTGTCATTTCTCTGTCCCTACCATTAAGGCTTACAGGTCTATGCTTTCAGCAGTTTTTAGATTTAAACTACCCTCCATCAGCTCAGACCTGGCCATCAGAGATCTCATTAAAGCCTTTCGAGATACAAGCTCCTAGAAAGGCTTCCTCCTTCCCTTCTTGGGATCTTAATGTGGTTTGCAAGACCTCATGTCTTCTAAATATGAACCCTTGGCATCAAAGGACCTAAGGATCATGACAAAGAAGGTCCTCTTTTTAGTAGCCTTAGCCACAGCTAAAAAGGGTCGGTGAGCTCCAAGCCCTTTCCTCTTGGTCCCTTCCTCAGGAGAGGATTTAGTTCTCTCTTATGTCTCCCACTTCATGGCGAAGACGGAATCGGCTAGTAAGCCTGTTCCCAGGTCTTTTATCCTGAAGTCCCTCAGAGACTTTGCAGGTGATCTCCCTGAGGGTTCACTTCTTTGTCCAGTTAGGACAGGACTAAGGACCTCGTCCCGCGTCCAAGTGTCCTATTTATTTCTCCTAAGAGACCCAGGAAGAGCATTTCCAAAAATGCCATTTCTTTCTTCCTGAGAGAAGTTATTTCTGGTGCTGGAGCACTGGGAGGTGTAGGGGGTCCTCCTCCCAGGGCCCACAGCATTAGATCTATAGTCACTAGTGCGGCTTTTCTTAAGAATTGTTCTATCTCTAGGGTGCTGGAGGCGCATCCTGGAGATCCAATTCTGTCTTTTCTATTTTATTTTAAAGATATTTCATGCAGTTTAGATGATTGTTCCTCTTTGGGACCTTTTGTTGCTTGCTATGGTCAGGTCATTAATTAATTAACTCATTATTTATTTTATATATTTATATGGTTAAATATATTTTAAAATTATTATATTTACGTTCTGACTGATTAATAAGCAATTTATTAGGTTAAGACATTAACTTCATTATTGCAATTTCCCGCAGTATGTTTGGGTTAAGTTCTCGAGTCCCTGGCAGGGCGAGACTAACTTGACATGACTAGACTGTTCTCATAAAGAGCAAAGTGGATGTAGGGCTATGTTGCCTCCACACTCTTATCCCTGAGACTCATATAAGAGCAAAGTGGATGTAGGGCTATGTTGCCTCCACACTCTTATCCCTGAGACGTCAGACCTTCTGCGCATACCTGACCTCCATGAGTGGGGCAGAATTCTGAGTCTAGGTGAGTACACAGCTTCCTTCTATTCTTACCAAGTCAATGAGTAGAATAGTTGGATAGGTCACTAATCAACCTCTAGTACGATCAGTCCCACCTCCAGTAAAATTTTGGGAATCGTGCTGTATGAAGTATCCAGGGAATGTATTTTGAAATGGAATTTTCATTCTAAAATTAATTTCAATATACTTACCTGGATACTTCATACACCCCACCCACCTCCCCACTCTCAATGTTGGGATTACTGATGATCAGCTGAGCGGGAGGGGGCGTGGCGCTGTTTAATCATCGTTACCAGAGGTGATAATTGGTGGTTTGAGAATTTTTTCTTTATGGGTTAGTGGTATTGGGGTGATAATGTTGTAAGTGTTGTTTTCTCGTGCATGCGAACTAAGTGCTGTATGAAGTATCCAGGTAAGTATATTGAAATTAATTTTAGAATGAAAATTCCATTTCCCCCCCTTTTGCCTGATCCGTCAAGTTTTGAACAGGGTAATGATTTCCAAGAATCTAAGGATGAGCCTAGTAGCTCCCATGTGGCCCCATGCAGAGTGGTTCCCAGGTCTGCTAACCCTTCTATCAGCAGTCCCAGGAGAAATTCCCCCATGGTACAACCATTGAGAGATTTCACCAATTGGTAGGATCTCTATCTCTTTATGGTTGGAGACTATCCAGTATCTCCTGTGAGTGAGAGGCTTTTCTTGTAGAGCAGCAACAGAGATGTCTAGTTATCTTAGAAGATCTTCTTCTGCTGTGTACCAGGAAAAATGGGCCATCTACACTGTGATTGGTGTTGTTGACAGGGTTTCTCTGCGGTCGGAACTTCTGTTCAGCAGGTAGCTGACTTATTTGTCTCCGTAGAAAGAAACACCTTTCTGTGTCTGCCATCAAAGGCTACAGAGCTGCTTTGGGTTTGGTCCTATGTTTGAAAGATGTAAACCTGTCCTCTTCATGTGAAATCTCAATGCTGCTCAAAAGTTTTGAGCAGTCTTTCTCTCCTAGAGAACTTAAACCACCCAATTGGGACCTGACTCTGGTACTAAGCAGTCTCACTCATGCTCCATATAAACCTTTGTGACGATCATCAGACAGGAACGTGACCCCCAAGATGGTCTTCTTACTGGCCTTAGCTTCATTGAAGAGAATGGGTAAACTTCATGGTCTCTTTTTTAATGTTAAACACATGAGGGGTTGGCGGTCTGTAGCCTTCGAATTTGTCCCGAAATTCGTAACCAAGACTCAGAATCCCTCAGCTCATGACGACAGATTTGAGTCCTTGTCAGTACCTTCCATGGGAGATTTTGTTGATAACACATGAGGGGTTGGCGGTCTGTAGCCTTCGAATTTGTCCCGGAATTCGTAGCCAAGACTCAGAATCCCTCAGCTCATGATGCCAGATTTGAGTCCTTGTCAGTACCTTCCATGGGAGATTTTGTTGATAACGATTCAGATGAATTGCTTTTATGTCCTGTCAGAGCACTGCATAATTATCTGAAAAGGACTCATCACCTCAAACCTGGGTGTCAAAGGTTTTTTGTTAGCACAGGCAGGAACAGGAAAGAAACGTCCAAGAGTACCATCTCCTTTTGTCCCCGTGAGGTCATCAGACATGCTCATAGTTCTTCTTCAGCCTCTAATGCTGACACAGTGCATGGAAGAGCACATGATGTCAGGAGTTTGGGTCCATCCTTGGCATTCAAAAAGAACTTGTCTGTTCATAGGATGTTGAGGGCTGGTGCTGTACTTGGCTTCGTCAAACCACCTTCACATCCTTCAATCAGCAGGACGTTGCCCGCAGGTCCTTGGACACTTTTTCCATGGGTCTGGTGGTGACAGCTTAAGTTGTGTAACTCATCTAATGCCCCTGGCAGGACGGTTTGTATCTTACCTAAGATGATGATATGAAAATGAGAATGAATGAGATGACTGGTCTCCTTTTTTTTTCTCCTTTTCTTCTCTGCCAGTAGGCAGTGAGAAGATTAGTCCATCATGTGCTGGAACTTGTTAGTTACAGGTGAGTGAGTGGTCATTCTGTTTGAGTATATGTTATTCATACACAAATTTAATACTCTCAGAAGCTAATCCTTCCTCTCTCCAACAAGGTGAGAGAGGAACGATAACAAATGTAATTGGTGGCTAAATTAGGTTTGTCGTCTGAACAGATATAGCTCTTTAACTTCCGCTTATACAATCTCTTCACATTGTGTATTAGCCCAGTAGTCTGACATTGATAAACTATTTATCTAACAGATCAGAGGCTTACATCTTCTTTTGCCTTCCCTTAGCCAGGAAGTGACACCAGGTGTGTTGAATCTCCAGTCAGACCATGACCTGCTGCTTTCCTCCCACCAAAAATGTCTATCCTCATATGAAGACCCAGAGTTGTTCCTCATATGAAATAATTACAAATTTTTAATTAATTTGTATTTTTCATTGCTAACAGCCCTGTGGTTTTAACGTATACTGCCCACTTCTGCCTCCCAGATCTGGTTACCTGGGCAGGAAGAAACAATGTGTCATGGCATCATGGGTGAGAGGAGGTCGCAGGGTGCCTCTTCTCTCATCTCATTGCCCAAACCCCATTGCCACCAGTTCCTTGTTTCACAGTTTTATATGATTTTTACTGGTTTCCAGCTGGTGCCAGAAGAATTTATCCTTGTGTTAAGACCTCAGGTTTGTTCTCTATGATAAATACAAATTGATTCAAAATTTTTCATTGTTACTGTACTACAGTGATACCTGTAGACTAGTTGCTAGTGGCTCTGGGTTACTTGTTGTTGCCATGACCAGTGTTACTCTTTGTCACCAGTTGACTGATTTTCTTTTTAAGCTGATCTGTGGAATCTTTTTGTAGTTTTTGTTTTTCTCTTCCCCTGAGTGGCATCCATCTTCCCGTCTTATTCAGTCCATGTCATTATTATGTGGATTGCTGGCATGCCACCTTTCCTGATAATGGTGTTTATATATTGCCTCTGTTGCTCTAACGCCCCCTCTAGTTCTTTTATCATCTAGAGTGCTGCCTTTTCACCTTTCCCAGTGATGATGTCTTTATATGCCCTTTGTTTTATAGCTGCTCCTATAGTTCTTTTTTCATATAGATTGCTGCCTTGCCACCTTTCCTAATGATATCTTTCTTTATCTTCCCTCTGCCACTTGGATGCCTTCTGTAGTTCTTTCATCTTAATGTTGCCACAGAAGGATCCCCTTTGGCAGCCAGATTCCCCTGCATGTTCATCCACTACAGTTGGCTTGAGGGAAATTTTATTTCTTCCTGAAGGTGCAGGAGGCAGTCTGGGAGGGCTTCTGTTTCAAGCCTCATTTCATCAGGCACAGGTCTTCTTATATAATGGCAGTTAAGACCATAGTTCGGTAATTTTTTTTTTATCATTGTAAGCTACTTTTTTCTGAGGTTTATAAATCCTTCCTTGGACTTCTCATCCCAAGCAGGATCTATAGCTTTGCTTCATGTCCGATTCCTATAATTGTCCTGAATCATTCAGTTTCTTGCAGTAGTGTTGCTTGTCTTGTCAGTGCCTCATCTTTTGTAAAGCTGGTCCATATGTCTTCACATTTATTACTTACTTCAAGTTGGTCGTTGTTGTCTTGTTTACACTGGCAGAAGGTCCTCTTGACTACAGGCCAGAAGTATTGTGTCACTGCCAGAAATACTTAAGGGCAAGTCTTATCCATTTATTGTTGAATATCAACACACTTAATTATGTGCCATAAGTTTTTAGTTTTATGTAATTTTCTCCTTTTGTTATTGTGTACTACTGTTCTGTAGAGAGCCATTTTATTTTTTATTTCATTTTCCAGTATTCTTTTTTTATGTAGTTTCTTTAATGTTAATCTTATATATATTACAGTATTGTTACTTTGTTATTTTCTATTTGATGTTATTCATAAAATTGAGGAATGTTTAAAAACATCCAAATTTGGTGTCACTCATTGCTCATTTGGTACCTGGTGCATACTGAAACTTGACAGAATTTCCCCCAACTTTTAATAAATGATGGATAATTCCAAAAGGATTATAGGGCAAGGAGACCAGAGATGGAGGATGAACTTCTGCATACCATACAAACTGAAAGCCCAAGCCATCCAGTAGATAATCTAAAGAGTTCATACCTCCTAATGTAGATGAAAAAATAGACTGGAATAGTGTCGCTCACTGCTCATTTGGTGCCTGGTGCATACTAAAACTACAGAATTTCCCCCGACTGTTAATAAATGATGGACACAAGGGAGATGTGATTGAAAATTGCATAAAAACAAAGAATAATTTCCAAAAGGATGATAGGGCAAGGAGACCAGAGGTGGAGGCCAACTTCTGCATATCCTACAAACTGGAAGCCCAAGCCATCCAGTAGATACGGTAATCTAAAGAAGAGTTCATACCTCCTAATGCAGACAAAAAAATAGACTGGAATAGGATATTTTGTGATGCAAATCTATGGCAGCCTTATTGATGAAAAATAGCACTATCCCACTAAAGGAGAAAGTAGAACCAGTGGTGTATAAATTTACTTGCTCAGAGGGGAATTGTGAGTAGATCCACCTACATCAGTCATACTGCAACTATCCTGCAATATCACAGAAAACACGGGGTGATTTTTTCAACATCTTGCTGAACAGCATGAAAGGAGCTGAACAATAGATAAACTTACACAAGTAACATCAATGATCAGACATCAATGATCAGACAAGAAATTACTAATTAATGACTGTTGATTGCAGCAGTATCACAGTAGATCCAACCATCAAGCAGGAGGCAGAGAGTGAGAAGACATGGAGACTGGGATTCAGGTAATGGGAAGAGACAAACCTTATCGATGAGACACTTGGCTTACTTGAAAAGCACAGCCATCTTGCCTATTTGTTAATTGTTTTTAAGTGAAATATTTACAAAGTCACTGCCTCACTTTTCTACCCACATGAAGCTATAAATACCACTGTACTTTGACTGTAGTCTCACCCGAGGGCAATGTACTTGATACAGAGATATGTATTTTGTGATTTTGTTAGTAGTAAATCATTAACAAATGAAAAATTTGCATGTGTTTAAAAATGTCTTAGAGTATGTAAATATAAAAGAAAATAGTGAATATCAAAGAAATAATAATGGAGAAATAAGAATAACAAGAAAAAAATGCTGTATGAATATATAATGGTAGATTAAAAGTTTTGTGCACCAGCACAGGCAGTAAAAGAGCAGACAACTTGACAAGGATTATTTCAAATATTGAAGAAATTGAAGGTGTAGTTAATCTTGTGTGAGAGTTTAGCTGGTAGTACTAATAAATGCAGGGAATTGCCAAGTAAGCTGTCCCTTGAGTGTACAGTAAGATACCAAGATAGGAAACTGCCTTTTGTCATCTAAAAGAATTGGGCATGCATGTTGACTCATGAGCAACCTCACACCTATTCTGAGGTAACTCCTTGGTCCTCTCAATTGGTTCGGACTTGCTGGTCAAATGTTCTACCCTTGGGGAATAGGTAAGGCACTACCTCTCAAGGGTTCTCAAAGACAATGTTTCATTCAAATCAAGTGACTTAGGTTTTTTGAGAAAGCTAGTTTTTATACAAAGTATATAACATTTCCATGTTTTATTTTTAAAAATTTTGTGAATAACGCATGAAAAGTTATCAAGCATGCATTGGATTTAGGGGATGAATCTTTAAACGTTAAGGTCATTCTTTTGTGACTGTAGTGATGTCAAAGTACGAAAACAGATCTATCAGCCTTTTCTGATCATCGTCCTGTCACTTCCTTATGACTACTACTGTGACTTATATGCTCCTGTCTTTGATAATCACATGCCAAAATCATCTCAATCTTTGAGACCTGTCCATTACCAGCCTCTTGACATCAACATCACTTGGCTACTCAGATTTAAAAGTACTACAGTAATACTGACTTGCTTTAAGGAAATTTTACTGCTAAAAATAATTAATTATAGGAAAATACAAGTAGCAAATAAGAACCAAGATTTATCATTTTATTTCATTTAAACATAAATCTGTTTTATTTACACTTTAGTCTGATGTAATAATATAGACTCCTTGCCATAACAAATTACCCAAATACTATCATCTACTCACTAGCACGACACAAACTAACAGTGAAGACTTGCCAATAAAGGCTCACTAAAAAAGCTCTGCTCTAGATAACAACTATGAAGAAAGGTCTCTTATCTAAACACTATGGGGACAGATAATAACAGACTCGGTGAAAATGCATGGCTAATCACTTCCTATCTTGCATACGCATACCTTAAAATGAATTTTAATAACAGATAATAGTAAAGAAACAAGTGTGCTTCTGGCAACAGAAACAAATAAAAAAAGATTCATATACTGAAGTTTTGTTCCATTAATACAAAATAAGAAAAACTATAAAAATCTAAAACTAAGCTGTGCATAACTACAACACTGAATTCCTTTTCTTTATTGCATGTGTCCATTTTTCTCCACTGAAATCAGTAGCACTCAAATGTGTTTCACTTCAAAATAAAACCAGTAACTTGTACTGTAAATAGTCTCATTTACTTATCAAAATGTGCAGAAAAAACATGAAAAGATATGACAGGATTGCCAAATGGCAACTACCACTAAGAATTTAGGGTCCATTTTGACTAGCTGGTTCATCAGGCTCGGCACAAATTTTCCAACCTATCTGTATGTTCCATCTAAATACTGTATATATTTGTGCAGTGTCCCTTATAATTATAGTACTAAAATCTTGTAGTAGGCACACTCATCACTGATATCTTTTTTTCTGCAATAAGTAATTGTGCAACGTGAGGAAAAATGTTCACGTTTAAGACTTGAATTATTTCTTAATTTATAAAACTTCAGTATGAACAAGACTATTAACAATTTAAACCGTACATAAATGGCCCAGTGAAAATGCTCAGTATGCTCTTCTACACCTTTTCCAATGATATTCTTTTCACAATTTTTACCATATATTTAAAGAGATCCAACCTACAGACTTTTCTTAAGCTGCTTCAAAGGTTCAGTATTGGAATGAAGATTAGAAGAAAGACTTGTAGCCTGGATTTTGTGAGAAGAAAAATATGAAAAATGCAACACTAAACATGTGTTAACAAAATGTACAAACAATACTGCTAAAGAAAAATTCCTATGACATGTAAAAGAACATGTAAATATTTTGAAGCATATAGAATGTGAAATTCACTACATAATTAACAAAATGAGAAGTACAAAAGCTATTAATTTATTAAATCCCTGTTGATAAAATAAAAAAAGACAACTAAGAATGATTGTCTATATTAGTGGCTTCATTACATTAGTGAGAATTCCCAATTTTAACTTATAAGAACATAAAATATAAAAGTAAAATTACAAGACTAATTCTTTAAATACTGTACTGTAATCTGACATTCAGATTTTTCCAATCCATTGAAAACTCAGTTAGTTGCACATAATTGTCAATTTAATGTAAGAATGCAGTTTCCCCTTTTGCTTTTATGTAGTGTAAATAAAACACTACACTTGATTACATACTGATACCGTTATCTGTGTCTGCATAAGGAAGCATAGCTAGACATTTCATTAACAACTAGCACAGATGCATTGTTGGTATGATTTGGGCCACAGTGATATCCAAAATGCACTTTTGTTTAAACAGCTGAAAAGTCAGTCAGCTATACAGTTTATGGAAACCATATGGTTCTGTAAAAATTATAGGAATACATAAAAATCAAAGATTATAAAAAACTTTGGTTTCAAACATAAATTGTGGGAGTAATTGCTTAAATATCTGACTTAGCCAAGAAATAATTTATACACTGGTAACAATAAAATAAATATCTTTACAGTGTTGCTTTATAAATACAAGACTAATACACCATAGTGGTGACAGTAGATTATCTTCATAAGCAGTCATCAAGTGTATAAGGTACAGTAATTACAAAAGATTCTGTGTTTTGTACAGACGTTAGATTATCATATGACAAAATACTTCTTGTGACTTTTAAAGTATTGGCAGTATTTAAAACGGATGACATAGCATAATTCCTCAATAGTTCACTTTAACATTTGATTTTCAGTTCACAACTACTCACTCGGATATATAGTTTATAAATAATATATATCTATATATATTTTTTATATTAAATATCTTTTAGCACTTAAGTCTTTTAGAGAAAAAAAAAAAGTTTCAATAACTTTTTCTGGAATATCTTCACTTCCAAAAGTTTGAGACATCCAGTTAACATGCACACAGGTTCAGGTTCAGGTTCAGGTTCAACAGTTTATTGGCCATAAAATCAACAGTGCACTGACTCTCACGATACATGAAGAACCATCATCATCATCACTATCACCATTTTCAAGAAATTCCTCATTTTTCTGAGGACATTCACTAATGCAGTTCTGTAATTCCCCCTCTTCCTCCAAACCCTTCCCCTCCACACACCCTCAGTAAGGATTTTTTAATAAACGTTTCTGGCGGTAATCATATACTCTTCGACAAAAGAACAGTAACTCTGGTACAACACAACCAGGGGGCTGGCGATCCTTGCGGCAATAACCTTCTTCAGGTCCAGGGACTGGTGTTGTTACTGGGCAAACACCTTCTTGGAAGAGTCTTAAAAACCGTCGGTATCTGAAAGCATGGAAAAACTATTTAAATTTCCTATTTCAAAACTCTTAAAATTAAATCAGTAACTGAAAGCATGGAAAAAATATTCAAATTTCCTTTTTCAAAACTCTTAAAAATTAAATTATCTAAATGTAAGAGTAATAATTTATTTAGGAAGTGTAAGTGCATGACAGTACTGCACCAAATGAGGACCTAATTAAAAGTGTCAAGCTACTTAATAAGTATGCAGAAACCAAGAATACAAATTTGTAAAATTAATAGTCTGGGGGAAGCTGGAGCTGAACCATCCCCCATCACCCTAGAGATGCCATTGCCATGCTAACCAATGTCAAAATATTGATGATTGATTAATTTTTTATTTTCTATAAATAACAATTTGGAACCTTAAAAGGTAAGTATATATGATACAAAGATAATTTTAATCTGAATATGTATACTAGGGCTTCCATTTTTTCATTTTACTTTCCAGCTAGTCTGACTTTTGCATTATCTGTTTACAATTCTGCAGATTTGCTAATGTTGGCATGAAATGACACAACATTATATTTAATGGTTCTACTTTCCTGGTATATTCAATGATTCTACTTTTCTGGAAGACAATAGTATTATGAATTGTATTTGCTCCGATACAAATACTCCCTACTCCATATATAGATTCCCATTGCGCTTCGCATGCCTTGACTGAATGTAGACCATTCTACTGAAATCCACTAGCTTCCTGTTTGCCCCAGTTTGCCCTGGTCTGATCCTACCACGCATGGTCAACTGCTGTCCAGCCGAGCAGGTGATACAGCATACTCAGACGCTTCTGTGTCTCGTAGTCTCTCATGAACTTTGTGCATTTTTTATGGGGTTTATTTTTTTCCCCTTACATACTACTGAACTCATTTTTGTTGGCCTTGACAAAGTGATGTTTCTAGCTTACAGATTTAGTCTATCAGCGAGGTAGAAAGATACCCCACGATTGACTTGATCATGTGATAAAGCACTGGCATGGGTGTTGTTCAGACTTGCCCATCTTTCGACAAAGATCTTGTCTGTGTTCTTTGTATGAAACTCTCTGAAGTGTAGTGTTGAGAAGTTTCCAGCTTTGTTGGTAATAGTGAGTAAGCTCTACAAGTGATTCTGAAGTGGTTTTGTGTTTCTGCTCTCACTATGGAAGAAAACGTGAAGCTCGAATTACGTCAAAGCAGAGGCAAAGACAAATCATGTGGAAAGTTAATGTCGCCTGTGTTAGTCAACCCCCCCTTCAGTTTGTATCTCTTGTAAGTGGTTGTCTACTCAGTGGGAGAAATATGAGAAAAGGCAGAGAAAGAAACCTATGCCAGTGTCTAGATAATCTTCCCCCTACATCACCTGCATCCCTTTTTACTATTTTTCCTTCCCCTGCACCTAAGGATGTTCCACAAGAAGTGTTGTTGACTTTATGGCAGACAATCAACAAAGCATTCCAGGACGAGACTACGATGGGTAGCATGACTGTTAAGGCTCGGGAGAGTAGGAGCGGGAATCGTTCTGAAGTGGACTCCCCTTTTAGCCCTTCCCTACCCATGGGAGACCATGAAGAGGCAGGGCCCAGTGAATTACAACAGAAGAAATGGAGGGCTTCCTCTGCCGAGTCTGACTCCCCTCTGGCGCTGACTTTAGGACAGAAGAAGCTATGTCAACCAGATTCGCCCACCACGATGAAGACCATGCAAAGAAATGATCTCCGTTCCGTTAATGAACCAGATGGGGGACAGGAAAAGCAGCAGGAGAGTCATCGGTCACCATACCCATCCGGGACACCTCCCACGCACGTTCTAGAAGCATAATGTGACACAGTGCTTCCTCGAGGTATGAGCGACAAGAAGCACCAGTCTGTCACTTCTCAGTCACCATACCCGTCTGGGCACATCGACCGCTCACATTCCAGAAGCGTGATGCGGCACTATGCTTCCTTGAAATATGAGCGGCACAGAGAGAAAAGCCGTCCTGCTCCTCAACATTCCAGACAATGTCCCTCCACCATTCACCGAGTTGGGACATGGACCCGAGAGTTGAGAGTACATCCACTCTAGGAGGGGAGAGCCAGAGACTGGAGACGGACTACTCAGACACCAGAACGAGAGGAGGAACGGAACACACTGGGACCATCAAGCCAGATAAGTCCGTCTGACTTGGGAGAGGAACAGGACTTGGCTCTTCAAGATCTACCAAAGGAAGAAGTCGGCTTTGCAGGGCTCGTCCTAAAAATAAGAAGACTATTAAGAGTTCCAGAACCTGAGAGGGAAACTCCTGAAAATTTTACCGATTCCTCTTTCATGGAACAGATGGTTGAGACCTTCCCAGAGGCAAAGCATTCCATCTGTCTTCCTTGTCTCTCCATCTGTCTTCCAATGTTGAAGTCTGCTTTAAAAGAATTGGATAGCCTAATAGTGGGGAAGGAAGGTTCCCTACCCTCCTCCAGGTCTCAGAAATTGCTGCCCCCTCCGTTGACACAGAATCTGACCTTTCTTCCCAGGAGTGTGAATGCAACACTTTCCCGGTTGTCTGGAAACTCTTCTTGGAAACCTTACGACAGACAGACTCTAAGTTCACCAGCGGAGAAATGGTGAGCTTTGAAGTGGCCTTGGGAAGGATGTTAACTGTCTCCTGGCTATATAATTGCCAAGGGGCAATGGTGAGGCAAATTAAAGAATCGGTTCCCCCCCCCGAAACCTGGTTGGCAATAAAAGAATTTTTCTCACCATCCGGAAAAGCCTTAAATATGTGACTAAACACATGGCAAATATGTGGGCTAATATTCTCCTGAAAAGAAGAGAATCTGGCAGACAAACCTCAATGGATAGTTGGCTAAATCTTAGAAACAGTTCATTGTCGGGTGTGTCTGGATGCTTCCTTCCAGAGCCCCTGAATCAAGCAGTTGCAGACAGGAGAGAAAATGCCAAAGACATTCTCTTATTGACCTCTTTTAAGGCAACTCCAAGAAGACAACCCTACAGTTCCAACAGCCAGGGTAGACAAGCAAAGCCCACAATGCAGCCCTTTCAACAAAGGTTTTGTCAAAAAGGATCTTAATCTTTCAAAGGAAGGACACAAGAAGAAGGAAGACAGCCTTACTGTTCCACATTTCCCCTCTGTACAGGCAGATGCAATGGAGTGGGTGAAGAGAGGAGGCAATAGATGAGATGAAAAGAATCCCCCATCCTCAACATCAGACCAAGGTGGGGGGCTGTATAGGGAACAAGTGGTTAGAGTGGCATAAGGCCAGAGTAGAAGAATGGACTGTCCAAACACTCAGGAAAGGATATATCCTCCCTTTTGAGCAGAAACCACTCTTAACATCTGTTCCACTTGAGTTCCCTTCCACAGAAGAGGTTCCACCAAGCAGGGAGCCCTTCAACCAGAAGTTCGGGACATGCTAGGCAAAGGAGCTGTAGAAATAGTGAAGAACAAGATACCTGGATTTTACAGCCACCTCTTCCTAGTAGAGAAAGCATCAGGGGGTGGAGATCGGTCATAGATCTGTCAACCTTGAACAGCTACCCGTGTATAACTCCGTTCAATCAATTCTGGCAGCGATGAGGTAAGGAGACTTCATGGCGCATATCTCCACATCCCAATACATCCTTCTTCCAGGAAATTCCTACAGTTTGTCTCTGGTAAGTCACTTACCACTTCAGGGCTCTCTGCTTCAGCCTAGTGACAGCTCCCAAAGTATTTAACAGTCTTTCAACTAGTATCAGAATGAGCCCACAGGGGAGGAATTTGTCTACAGATACTTAAGACAATTGGCTTAATCTAGCACGGACAGTGGAACAAGCCCAGAGGGACAGGGGATTTGGTGTCAAATTTGTGCAAGACCCTGGGAATTCTGATCAACCCCAACAAGTTGGACCTCATACCGACAAAAGATTAGATACTTGGCCATGATAATCGACACAGAGAAGTCAAAAGCCTACCCATCACAGGAGAGAATAGCCAAGTTCCTGGAAATATCCAACCTGTTCCTGTCCAAACCTCTCCAACCAAAGAAAAAATGGAAAATTCTGATAGGTCATCTGGTGTCCTTGAAGAAACTAGTTCAAAGGGACAGGGCCCACATCTGTTCCTTGCAGTGGAATTTAAAGGAAATGGACAAGGGGCAAGCGAGACTAGTGAAATACCTGATAGCATTAACAGAAAAGAACAAGCAGGACCTACAGTGGTGGAGAGATCCACAGAATCATCTGCAGGGACTGCAGCTACGCCAATCAGCTCCAGAGGTGCTAGTATACTCAGACGCATCCCGAAGGGGCTGGGGTGCTCACTTAAATGGAAGGTGTGTGTTAGGCAAGTGGTTAGAAAAGGAATGTCAGGAACACATCACTGTCTTGGAGATGGCTCTGCAAGCTTTTCAGCAGTGCCTACATGGGAGTGACAACACCTTAGTTGTCACATACTTAAGCAGGAAAGGAGAAACTCGATCTCCTGTGTGCTAAATCAATTAGCCATAAAGGTACACAAATGGTCAGAACTCACGGGGCTGATACTAATGGCCAGGTACGTCCCAGGAAAGAACAACTATGTAGCGGACACCCTAAGCAGGCTGGACCAGATAGTAGGGACAGAATGGTCATTGGGACAAGCAGTGGCAGACAGACTCTTCAGATTGTGGGAGGGTCCCACATTGGATCTGTTTGCAACATTGACAAATCACTAACTTCCCCTGTACTGCTCACCAGTCCCCGATGAAAAAGCCGTCCTGCAAGACACATTCCAGCATCAGCTGGACAACATGGATGTATACGTGTTTCCCCCATTCAGCCAGATCCGGAAGGAAATAAACTAGTTGTTCATCTCTCCTATGGTCTTACGATGACATTGGTAGTTCCAAAGTGGCCACAAGCAGTAGTACACAGATCTTCTCCACCTGCCAGTAGACATTGCAAGACATTGGCCTCTAACACTGATTCTGTTGAGATGAGCACAGTGGCCGAGTACACTGAGCAGTAGCCGCCCTCCAACTTCACAGATGGAGGCTATCCTGCAACTGCTTATAAAGAAGGGCTTTTCAAGAAAAGTTGCAGCAGTCATTGCCAGTTCTGTTAGACAGTCCTCCCTCAACCTGTATCAAGGAAAGTGGAAGGTCTTCCTCAGCTGGTGCAGTGAGAGGAATGTACAGTCCCTCAAAACCTCTCTGTATCGGCAATTAAAGGCTACACGGCCACCCTTTCTAAGGTGTTTAAATCCAGGGGCATAGACTTGCCAATGTCATGGGAATTATGAGATATGGTGAAACATTTTGAAAAAAGTTGCTCACCCAGAGTTCTAAAGCCTCCTGAGTGGAGTGTCACCAAGGTCCTAGCTTCACTGATAAAGTCTCCCTATGAACCAATCAGGACTGCTTCGGACCATGACTTGACTTCAAAAACAGTGTTCCTCTTGGCATTAGCAAAGAGGGTAGAAGAAATACATGCCCTTTCGTACAAGGTTACTCATACCCGTGGTTGGGCAGAATTGGGGTTTACTGTACATTCCTGGAATTCCACACATGAACTGAGGAATTCCACACATGAGCTGAGGTTCGATGGTTTTTCCATTCCCTCTCTCTAGGACTTTGTGGCAAACAATCAAGTGGAAATGCTACAATGTCCAGTCAGAGCTTTCAAAGCCTACCTGAAATGGACAGCCTTCTGCAGACCAGTGAAACATAGGTTGTCCATAAGTACAGGATGAGCGAAGGAGATTTCAAAGAACATGGCCTCCTTCTGGCTGAGAGAGATAATAAAAAGAGCTTACAGTTCTGATGGTAGTGCAAGTCCTGTCCTGACCAGAGTCAAGGCACAGAACATTAAGAGGTACAGGTCCTTCAATAGCCTTCAAGAAGAACACAATTGGATGAATCCTGCGTGCAGGCACTTGGAAGAGACAGATGACCTTTACCTCTTTCTACCTCAAGGACCTGAACTCATAAATCCTTAGATACATTACCCTGGGTCCAGTTGTGGCAGCACAGCAGGTGGTTTAAGACATAGAGCTGGAACCATAGCTCCGTCAACTGAATGAATTGCTCCATCGAAATCTAGGAAATCTAGAGGGAGTACATTTCACAGAATGTTGTTTTACAGATTTAGCTACAGTAATAATGGTCATACCATGCTATGATTTTTATAGAGAGACTGACCTCCCACCTGCAGATGAGTTTCCTATATAAAGGTGTAGGGAGTATTTGTATCAGAACAAATAACAAATTAGAAATAAATTTGTATTTTTCCTAACATACAAACCTACACCTACATAAGGATAAAGTTACTCTCCTCATTCCTCCCCTTAGCCCAGTCTCTCACTCCTGCGAAGGTGTTGCAGAGTTGAGTTACACACATGGTAGGATCAGACCAGGGCAGACTGGACAAACAGGAAGCTAGTGGATTTCAGTAGAACGAGTCTACATTCAGCTGCGGCACGCAAAGCGCAATGTGAATCTCCTATATATAGATAGGTTCGTATGTTAGGGAAAATACAAATTTATTTCTGATTTGTTATATTTCATTACATATGTAATTTTAAATATCTTGTGTTCCAGACTGATGAGGAAGATTTGTCATGCTGATGCACCATGATAAAAGCAAGAATTGTGTGGATGGAAAATATGCGCCAAATCACACCAAGGTGCTGTCCATCATTTCTTCCTTTTTTTTAATCATGAAAGGTAAGAAGACATCAAAGTTGTTGATAGTAAGCTTTGCGGTTAAGGGGGCATTCTCTTAAGGTTCCAAGTCCAGATCCAAAATCATTGTGAGAGCTTTGACCACTTCATTTCTTCAATTGTAATAGCTATGTAACCCATGTAATAAGTCCATCAATCATATGAAACCTGATTTGTGGCTGGAATGTCCCCAGACATGTCATTTTTATACTTTTATAATGATGAAGCAGAGTGGCTAAAAGTAACTTAAGCAATGGATATCTTACCCATTGATAGGTGGTGTATATGTAAATTTGATTTTTGTTACCTAGTTTGACAAACTTCAAGAAGCTTCCCAGCTTTTGCTCTGTAATTAGTTCAGAATGGTCATAGTGCCATGCATCAGAATAAAATTTTTTAGATAATAAAAGACGAGTTTCCAGCTAATTTTCTTATGAATATAATTCTTGCATTATCTCTTCCAAAACAAAAAAGTATATAAAACGCCATTATTCATATGTTTTGTCTAGCTGCCACCAGTAGGAAGCATCACTAGCTTATAAATACAAACATATTTAAGTATTGTAAATTTGCAGGTTTTTTCAGTGAATTTGTCTGTTAATTTTTGTGCAGTAGTCATAAATTCTTAGATATATTACTAATTATGATGACATGCTAAATACTAGGGGAGGTGGCTGACATTGCAGAATGAGTTGCCAATATCCTCTTGTGAGTGCAGGGTACTGGTTATTGTTTTTATTCTGCCTTTATTTTCATGTGCAGTAAGTATTTTTTTGTTTTATATTTGTTGCCTTAGTGTAATTAAATTTCATTGGATATCGTATTAGCAAGGCTGTTCCAGGAGTGTGTCTGCCCTGTGACATGGAATGCTTGCTGCCTTCAGTGATGCTTCTGTACCTATTCCTACCACTGCTAGCTACAGCTAATGTTCCTGTTGTGCTCAATCAATCCTTTGTTCTTTCTTCTTTAACTGATGCTCTTAGGCAGCTTGCTGTGTTTGATCTCCCCACTGTTCATGGTCATTGCTCCAACTTCATCTGCTGTCACCATTTTTTTCTGCTTATCCCATTTCCACTTCTAAACTATATTAATTATGCTTGTTGTGGGATATGCATGTAGTTTCACTGGTCAAACAGGTCATGTGACATATTCATGTAGTATCCATTGATCAAACAATGTCCTGGTTCTCTGCATACAGATATTGGGGACACGTGGGATATTCCTGTAGTTACCCATTGGTTGAAAAAGTGTGGCCATTTCAGACTTAGAATTACTTCAATGTGGCATTCTTTTTCTTAGTTCACTGATGGTTTTGATCTGCATTAAAGTTATTAAATTTTTTTACTCCAAAAGTGATAATACTTTGGAGACTGGTCTTCTTAGCCATCAAAAGATCTGTTTGGCTCTCATACCAATAATTGTACTTCTCCAATTTTCAAATGGTTCCAGTTCAATTTCTGGACCTATTCCCCTTAGAGCCTTGGGTTTCCTTATGCCTCCTAGCCCATGAGCTCCATTTCAACTTACAAAAGCATAACAACCTAGCACACCTGTATGAGTTGCTATTTGGGCTCAGTGCAAATAATGGGTTTGTGATGAAACAAATGTAATTTTTTAAACTAAAAAAAGTTTTAAGTTTTCAAGGCCAAAGGTAAACTTGAACTCAATTGCTTGGAGAGCTAAGGGAGTGTGGGTGCTAGTGCTAACCTAATTGAGCCACCTGATCTTCATTATTTTCTGTAGAATGGAAAACGGTAACCCATTATATGATAAAACTAGTTATCTTTATCCAGACGGTCAAAAGAGAGAAACATTAAAATTAAGCACCGAAATTTAAGGGACCTGAGGAGTATGTTTCATCTTTTGACTGGATAAAGATTTGGGTACTCAATCAGAAGTACCTCCAACAATAGCAATGTGCTCTTCAGTGTTAAAAAAGTACTGTATGCCTATTTACATTTCCCTTGAGGCCAGCTGGTTTACATGCCAAATAGTTATTTGGCCAAAGAAACTATGCTTGCACTTCCTCTTCATAAGAATGATTTTTTTCCAATACTGATATTGCTCATACAAGATTTTTTTTTCCAATACTGATATTGCTCATACAAGACTTTGTAAAAGTTCATGTCTCAAAAACTAAGGGCTTCTTATCATAAATCTTACCTGCAATATTCATTGAAAGTGAGAACAAAACAGCGATCCTCTATGCAGGCTACACTAAGGTGATCTCGATGCTTGGAAGCAAAGATTTCGTCTGGGAGGTCCTCTGGCCGTCTCCCAGAATCGGTATGTTCTGGTCGGTAATACCACAAAATGGACATCCTCATATCCGCTGTGGAATTCATGAGAATTATTTTACCTAAGAAGGATGTATTTACTTCTGCAAACAATTATTCAGTCCTAATTTTAAATGAAAACTGTCTTCTATACCCATTACATTGATATATAATCCTAAAACAAATACAGTAAAGGAATTGAATATAGGATTTAGGCCAAAGGCCAAGCACTGGGACCATTGAGGTCATTCAGCAGTGAAACGGGAATTGACAATAAAAGTTTGAAAGGCGCAAGAAGAGGA
Organism: Macrobrachium rosenbergii; assembly: GCF_040412425.1. Classification (NCBI taxonomy): domain Eukaryota; kingdom Metazoa; phylum Arthropoda; class Malacostraca; order Decapoda; family Palaemonidae; genus Macrobrachium; species Macrobrachium rosenbergii. The sequence continues at coordinate 26,005,256 of NC_089793.1, read as the reverse complement.
AAACCTTGCAGTTGCACTATGAATCAGTTGTTAGAGGGTGGAAAGTAAGATGGAAAGAGGTACAGTAAAAGGAACAAAAGGGGTTGCAGCTAGGGGTTGAAGGCACACTGCAAAGAACCTTTAGTAATGCCTACAGTGCACCGCATGGGGTGCACTGACGGCACTGCTCACCTACGGGGAATACAGTGAATGGAAAAGGAGCTTACTGCGATAAAAGTATACTGTACACTGTTTCTGTATGAAAGCCTTAAGTAAATGGAACACCCTTCATTTAAATGTACATAAATCTAGGAATGGAAAATTATAACTTTCATGTTTCCAAGTTATCAATTATACAGCAACACTATATATTCTTTAAAATCTTAAACAACTTATTTTAATAGGGCATTACTGAACATATCACAAATTCATTTTACTTAATACTAAAAAGTAAAATTATGGTATTAACAACAGCTAATTCAATTTAAAAACCTAATGGCTACTGTATATACTATAATCTATATGTAACATGTATTTGTCAATGTACAACGTGTTCTCACCTCCCATGTACAGTATATAACGTTGTATATTGATGTACAACATTGTATATTGATAAGTGGCAACCAAGCACATTCAAATCCAATGCCTAACAGTACTCTGCTCCCCCTCTCCGAGTTTGATTGCTCACATGCATTGTCCTTGTTGCACTGTAACCTTAAATAATAAAGAACTTACATTTTAGATGAGCTTGTCTCACGTCTCATCCTGACCAACATGGCAGAGTGAGGTATTACAGGAAGAAGTTACAAGAAGCAAGTGAAGTTACAGACTTACAGTGAACTGGAAGAAAACTAACAGAGGACCATACACCAACAGTTTACTGACTTTTTTCTCTCTCTCTCTCTCTGCAATGGACTCTGTTTGTTGGTATGTACGTCACGTACATGCAGTGTAAGGTGGTGCTAACGAGCCAACTAGTGCCAGTATTTCACGCACTGCACTTACAATACTGATAATGTACCTTTCTGTTAAATTCTGTTTTTGGCCTGTGTTGGGGGTAAACAACATTATTCACAATGGATTCTCCACATTCTCAGGATGAATGTGATGACACCCCACTCGCCCAGCATTCACAAGGCCTTGTCTACCATCCATAGTCCCCACCCGCTCTCCATCCCCAGGTGACAATATCCCAATCAACTAAGTTCCTTTCGCTCATACAATACCTGAAGAAATCACAGATCGAGGATCATGCCAGGATCAGACGAGGAAAAGAGGAGACAAAAAGAAGAGAGACAAAGGAAACAGGAAGAATTAAGGGTTCAACGAGAGAGAGAGAGAGAGAGAGAGAGAAATTCGCAGGCAACAGGAAGCAAACAGCTACAGCGCCTTTCTGCAAATGCTAGATCTCCTCACACAACAAGCAACCACAGGAAGCCCTAGCACCTCCTTTGACACCTACAACTCCTACCGCGCCACCAGAGGGTGCAGCGACCCCGTCAGTACCCCCTCCACAGAAAGCAATCGCCCAGAACCTAAACCCCCTTCGCCCAGATTCAACTTTTCAAGTTTTTCGGGAATGGGGATGTCAATGGGGCGATTATTCAGTTATGGTGGATCTGCCTAAGTTACACAGAGAGAAACAATTAATCCAGATGAGGATGTGTCTTGCCTTGGAGAGACAAAGGATCCTTGAGCACACCCTAGACATATCTCCAAATACCAGACTAAGTATCGACAAAATTTTGGATACCCTTCAAGAACTCATCAAAAGCTTTCACGAGAATCTATGTTGTAGGGAGCTCCTCACCTGCGAACAGTTAGTGGGAGAGTCTTTTTCAGACTTTTACATAAGACTCAAGAACACTGCAGAGGAAGCAGACATCTGTCCCAGTAGATCTTCAGTTTGTGAGCAAACCCAGATGAAGATGGTCATCCTCGCAGGAGTCAGGGATGAAGAACTGACTGAGAAACTCATAGCCCTCAATGCCAGTGCCTCTCTACAGGATATTATCAACATGTTTTGCACCTATGAAGCCACCAGGAAGGCCACTTCTGCAATTTGTATTTCACCCTCTCAAACTACAGGAAGCAGAAGAAACATGGAAAGGATGCCACACCATCACAGTGTTTCATGCCAATTGTGCAACCGCATGCACGGATCCACAGAGAATTGTCCAGCAGCAGATGGCACCTGCAGCAACTGTACCCACAAAGGGCATTGGGCCAAGGCACAGAGGTCCCCTGCCAGATAGGTCCAGTGCCACCACTGCAATCGACAGGGACATTATGACAAGTGTTGCTGGAAGAAGACAAGGGATGCCAAAAAGGGTGCCACTTCCAGTGCCAACCCTACACCACCCTCTCCAGGCAAGAACCCCAGCTGTCGTCAGATGGGAAGACCCTCTTCTATCAAGACACACTGCAGCCACTCTTCATTTCCCTCCCGTATGGTGACATCACATCCAGGAGTCGGATGTTGCCAGATATAGGTGCCGACTTCTCTGTTATGGGCCACCAGCATCTTGACCTTCTGCACATTCCTAGGAGCACACACCTCCCACCAGTTAACCTGATGTTCACTGCAGATAGCTCTACGATGACACCTACCTTAGGATCCTTCACAGCCACTCTCACCTTACCTGAGAGATCCTGCTCTGCGGGGATCCAAGTCCATGAAGGTGTCTGAATGCCACTGCTGTCATACAGCAACTGCAAAGAGTTGGCCATTCCGCCGGAGTTTCCCAGACCTATTCTGGATGTTACCTATGTCAATAGGTGTTCAGAGCTGCCTCTTCATGCCACCATGTCGCCGATCGAAGCCAGAGACTTTTTTCAAAGAGAGTTCAAGGATGTGCTGCTCTCTAGGGAAGAACTGAAGAAAGCTGATGGAAGGACCCCCAATGCAAATCTACCTCCACGAAGACGCCATACCTTTCGCCATCAATGCACCTCTCCAGATACCCTATTCCTTCCGGGAACAAGTCAAGCCAGAGCTCGAGTTCATGGTAGATCAGGGTATCATTAAGCCCGCCGGTAATGAACCCTCAGCCCACCCATACCATTGTCTAGCGTCCATAATGTTGATCCGAAGGCCAAGTTCTTCATCACAGTAGATGCCCTATACAGGTACTAGGAAATGCAACTTGCAGAGGAGGATCAAAAGTTAACCACATTCATCACACCCTATGGCAGATTGCAGCATTGCAGAGGTCCAATGGGATTTGTGGCCACAGGAGACGCCTAGTGCCTTCGAGGAGACAAGGCTCTGCAAGGTGTCAAGAATCGTGTCAATGACATCCTACTGCTACTGTTTGACAAGGATTTCCCCAGCCATCCACAAGGAATCCATGAGATGTTGACAAGGAGCTGCAAGTTTGGCATGACACTTAACAAGGGCAAGTTTGTAGCTGCTGCCTCCAGCATTACCTTCTGCGGATTTCAGATCTCAAAGATGGCATTTCAGCGGACCCTGACAAAGTAGCAGCAATCAAGGACTTACCTACGCCAACGAATCTGACAGACCTTCAGTCATTCTGGGGTTAGTGAACCAATTGGCTGACTTTACACCTGAGATAGCGAACACAGCTCAGCTTCTCAGACCCCTTATGAGTCCCAAGCGTGCATTTGTATGGACCGTGGACCAGGATGAAGCATTTCGCCAAGTGAAGACTGCCCTGGGTAGTCCACCAGTCCTTGTCTCCTTTGATCCACCCCTCCCAGTTATCCTACAGACAGACACTTCTCGACTCAATGGAGGATATGCCCTTCTACAGGGCCACAGCAATGGAAGAAGACTCCACTTAGTGCAGTGTGGCTCTCGATTCCTCGCAGATAGCAAGACGTGCTACGCCACAATCGAGTTGATTTTAGCTGTAACCTGGGCTATGTCCAGATGCAAACTGTACCTGACAGGCCTCCAGCATTTTACGTTGGTGCCAGACCATCGCCCACTGGTGCCAATTCTCAACCATTACACTCTAGATGTGGTCGAGAATGCCCGTTTGCAATGTCTCAAGAAGAAAATCTCACTACCTGTTCACAGCTGTGTGGTGTGCTGGCAAGCAGCTCAGCATACCCAATGCCCTGTCGCGTGCCCCTGTCAATCAGCTCACACCACAGGATGAAACTGTGTTGAGGCTGGGCCATACGTCAGGACCCTCACCACTGCCCATGCAGCAGCCCAAGAGAGCAATGCCTCACCCCAGGACGCTGACAGCATTATTCAAGGCCTTCGTGCTTCTGCAAGGGAGGACCTGTCATACCTCCATCTTCAAAACTGCGTGCTCTCAGGATTTCCTACAAATTGTTACAACTTACATAATTCGTTGCTCTCATTCTCGCAACTACGGGACAGCCTCTCAGTTGACACTGAACTCATACTTTATGGAGCAAGGATGTAGTTCCTGCCGCCCTTCGCCACTGCACTCAATCACAAATCCATGACAGTCACAGAGGAATAGAAGCCACAAAGTGATGGACACGACAGACTGTTTACTGGCCAGGAATTGACTCTGACATCGCAAATACTGTCCAAGCATGCGAGCCTTGCCAGGTCTTACAACCTTGTTTCTGGCAGGAACCTCTTCAAAACGACGACTAGTAACTGACAGACTTTCTGGCTAGCCTTTGGTTGTCCCATGCTGCAGTGACACTACCTCTGCAATGATCAGGATCTTCTGCAGATATTTCAGGGAGGTTGGTGTCCCACTTCGCCTCAGGACCGATGGTGGACCTCAATTCACTAGCTGTGAATTCAAGAATTTCAAGGAGTGATGGGGAGTACATCATCTTGTTACTTCCCCGCACTACCTGCAGTCCAGTGGCCATGCCGAGGCTGCTGTGAAGGCTGTGAAGCATCTTATACTGAAGATGGCGCCCTCCGGCAACATCTACTATAAAGATTTCGACCGTGGCCTCTTGGAGTTACAGAACACTCCAAAAATACACGGGCTGCTCCCCTGCACAAATCCTATATGGCCACCCACCTCACTCCTGTGATCGCCGTTCTACCACCAGAGCTGAACTTGTACAAAGGTCGTACAATCAATTTGCATGTCCCCTACCCAGGCTAGAAGTTGGAGTCAGTCAGGATCCAGGATCCGACTTCTCTCCGTTGGGACAAGGTCAAGATTGTCATGAGCCATGGCAGGTCAAAGGACTAAGAAGTACTTCTCTCCAATGGAGGAGTATACTGGAGGAACCGGTGCTTCCTGTAACCAGTACCGACCCCCAGTGCTGATCCTCTACCTCACATCCCTGTGGACTTTCACATGACACAAAAGAGTCCTCCTACAGCCCCTTGTAAATCTCCCAGGTTTGTAGATGAAGAACCCACTTGAGATGGGACTATGAGTGTGAAGGGGGGAGGGAGGTGTAGATACTATACTGTAATCTATATGTAACATGTATTTGTCAATGTATAACGTATTCTTGCTTCCCATGTATTTAACATTGTATACTGATAGGTGGCAACCGTATTCTTACCTCACATGTATAAATGATAAGTGGCAACCAAGCACACTCAAATCCAATGCTTAGCTGTACTCCACTTACCCTCTCCAAGTTCAGTTACTCACATGCATTGCCCTTGTTGCACTGTAACCTTACCTAATAAAGGACCTACATTTTAATTAAGCTTGTTTACATCTCATCCCAACCAACAGCTACCTACTTGAGAAGAATTAGTTACTATACAGTAGGAACATATCATGAATAAACTGAGCCAATATTACTGAAAAACAAAATCATGAATAAACTGAGTATATCACTGACAAATTTATTGGAAAAAAAAAATTAAACTGGCTTAATACACTACAAGAGGCTCAACAGGAGTTCCTCAGCAGAAACAGTGGTGAAAGATGGGTCACTGAAGTATGGGAACATCTGTCAGTACTCCAGCAGAGCTGCCAACAAAACAGAGGTAGACAGTGGTGAAACAAGCACATGCACTGCAGTCTCACCTGGGGGAGAGCTTGGAATGTGCTCCTCAGCAGTGTTGGAGGACTTCATTTGATCACTTAAAATCATACAAATGTAATTATAATACTACCCTTAATTAACCTAAGATTGCCCGGGATATACTAATGCTGTGGAATTAGAATTAATTACTATAAAGTATTTTCTGTGAATGGGGGCTCCATAAGAGAAAGCTGTATATAATAAATATTAAAAGGATGGAGGCTTTATAAGAAAAGGCTGTATTAAAAATGCTCCTAATGTAGTTATTACCCTTTAAACTGTCTACAGTTTAAAGTACTATTCTAAACATCAAAAGTGAGGATCACCAAACACAGATTTTATTCTAAACATCAAAAGTGAAGATCACCGAACACAGACTGGTGATGGAGCTACTTACTAGTGATTTCCTGGATATTCTTGGACCCAAGATCATAGCTTGGTTACATCAAGACTCAACTTTTTGAGAAAGGATGGGACACCTGTTACATAGAAAAGAGCCTAAACTATGGATTCTTTTTGTTATACACATGGTACTGGTAACCAAGAAAAAAAAAAGAAGCAAATATTGTATACAGTACTTACAAGTTTCAGGATCTTCCCACAGAGAGGCAATTTTTGCAACAAATGGCAAGTCAGTTTTCCGTGTGCCAGACCTTAACAATACACAATCTCGGACCCGAACAATATCTCCTTCCTTGTGGCGTATGGCTGTATAGCAAGTTCGAACTAATGGCAGTTCATCGTTCTGTTGAAAAGTATTTTGGTGTTAACTTTCATCAGTAGTCTTTGGTATGCAATTCAAAATTAAGTACAGAACACTGAAGTGGTAAATTGGTATGCAATTCAAAATTAAGTACAGAACATTGAAGTGGTAAATTATTACAAGTACTGTAATCTTTAAATTTTAAATTCATGACAATACTTGGCTAAACAACCTACACAGATTAAATTTGCAATGGTAAAACTGTACCTGGAAGACACATGAAATCATATTATCATTATTTTCACTGATATCTAAAATTAATTAAAATTTTATAATAACAAAAAAAATGGTTAAAATTTTTTTATTTACATTTTCTATATAGTGTCCTTGTAGAGTATTTTCTCTGCAAATTTATTCCTATTCACATGAGTATGCTTGTAAAAGAATATTGATTTGTGAGAGAGCTATTTCTGTTTAAGTTGGGATTTTTCATACCCATAAATCATTTTTTACATTCTCTGCAATGATGAAATAACTGGCTCCTAAAATTAAGGTTACAATGTAATTCACCCAGGGTTCGTGAAGGAACTAACTTAACAGTATGAATAGACAACAAAACTTTATTTAATTATATGAACGCCTTTGAAACTCAAAACCAAGTTATGATGCATTTCTTTAATAATGTTACATAGGCATTACTGGTTAACTAAATAACAAAACTATCAATTAAAAACAAACAATAGCAATTAACTTTGAAAATAAAATTCCATAAGAAAGGAGATGCTTAAGTTCAAGAGCTTTAGTGCCAGTTGTCTACTGGAAGAGCATTTTGATGTGCATAAATACATTTTGCATATACAGTAACTTATTATGGCACTGAATGTCCTCCTTGGCTTAGTACCTGAAATTTGGCAGTCATCTACCACCAGTGAATGCCAAGGTTGAGAGAAGCCTGCTACGGCATTAGCCTATTTCATTTCGTCTGTCTACTCATTCCATCAATCCACTCACCAATGTAGGTTTTAAGTAGATGTGGCAATAAGCATATCTAGCTCTCAATTGGCTGAAATCAATGTTTCGTCGTAATACAACTGAATGCTTATATGTACAAAGCACCCTCTCAACTTTTTATTTAGATCCCAAAAATGCCAATTTATATTGATAACATAACAATACGAGCACATGAATGACGAACTTGTAATAGTCTACTCAGGCCAAACACAAATGAATGATGGGCTTTAAATAATTATTTTTTTATCTCACTGTAGTTGAATAAAAAGAAACTGACTGTGTTAGTGCAAATAAAAGGTATTTCAATAATAATTTCTTGTATAAAAATTACATGAGTAGCTTAATATTTGAAAAAGCATGAAATATTATCTAAGGCTAGCCTAGACTTATACATATTTTTTCATTGTTGAGCAGTGGAATGATACTTCGATAGAATGAATAGACTACACTAAAAAAAAAAAAAAAAAAAAAATCTACTGAAATGAATGTGCTGAAAAGGTCAGTCAAGTAAAGTATCTGGCATATCAGCAGCATAGGCCTAGCTTCATGTTTCAGCAGTAAACAATATTAAAAGCTATTTTTCAGTTTATCAATGTAGACATTACTTTATTATCATAATAGTAATTTTTTGATAGCATAGCTGCTGTTTGTCCTCAAAGAAGTTACACTCTCATCGCCCCCCCGTGGCTCCATGCGACAGGCCAACCAATTACAAAGAATTCTCTTATTTTTATATTCAATGAAACTACATACAATAAAAACTGAATAAGAAAATCTTGTGATTTGAACAGTCTGTGAGCATAGGTCTAAGTGCAGTCTGGGCTATGCTAATGAGATAAATCCTAATTATTGAAAGTTCATCATTCACTTGCATTTGATCTGAGTAGACTGTTTGATACAAGCTCATCTTTTGTGTGCTTTTGTTGGCATAGTACAAATTGGCATGTTTACTATTTATATATAAAAGATGGGGCAAGGGTTCTTTGTAAATATTTAATTCAAATGTTACTGAAGAAATAGTTTAATATTTATCACAATAAGCTAACAATATTGGAAACATCGATTGTCAGCCAACTACTTGCTACCCATGCGCATGTGCCACTGCCACATCTTCATGTGTAAGTGGACAGATGAAATGAAACCGACTATAGTCCCTCAATCAGTGAAGTTAAGCAACACCGGCTCTCGTCAGAACAGTAATTACATGAATGCTAGATATTACTGGAATAAACATACTATACACACACACACACACACACACACGCATGGATAAAAAAAGCTGGTACCATCACAAAATTAATTTAAAGCAGCTATTCTGAATAGCATATGGCAGTCCATAGTCCCTGCTTTTACTGTTTTCTTAATATCCTTTCTAAATATGATTGTCAGTCAGTATTATTAACCCTTGGAGATTCTAATGTCATCCATAGACAATAGAAGAAATTAATATTTTCATATCACACAGTATCAGTATAACAAAAGAAGGGTGTTTGGGGGTAGTTTAAATTCACTTCACACAACAGGAAAAGCAGTTTGAAGAGATTATGGTTAAAGTTAGTTCTAAATAGAGAAACTTAAACATCACGAAGTTAACACTGTATTTTTCATGGTGGAAAATTTACAAATCAATTTGCTTAAAAGAAATACACAAAGTGAAGGAATTTCTATTGTCTGCTAACTCTGATGCTTTGAGTTTATAATTTTTAAACATACTTAAAATTACAACTATTTGGCTTCAAAATTATATCAAAACCATTACCCCCTGAAAAATAAATTCACAGCAAGCAACAGAAAATTATCTCTTAACTTTAAACCTCATAAGTAATCATCTTAAAATGAGTGCATTTTACCACACAAGTTTTGGATCACCCAGGAATCTCGAAGTTAAAAGATTTTCATACCACAGTTTGGTCATAAGTCCAGGTCTGCTTTTATTCATGCCAGTTTTGACATCTTCACCCCTTCCTAACTTGTATAGCCCTAGTCATCTTCTTTTCCCCCTTTTTGTATTATACGTATTCTTCCCCAGAATGTATTAGTCTTGCAGTCTGCCTATATTTGACTACTTCAAATTGTAAAATCTTTGTCCTTCCACAACTTTTAATTTGTGTGCATGCATACACCATTAACAGTTGTCATTATTGGGTTCTGCCAACATAGCACATGAATGTGTTGGCTAATAAAGCAACTTGATTATTAAACCATTTCCTTAAAATAGAACAATTAAAATTGATGACTATGGCAACTTAACATCGAAAATAACATTTCCTGTTTAAAACTTGGTATTTAATTAAATTGCAAAAATATTTATGCTAACTGATTTCACTGTACAATACACAGTTATCTTCTTTTATAAGTAGTTTACTGCATGGAAATTGCAACACCATTTCAATGTTTCCTTCATCAGGTAAAATTTTGTTCAATACAATACAGTACTTTCAATTATGAATCATACTCTGAAAAGATAAAAATTGTCTGTTTACTATTTCATCCATCTCGGTAATTTTTAACCAAGGCTATACATAAGAAAACTTAATGAAGAATCTGAAGCAAGTGATAATTAAGCAGTAAGAGACAAGTCCCTACAACTTTGAGAATTACAAAGGGAAGCTCACTTTCTCTAACCTTACAAAGTACAATATACTGAGTACAATAGAATACATATTTTGCTGATCACTATAAAAAAAAAAAACCTTTGCTTTACTGTATATGCTATAGAATAAAATAGGACTTAATTTAAACAGAACACAAAAACTGGTCTGATAAATTCTGAAACTTTAGTTTTATAAATACATACAAAAACACAGTCACTTACTCGTAACCATATCTTCCCTTCGAAAGGTTCACCTTCCCAAGACCAATTATTAACCCACTTTGGTTTCTTAGGGGCTTTACTCTTTCCCTGGGCGGCAGCACTACGGCGACGAGAACCCTGATTTATAGGCTGTGGGGGAAAAGGAGGGAAAGAGGAGGCACTATTGGCTTTTGGGGAGTCCTCCTTGCTCCTTGATCTTCTACGGCTACCACTAGCAGCTTCAGAATCAACACTTGAAGTATCACTTTCATTGTTTTTTTCTTTCAAATATGACAGGAGACTTTTCTTTCTATTCATCTTTCCATTAGGGGAAGATCTATGAGAACTCCCTTTAGAAACTTTCTCTTTCCTCTGGGATTTTAAAGTTTGCTGCTTTACACCCACAGAACTTCTAGAGGATGAAGAGGAACCTTCACTTGGATTTGCCTTGGCCATACTGGATGATGCATTTTTTGCCTCATCTGCTCCTAATATATCACTGTTTTTTCTCTTAAGAGTATTACTTGACATAAAAAATTTTTTATCAACCTCCTTTGGTTTTGATTTTGGTGTAACTACATTATTTTTAGACATTCTTTGGTCATTTAGCACAGGTGGGGATTTCCTTATTTCTTTTGATGATTTTGTATCTTTTAAACTATTAAACCCCATAGTTTTTCCAGGCACAGACAAATCACATTTTTTCGATAAAAAAGGACTTGTAAGAGGCAATTCTTGACCATTCAAAAAACTACTTTTAAAAAACATTTCTTTGGAGGCATCCTTCAAAGGGGGTGAATGCTTTGCTACTCCTTTAGGGGAAACTTTTTCAACTTTAATTTTTGGCATATCTTCAGTTTTAATTGCACTGGTTAACTTTATGTCTTGCTTACTATCAATACTCTTTGATGGCGAATTTGGTGTCTTAGGGCAGTGTAATTTCAATTTCTTTTTATCCTCAGATTGTGATCTCAAGGTTTTCCCACTCTGCAGATTTGTATCCGACAATTTACTTCTTTTCACATCACTCTCCTCTTTAGTAAAAGGTTTTTTTTCAAGTGTAGCACTTAATTTGGGCTTCACCTTGTTAGGGTTATGATAAGCACTTGAATCTGAAGCTGTATTACTATCACTACTGGAATCACGTACTTTTGGAGGCCTACCTCTCTTACGACCTACAGGTACTGTATTGACAATGTCCGTTTTCACATCTTCAAGTTCTGTATCTATTTCCTTTTTTGTGGATACTTTCAAAGGCATTATAGTAGAAAAAGAGCCACAAGAATTTGAATTACTTAGGTTATTAGGAACATCTTCTGGAATGTTAGGTTTTATATCTTTAGATTTATCTTCAGATTTCACCAACATTCTCTGGATATTAGAATTAGACGAGGCTTTAGGTTTTGCTAAACTTGCTGTTGCAGTTTTTGTTAATGTTGGTCTAGGCAATGACTGGCAGAGAAGATGACGAGTACTTGGCCTCTGATAGCCTGAGCTATGTGAATCACTATTGACACTACTTCCTCCTTCCTTTGTTGTATTCTGCTGTACTTTACTACAAGCTAGACTTTTTCCACTTTCCCCCACAACTGATTTTGCATCAATAGTACAAACAGATGAAGACAAAGAAGCTGTACTTGTTGCTGTTGGGGTACTAAGATTATGGTTCACCTGGTTAACACTGCAATTAACAACTGAGGAAGAAGCAACAACATGACTGGAACTCTTCAGTGACAGGCAGCTGGTTGTATGTGTTGAATCTGACACAGGTGCTGTACTGACAGTAGTCTGGGTAAGAATATTTGAGGCACAATATGGATCACTTTTTCTTGCACTGTCTATTCCTTTTGGACTCCAATTTGCAGTAGGCTCTGGAATTTTCAAATCTGCAATGGGTAGTCTAGACGATATGCTACTAATTGGTTTGGGTGTTTCTATGACATTACTAGGAATGTTTAATGTGCTTTCTCTATTGCTTTTCAATACTGGAGAAACTTTAAGTCCTTCACTAACATTCATGGGGGACACTGAGCATGTAGTTTTTGATCCTTCTTTAATGATTTTCACCGAGTTAGAGACATTAGCATGGGAATCAGGCACTGTACTTATTACTGGTGATACTGCCATTGTTTTATTTTCTTGTGAAGGCGACTGCATCACATTATCTTTCTTGAAACTTGTTTGCAGAGGACTAGGGCCTTCTTTACTTACATAAGGAACTTGAGGTCTTATGAGGTTAGCAGCTTGTGTGGTATTTGCAGCCCCAGAATTGCTGACACTTGATGTATTTTCGGTTACAGATTTTGACACGTCCGGTTTCATTTTAGTAATGTGAGTAGGTGCCACAGATACCCTAGGAACACCAGACACAATTGCTGTGTTTGACTGAGATGAGGCCAATTTATTTACACCACAAGCATTAACAGATGTTTGGGGAAATGGAGACTTAGCTACTTCAGAAACCGTATGGACAGGCAGTGAAGATGTATTTAGCTTTTGGACCCCAGAAACTATGGCAGTGGTGGCAGGTGGTAACCGCGGTGATTTTGAAGGTAAGCCAGTTACAGCAGAACAAACTTGTTCTACTGCACTAACTGACTTTGGAACACCACACACAACTGCTGTGGTGACTTGTGGAGATGCTTTACGAGGACTAGAAAGTGCTTGGATACCTAATGAAGTATCTTGAGATGACTTAAATGAAGGGGGCACAACAGAAACTGCTGTCGATGACAAAGGTATATCTTGAGGTTGCTTTGGTACACCCGAAACAATGGCAGTAGCTAGTTGTGTGCATACTTTTGGAGATTTGGGCAGACATGAGACAACTGCTGTGGTGGCTTGGTTCGAGGCTTTGGTTGGTCTAGGCACATCAGAAACTACAGCTGTAGTAAATTTTGTTGATAACGATGATAATGACTCATTAGAAATAGAAACAGAATGGGAAATTTTCACTGATTCTGAGACACTGCAATTACCCACAATACCAGACTGTACTGAATATGGTAATGAGCTGGAAGGTCCACTTTCAGTTGATCCACAAACTTTGGAGGAAGCTTTAGGTATACCTGACACAACAGCGGTTGCAAGTTGTGATGAAGATTTTGGTGGTTTTGGCACACCTGATACAACAGCTGTGGTGCTTTGCACTGATGTTCCTGGCAGCTTTGGCACAACAGAAACAGAACTGTTATTCCCAACTGAACTTGTGTTATACCGGGAGGTGTCCACTATAACTTCTGGTTGTGATGTTATACTTTCTGTACAAACTTTAGTTAAGGTGCAGTCTGTGGGAGAATCTACAATATCTATTATATCATTATTTTTTGCATGAACCAGTGATTCCTGTTCTCTAGTTACATGCATGCCCACTGAAGATGTCAATTTGGATTCAGAATCTGCTAAAGCTGTTGATACATGAATTGATGAGCTACACTTAGGCACACCAGTAACGACAGCAGTAGTTATTTGTGTAACACCTGAAGTACCAATTGCCACAGGTTCTTTTGGTACATCCAGGGACTTTCCAGAAGACATAGAGATATTGGATGATGTGGAAGGCTGAGACATACTGGCAGTAAAAATACTCTTATCTTTTGTTGTGCCCAGATTTGATCTTGGAGTCACAGTAACTGAGGATGTGGGAACATGGGAAGATGCAATTGTTGTGTGGGGCATGCCAGTCACAATAGCTGTTGTAACCTGAGTTGGAGCTACAGCTTGTTGGGGTCTTCCTGGTAAAACTGATGAATTGACTTGTGTTGGAGCTGTAACAGAAAATCTTCCAGACATCACAGTTGATGTCACATGTGTAGGAGCTGTTACAGGTTGTGGTCGCCCAGGAGAAGGAGGTTGCATTGACACCAATTTAGCCTGAGACACCCCTGTTACATAAGCTGTAGCTGAATGTGACACCATGGCAGTTGTTGGAGGAACCTCTGAAACTGAGACATTTGGTTTTTCAGAAGTGACAGCTAACTGTTTGTCAGAACTAACTGCAGACTGTGGAGCACCAACTTGAGTTCCTGGCCCCATAGGTACAGTTACACTTATAGGTGCTATGGCCACCATTGTAGTAGCTGTAGTAGCAGAAGCTGTGGTGGCAGGTTGAGGATGAGAGAGAGGCACGTTGGGAGGCACTGGGGCAGGCACTGGTGGGGGGGCACTAGGAGGAGGGGCAGTAGCAGCCTGGGTGTCCTGGGATGGAACAAAAGTTAATGCTTGTTGGGGCACAACAGCACCATACACCTGGATGGTTGGTTGAGTACCAGTGGTCATTACAGTGGTAAGAGGACCAGTCTGGTAGACAGGTGTGGTACCACATCCTTGTTGAGTTCCACTGTGTGGTTGATGAGGTGGCTGCTGTTGAGTTGGAGGGTACTGATAATGATAATTTCCCCCTCCACTTTGGCCTGTACCCCCACTGCACTGCCCCATGCTATTTGCTGGAGTTTCTGGCCCTCTACCACTTCCAGTAGGGGGCCCAGTATGCACGTTTTTTGGATCCACTGGACAACATATTGTACTTTGCGATGAGGGTCCTGTAAAACAAAATAAAATAATATAGTAATTCATTAATTTCAACAGAGTGTAAGCTATCTACAACTAATTGATGCTACAGTAATAAAAAAAAAAAGTCTATACTAATAACAAAATCTTTAGGCATATATCCATACTATGACATTGTTTGAACCATGCTTAAGGGATAACCTAAACAAACTGATAAAAGCTGAAATAATATATACGTGTACATAAACAGCATAAGAAATAACAAATAAAAAAAAGCAAAAGCCAAAAAGCACAAGACAATAACAAAATATCCACTGGGCATGCACCTAAAGACAAACAAACAAACAAACAGGGCAAACAAAACACACCTATGAAGTTTATCTTAACAATCGTACCCGGGGGAGGATACGTGAAGACCGGTGTATAATCCATGTAGTGATATGTGGCATATGCAGGAGGGTGAGGGGCATTGGAAGTGGGTGGTGGTGGGGGCGGTAAAGCAAGCGCTTGCGGAGGCCCCTGGGGAGGTGAGTTAGGCACACACAGGGTGTAGGTGTAGCTCTCCTGAGAGTAATGAACACTTCCGGGTGGGGGCGGTGGATATGAGTACTCTGCACCAGGGGCAGCATACTGACCCCCAGTGTAAGACGGAGGGTAGAGATGGTATGTAGCTCCCCGAGGATAATACTTATCATAAGGGGCAATGGGAGGAGGGGGAGGGGGTGGGGGAGGGGCAGGATGATAACTATAAGTCTGATATTGGTAGGATGGTGGATATGGCTCAGCACCTGGCTGGTAAGGTGACCCTTTCACTGGAGGAGGGGGGGAAGTAAGACGGGGAGGAGAGGAATAGGGTGGGGCTGCTGCCACTGGTGAACCCTTGGGAGGAGCCTTGTAGGGAATGCTGGCATCTGAGGTGGTGGCTGTGTAATTTGCTTTAACCGGCATTGGTCCACTCACTGGCTGGTAGCCTGCAATGAAATGCAAGGCTATCACCCATGGGTTACATATAATTGCTTTAATACCTAATTTATGGAAATATTTCATGAACGGCTGTTCTTCAGAGGATCTAATGTATATAAACCTTAAGAAAACTTACTGCTTAATTTTTCCATATGTTCTACGTTATACCAAATTTTTAGCATCTACTTTACGTACTACTTACGATACATGAATTTAGACATTCCAATATAGGTCTTGACCTGCCTTCTTTTGAAAATATACTTGCACTATCATCACACTTCATTTAATTTTATATAGTATATTTTGAGAGAGAGAGAGAGAGAGAGAGAGAGAGAGAGAGAGAGAGAGAGAGAGAGAGAGAGAGAGAGAGAGAGAGAGAGAGAGAGAGATTGATGTTGAAACTTTTCTTGCAGCTATGGTAAAGTAATAGGTTAATATTGCCAAAATTCATGAAACGTATTTAAGGCAAACAAAAAGTACCTGTAATTTCCATTCCTTCAACCAATTCATAGGTAATTCGAGTACTGTACCATGACAGAAGAATCCTAAAAATTCTTAGGTAAAATAACCAAAGCTGTCCTTTGTTCCATGTCTTCACTGTGGGTATATATATTTTAGGAGTCTGTAAGATTGTAATCAATCCTTTTCATCCAATTTCTTTATAATCTACAATTATGACTTTGAAAGTATTACGCTAAAACAAAAATAATCCAATCTTAAGACGTGTGTTTAGCCATAGTTATTACAAAGCTTTCAATCTGTAGAGAATATGAAAAATAACCAGACAAAAACAGGCCAGGTTCCCACAATTTCACTGATCTCCATCACAATACATTGTTCTTGATGTAGAAGCACAGTATAATGAATTCATGCTTTATTCATACTTTAAAAGAACATTTGTCTTCTCAAACAAAAGGATATACACTAGCTGATCCTGTTAAAAATATAATACTTTGCCAAGAATAACAGTAAAATGTCAATCAAACTACCTTTTCTTATTTGCTTAACATTTTCCCTACATCCAAGAACATGGAGCAGAAAACCCCCATATACATTAGTTAAATGGAACAGCAGCATTGCAACCATTTTTTCTTGTCATTTAATGGTTTGTTAATGTTAGATTTGAATGCGATACTGTAATCAATTTGCTAAGCCTATCTAAACTAAAAGTAGATCATCCTTAGTTCCTAGACTGAATGCACACAAAAAGCAATAGCTAACACAAACAGTTATTGTAATTATTCACAACTGTTAATGCTTGTTCACAAAATGTTTTGGCCGTTAGCTGTCTCACACAACCAGCTACTAGCGTCTATATGCTACAAGGGCTGTGTCCTAGATGTCTTACTCCATACACAGAAAAAACTTCAAATTACTTATTTATGTAAACCACTGAGAGGGGTATCTCAAAAGGGAAAATAAGCCAGCAGTCAATATCCCAATTATCTGTCAACTCCTGAATCAAGAAAACGCCCTAAAATCTGATGGTAAAATCCCTTAATAAACCCAATTAACTTGGTGGTATGGTTAAAGTATTACTACATTATAAATAAAAACTTCATGTCATAAGCAGGAAACCAGTGCCCCAACCCTTACATATAAACTTATAGGGATTACGCTCCCAGCACCCTTTGATGCCTTCTAAATACAATAATTTATCTCCTTTGCTTTATCTCCTTTACCAAATTACAGTATTATATTTGACTCTATATGATAAAACTTCCTCAAAATGTAAAATCAATCCTTTCAGCGATATCATTTACACATCTGTTTTCTCTCTTTCCTTTTCTGTTTATCTATTTACAACATACCAAGAAAATCTGTCATCTTTAATCAACAATACTTCACTTACACGAGCTGGCTAAGTGTTCCCTTCATGCATTCCTATTTACCTCTCTCTTTACTCTTATTTCAAATTCCACAAATTTGGCTCAGGACTTCACCCATTATAAGATACAGCTTTTCTCATTCTACCCTTTCATATATCAATTCTTCCACCATCTAAAACAACATTCGTTCTAACATTCAAATCATCTTTCAACCTCTTCCATTACAAGCAACTGAACTCTCAGATCTATCTGCTACTTCTGCAACAACAGAAATTACAACTCTCATTTACACTCTTTCCCTCATTCATTATCTTTCAGTTACACTTCCGTGTCATTTCTTCGCATCTTTCATCAAGAGATGGAATACAACCTAGGCTATAATTTAATCTCAAACTCAACAGGTTATGGTCCTGTATCATTTACACTCAGCAAACCTTCAAAATACAGTACTATACTTCCACCAAACCTCTCATTTTGCTTCATTTATTCTAAGATCCATTTTCTTGTCTGAAACATTTCCATTCTCCATACGCATTTCAGATGGAATTACATTTTTTTTTTTTTTTTGTCATTCAATATCATGTCCGTAAGTATTTTGCACATACCCTTTGAAATAACATATTCCTTATCATTGGAGAAACTTCCTAACCATCTGATTTGTTCCTACCTATGTGGCAGTATCCCTGAGTAGTCCCAGCCACCCAAAAACATCAATTTTTCTTCAAACTCGGTATATTTTACCTCCTTTTGTATCCATGATCCTACCCAATTCTTCTTCTATCTTTCTTTCATATAATGTTCCCTAGGGTCCTAAGTTCATGACTGCCAAGCTACATAAACACTGAGCCACCAGAGGATTAATATAAAGTGGCAACAAGGAGTTTGTGGGGTTTTCAATTTATTTTGATAAATTTCTTACAAGTTTAATTTTTTCTGTTATCAAAATTTTTTTTTAAATCCATAGATGGCACTAAGCATCTATCAGTTTTGGAAAAAAGACTTTTCTACCATTTGAGGTCTTCATTTTCATGAAATCAAACTTATTGTTGATTAAATGAAAAGTTCAAATGTCTAAAAAGGTCCACAATAACCCCATACCAGGGGGTTCCTGGGCAGCCTTATCCCTCTGGCAAAGTTTATCCTAACCCAACAAAACTTTAAAGAAAGGTATTTAATACTTTATTACTAATATCTGAAAATATTAAAATGAGAGAAAAAATCCTATAATGAGCTTTTTAAAATATATAATGTATTTATTTCAAGTCCCATTCTTTAAAGTTTCAACATTTTTTCTGTTCTCCATATGTATCGTTTACAGAAAAATGCCTTAAATATAAAAACAATGGAAATATTAGCTTTTCTTTGTCACTTATATATATTTGAAAATAAAAAAACACTAAAAATTATGTGACTTCTTAAACCTCAATTGCACACACCATTCAAAGTTACTATTTCATTACTGACACAATCTTATTCACTTGACATTTAAGGATTTATGTTTATTTCAGGATTTTTCTCTCTTCTTTGGTCCTCTGCAATGAGGAAATAAAAATGAAATTATTATTTCCCTTTCAGAATGTTTCAAGGGCCTGAAAACCATCTTGCAAGGAGTATGAACCAATATTTCTCCCTTTATAAACCTGACTGCTGTTCTTCATTAGCTTCAACCAAGTACCCTGTAATAAAATACAATTCCAGCCATTCTTCTATCAAGTGAATCAAATTACTCTTTTAGTTATTATTTATAAATCTTACAAACATCATTAATTAGAAAGCACACAGAGCCAAAAACCAGGCCTTTTTAAGAATGCATACTCACAAGTTTTTCCATTCTCATTTACTCAGTGTACACCATGACTACCACATACCCACCTATCTAATTATATCCTTTTGCATTTGTGCTAACCTAGCAAAACTGCCCTCTCCTCATCCCAAAGATGGTTTAGACTGCACAATGTTCAGACTCCCAGAAATACTTCCAATGATTCTGACTCTCTTCAATAAACAATATTACTTTACTCCACTTTTACCCTTGCCCTTTCCAAGCTCTTTCTTTTTTGTTTCACTAAGCCCCAAAACTTCTAACATCTTATTTCTAATGTATCCAGTGCCAAGAATTTTTGTTTACTGCAAAAGCAGGACAAACATCTTATTTCTCTTAGCATATGCAACATTAATCCTCCTATGATAGCCAGTTTTTGATGACTCCTCCACTATTGTGAGGATATTTCCTTCACAAAAATGTTTGCAGCCCTAAATTAAATACTTTTGTTCTCAGAATAATGATTAAGATTATGATGACGACAAAAAACAAATTTCAGTAATAAACATGATGGTATAACATTAGCAATACATTCAAAAATGTTTACTCTTAAATGGCTAACAGACCCTTAAAATACTATGCAAGAAATTTTCATATCACAATATAAAACCTTGAATGATGCAACATAGTTTACAGTTTTCTAATCACATAACGAATTATAAGCCAGAAGGCAAAGGTAAGTCACTAAGCTTTAAAGGTTATTCAAGGCTGTACTGCAAAAATGTAGTTATGAAAATATAAAAAACTATGATAAGTATGAAAGTGAAAAGTAATCAATACTGGGTATATAAAAATCCTAAATATGCACATGCATGCTCACACCATCTCACGTCATGCGCACTGTTTAGCAATCGGATCAAACACACTTAAATAAAAATACCAAAAAGTAAAAGTTAACAGCTTAAACCTCTTATACTTTAACCATAAAAAAAAGTTTCCCTAAAAAAATTTTCATGAGACCTTGACTGTGTAGATATGCAAAAAATAGCAACAATGGTATAAACATAATTATAAAGCACTGGTACTTTTTAAGAATTACTTGGTCATAATTCTCTACTATAAAATATCTTAAAATATTTCTTAAAAAAACACCCTTAGCATTAGGCAGTGTTATTTTTGAGCATTTAATATTTTCTACTTAAAATACTGAATGTATAAAGAGGACAATTCACATAATAGTGACTTCCTAAAATTTCCAATACCGTATTCCTAATTAGTATCAATTCAAAATTTCTAAAAGTCCTTAATGAGCTATTTATGAAAGTATATTTTTGTCTGCCCTTAAAATTAATTCAAACAAAGATGACACTTTAGTCTTAATTTGATAACTTGTACAAGTAAAGTGACAGTAAATTCTTGCTACCATAACTTGAACCAAAATTCTTTCTACCATAACTTGAACCAATTTCAAAATCCCATGGATACATTTTCCGTACTTGCTATGCATCTGGAACAAAGCTATATTTTTGCAATCTTACAAGTATAAATAGCTACGACAGCTGGCTATTAGAAATGTATAAAATTTTACTTCTATATTACAATAAAAAGGATTTTAGCCTTTAAACTCTCATGGATAACAAAATGACAGAAAAATTACTGTTCATGGTGGTGTTACTAAGCTTATATCTTAACTATTCTAGAAACCTGGCTGATTTTGGTCTTCACTGGTGACATGGCTGCTGAACTTGAAATATCATACCACAGTACAGTATATAGGTACTGCACTTTTTTCAGTTATCTGATGGGATATGAAATGAATGCATATCTTAACATAAATCTGGACAAGTTACATAAGTGGTGAAAGTATGAGACCAAACTGATATCATACTATGTATAATCTACTCCAGGATTCACTGCAGTATAACACAAAAGGGGCAACTCTGACTATAATAATTTTCTAATTTCTACCATGGTTACTGCTTATGTGACACAAAAAGGGCAATCCTGACCATAACATTTGGTAACAAGTGGTACTATTTTTTACCCTTAATTTTCTAATCTCTACCATGTTTATTGCTCATGTGACTATCTATAACCTCAAAGGAGACATTAAATTCCATAATTTTCAAAATCAAAATTATTCAACATGGCATTTTTAATTATTTAATTTAATAATTTCCTGGTCATCTCTCTTCCAATCTACCACCACCAGACGTCATTTGTTCTCTTAATGGAATGATCTCTCTGGTAGAGTTGTAAATGTTCATAAATTGTTGTTACAGTCTATATGACAAGCACGTTTTTCAGCAAGATTAAAAAAGCTGTTACATTAATCAAGTGGCTTCCTTGGGTTTGTGTAAATTTGCTTATGAATACTCGCAAATACACTGCTATACTTAATGTGTTATTTATATCAGTATCTCTACTCTATCCTCAATAATTTGATTTACTTTAATGAATGCAAGTCCCATCTCTAGAAATGATGCATTCTATTAAGCTTTGTAAATCTTCTTTAGGTGTTTTGCTGATTAAAACAGCATCCCTCCATAATTTAAGTCAATTAAGTTCCTATTGTCCCTCCAATTATAACTTTCTTTTCCATCTCCACACACTTTTCTTTTATTATTATTATTATTATTATTTAAATATCCATGAGTAGTAAGCAGGATAGGACATAACATTTCCCTGCAGAACCACACTACTTTCTGCAAATATGCTTGCCATACTTCCATCAACATGACATTTGCTTTGTTTATGGACAGCTTCAATTAGTTTTACATATTTAACAGTAATCTCAAAATGAAAAGACCTCCCACAATAATGTTCTGGTGATGATATAAAATTCTTTTTTTATACTCAACAAAAGCCATCAGAAGGGAATGTTTAAAATTTCATACACTGCTGCACAATTTCTTGTCAAATAATTAAACTGTGCAACCCATCTTTTCCAAAACCTGTTTCTTCACCTCTACTACGATTCACAATCATCTGGCTTTCTTTCCACATTAAAATGATAGTAGGTATACAAGGTGTCAACTTCATCTCCTCCCTGAAATTTTTCTACAATTACATTTTTCTGTTTTTTATTACATCCCAGTCTCATCCATTTTTCTGTTTTTTATTACATCCCAGTCTCATCCAACATGCAAGGTTCCTGTCTTATTGCCCCATATCCCTCTGCTGCACCTCTTTTCCAGCAGACAGATATTTATTCCTAAAGTTGATCCAATCCCCATTGATTGCCTGATGTTGCTCCCATCTTCACTGATATACTGTATCTGAACCTTCTCAGGTATGTTTTTCCTTCTAAGGTTGTATGTTTTTAAAAAATGCAGAATATTTCCATATTCACTTGCAAAAGCCTCTTGATGTTCGTCTTTAAGAATGAATAGATGAACTTGGGACTGACAAGAATTCAGGCATAAAGTGCACGAGACAGATGGAAGAGAATTCGTTTTGGAAAGCATGAATTTATTGATATATATAGTATCCTGCCTTCTCTTGTACTGTATAAGGCTTAATAGAGTCATTTCCAAACTATATAATCTAGCAATGAACCTAAATCATGTAACAAGGAGTCTCATTTTCTTCACTCAGCAAAGCTTTTTGATTAAGAAGTGTTATTGCTTCCTGAAAATACTTTTATTCCTTCCCTACCATAACTGAAATGTATGTCAAATACATCACTGCAAATCAAGCAACATATATTGCATGTTAAAGCACATCACTTCCCAATTCAGCAAAGTTATTTCTAAAGTTAATACTGAGATCTAAATTTTTCATATTTTGTTCTCAATTGAATATGCAAGTTATAAACTAAATTTTCTATTAATATGCTTTATCATCTTTGTAAATATAAGGAAAAACCATTTGCAGTGAGATACCCACAAAGACAAACACTTTCAATTAACCCAGGAATATTTACAAGCAGGAATAATTATAAACTGCTCTAAAGTCATACTCATCAGCTAAGAAATATCCAATTTTCCATGAAAAAAACGAAAATCTTGAGATATACCCCAAGACCAACCAAGACAAATAAGTACCATGAACAGCCTTGATTCTTTTTATGGAAAAGCTTGAAAAAAAAAAAAAAACACAAAACTACTCTCTTGAAAGAAAGATTTCCTGATTTCATTGACTAAAAGAAAACATGGCCTTATGACCAATAAAAGGGTAGAATATGCCTGAACGAAGCAACCCAACATTGTTGGGCTATGCAGAGGCTGCCTGACAGGGAGGAAGAATCCACTCTTACACCTGTTAAAAACAGTGACAAATGGTCTGTAAATAGACAAACGCCAACAATGGACTGAAAGGGGATCAAGGGAAATGTAAGAGGAGGGATACTGTATAAAAAAAAAAAAAAACTTTGTTTCAATTCTACTGTAAAAGGAAAACAAAAGATGCCATTTTAAAATAACATGAAGATGAATTATCGTTGCATGGAATGAAAGATTTTGACTACCAGTATGTGGTATAAAGTGACACAAATACCAGAACTGCTGACACAGCAGGATGAACTTCATGTCTGTTTGTGCATTAGAGAAATACTGTTAACAATACAGAAGGGAATAACTCAATGCTTGAGTAGACCTGTACCATGGTTAGAGGTGTCAAGGAGCCACTGAACTCGACTAATTAGAGATTACTGTTCTGCTAATCTCAAGTTAATACAGTCTAGAATGATCAAAGTTTGAGCACAAGAGAGGTGAAAATCAGAACAAGACCTAGTCTAATGGGAAGAATTAACAAGAACTCCTTAGCAGGAGTGGCTCCCAAAAAAAGACGACAATGGTCACTGCCACAATCACACAAAATGCTGAACCACAGATGAACTCCTACTGCAGTGTCGTAAACCTACACAGCATGCTCCCCAGCAGTATGCTGACCTTTCTCAAAGTTTATGGTTTACAGTTTTGCATTGCTATTCAGGCTCAGACATGGAAGACTGAAGTCAGGAAGGTCATCTGTTCGTAAAACATCTGCCAAAACAAATTATGAAACAACACTTTCTATGAGTTAGAAACACATGGAAAAGGCTTGTCAAAACCAGCAACCCGAACTAAGGACTAAGCAGAGAAGAAAAAAGTTTCAGACAAATAATAAAGCAGTCACTGACAGTTTTGACCGCTGAATTCTGGATCAACCCTTATGCAGAACACTTCAGCATTAGCAGTTCCATATACCATGACAAAAGGCTCAATATCAGTGTATTACACAAACACACTCTGCATCATTTATCCCTATCTTTTATGTACACTTGTGCTTGCTGGATATTAAGGCTCTTAATGTCTAATACATATTTCAAGCCATCTATCCAATCACCTCTAGGTCTTCCTCTCCTCCTTCCCCAGGCAATTTGAATTGTACACTAAATTCACCAACCCGGTATTGTCAATTTTTCTACATGACTGAACCATCTCAACATACAATGAAGCATCCTTTCATCTATGCCAACTCTTTAACCCACGACTACATATCACCACATTTCTCTGTTATCATTTCTTATGCCAAATATACTATGCAAACAGTTCTTCTCAGTAGCTTCCAACTTTTTTTTTCTTCTTTCATTTGCATTTAACATCCACACTTCACTTTTGTAAAGGAGAATTGGCTTGTCAAACCCTTTCAAGCATTCCCATCTTGGCTTCCACAGGCCCTCCAAGTCTTTTCAAAATCTGTTGCCTACACCCTGCTAACTTTCTTCCCTCACCTTTTCTGCGACTCACCTAGTCTCATTCTGCCATCTATTGTATCTACGTACTTCCAAATACTTGTCAAAATCAACTGCTTCCATTCTCCCACCATTCATAACAACCTTCACTATTCCATCTTCCTGGTTCCATTACCATTAAAACTTTACTCTCTCAAATTTACTCTCAGTAGTTTTTTTAATTTTTCAAACTATCTCTCTTTTTACTCTTTTACCTATCATATCATCTGCATATATCAACCATTCTATATTCAATCCATGACTCATCTTATTGCACAAATTTGCACCAACAATTATTGTCTTTTATCTTACTTCTCACATCACCCCATCCTTAATGAAATTGAACACCCCTGACGACACTACACGTCTTGGATCCACTTCTACTCCTACCAATTACTCTCCAATTTACATATTCCAACAGACAAAAATTGCATTCAACAATTTATATTCTTTACTATACATTCTCAGTATTCTACTCCCCCACAATCCCTTCCTATGGATTTTATCAAAAACTCTTTCTGGGTCTATGTATGAAATACATGGCTATTTCCCTTTCAAACTCTTCACATAGCTGTTTTATATCAAACACTGGATCCACACACCCTCTCCTTGTCCTACTTCCACAATCTTACCATACATTTTCCGATGCCCCATATAAAAATGGGAAAAAAACATGTTAAAACGAAGAAGATGATGATTATGTAATGTTATGCCCTAATTTCTTACAGCTTAACCTTCATATAGAAAAACCATTATTCCTCTCATCCAATCCTTTCAAATGTTTTTCTAACCCATACATAAATGAATAAACCCTGGTCAGCTAATGAATTGCTCTGGTGATAATCTCACTTGTAACCTCATCAACTTAATTACCATTCAATTAACTTCTCTCATTATGTCCACAATAGTTGCTTCCAAAAGCACTGTTAAAACTTTTACCCTTTCCACTATTGTCATTAACTTTACATCCTTTCTATCTTCCTCATTCAACAAATCTTCATAGTATTTGCTCCATTAACCCAAGACAGCATTCACCTCACATGATATTTCACCGTTTGCATCTTTTATTCCGAGATCATTAACCTTTTTCTATGCATTTACTACCCTGTTTAACAACTAATTTTCCCTATAGGTCTTATTCACCTTTTCCCCACCATTCTTATTACTTCCTTTCATTTTCTCACACTTTCTTCTTGACTACCCTATCCACCCTCCTATATATCTGCACATAATCTTTTCTGTCTTGCAACTGCATAAAAAATGGTCTTGAAATAAATCTGAGAACTATTTCCCTTGGAGGAAAGCTGATAAAGCATGTGATAGACAAGAGAAAAGATATAAATTACTTTCTGAAATGAATTCAGTGCCCTTAATTATAACCCCCAAAAAATTACGAAAGAAAGAAAAAATAAACTCTTGAATCTAAATATGTATGTACACTTAAAATCAACCAATGAATATCTGTCACCTGAAATCTGACCATTAAAAACAAGTTTTTAAAAATTATCAAAATTATTTGACCAAAGTACTGTAAGGTTCCTTACCGTGTCATCAACTGATTCAGTTAAGCAAGGAATCTCATTTCGTAACTTTTTCATGAAATGAGAATAAGTTTAATAATACTACTTAGTGGTACAGTTCAGTATTTACAGTACTATGCAGCAAAAAGCTTAGTATTACAATTACAGGAAAAGTCACAATTAACTGAACTATTCAGTCAATCTAGCAACCGAATTTCAAGTCCAAAGTTACAGATAAAATCAATGCTATAATAAGTGGGTAATTACTATTTACCAGGTTTAACCTAAGACATGGTGCAAACAAAAATGTCATACACTAGTAAAAACATTAAACATAAGACAGCAGATTCTGCAATATATTAACTTTCTAAAAATTTTGCTTGTGTATAATTTATATTGCAAAAAAATCACAAATCACATCCTTATAAATCTAAATGGATCAATATTATAACCCTCTAATGATTTTGTCCTCAAATGCTACCTAGCATGGTGGGCTTCACTGAAACTGATTAGATATAACCTCAGTTACTTTTGTAAGACAACTTATGGTCCACCTCAAGGCATCATGTACAACAATGGTTTTTGAAAAATATCTGTGAACATATGAATTATACCATAAATTTCCCTTGCTTCTCAATCTGATAAAGTAAAGCAACAAAGCAAATTAAAAATAATTTAGTTTTATAAGTTTAAACTCTTCCAGTTCCTTGCTACATTAACAAGGGTTAACTAAGTGTCACAAGTAGGCCTATATGGAGACTAAGAAAAATAATCCACATAAAGTTAATATCCAGACAGGCTCAAAATTTCCATGTATACCTCACAAATTAAAATACTACGAATATGGTGAAATTTTCTCCTTACTGGCTAGTAATTGGTATTTATATGTAAATATGATGCAATTAGCCTGCAAACTAAAGGTTGGAAACATGTTTAACATTTTCTTTTTCCAATATTGCACTGATGAATACTTTGATGTAGGTAACTGATGGGTGATGACTGTCACTTGAAACATTTTCTTTCCCAAGTAACCAATACATGATGTAGTCTTTGTGCCCCATTAATACAATTATTATGCAAATAATATTATCCAGATTTATCAAGAAGAAATATTACCAACTCAAGTTACTCTAAAGAGTTAATCATTCAAATACAGTATTCTAATAAATTTTGAGGCACTACTGAATATTGATGTCTAATTTTCTAGTCTTCAAGCTAGTGTTTCCAACAAAAATCATTTTAAAATTTAAACTTTCCGTAACTTTTTATAACACAACTGAAATATACTAGTCACATGATCCAATATCTAATAAAGTGGTTCCCAACCTTTTCTGGCTTGAGGCACCCCTGCTGGGGCTTATAGTGTGACAAAAATTTTTCCCATGAATACACTGAAAATGAAAAATACTCATCGTTACTCTGATGCTGAAAACACTGATACGACTGAAACGAGTTAACAAAGTGCAAAGGGCCACATAGTAAAAAATTTGTTTTTGCAAAAATAAACAAAATGCATTTGTTCGTTACTCTTCTCAAACACATTTTTGCAGTCTATTATAATCATGTGATTACTTTAAAAATGCTTATAGTATAGCTTTGAATTATTTATATTTTCCATAAATACTGTAGCGCCTTCAGTCAATCGCATGGCACCCTTTGGTGCTGCGGCACAACGGTTGGGAACCACTGACCAAACAGAACTATAGAACTGTATGGTAAGCCTCTCTGACTAACATCATATTCACAGTAATTGATATGGTTGCATAAAACTAAAAAATACAATGCTTAGAGGGTAACAATTATTAAAATTTTTTATCTGAGGTTATATCTGTTATCCATGTGGCAAAATGAAAAAAAAAAAACTTAAAAACCCAGAACAAAATATTACCATATATGAGGCTACCAAGGTATGGGTAGTAAACATCAGGTGTAGACCTATATGGATTTAAATCTGTGATTATAAATGATCACCTAAAATCAAATCCACTGATAAATTTACTTAGCTTGATCTAATTGAACTACTACATATTCTGCAATTGGCATTTACCTTTACATTTCACCAGTAAAAAAAGAAACAAAACTAAAATTGAAGCTTCATATCACAGCAAGTCCTCAGAGTAACAAAACCTACAAAACTTAAACTTATATTATAATTATTATTCCTAGATCTATAATGAGAGTATTGAAAAATGTCACACTTGGGGTTACCAGAGGCTTCACATCCCTTCCCAACAGAACTTGCTAACCCTCTATATCCTCAGGCAAAGAGAAAGGTGAGATATGTGTGTAATCAATATGCATATCTCTTAGGAAAGAAATTTCCCCTCACAAATAAAAGTTGGGGATTCAAAGAAACATGCTTGTAAGCCAAAGTTCAAAGACCTCAATAACAGTTCTGTACATTATTCTACAATATTAAAATAAAGTATAATGTTTCCCCAACTTATTTTAAAAGTTGCAGCAGACTGTGCTACTGTCTGGTTTTAATTCTACATTTCTTTCTTAAAAATAACTTTAATGAAGACAAAGTCTCATACATCATTCCACTACATTTCATTTCTGTTTAAAGATGACTCCCTTATAAACACTGTATGATTAACCATCAAAATAAGAGAAACTTTAATCCTAAAATGACATTATACAAAATTGAAATTTGGCATACAGTGCAATTGGGAAAATATTTTCAGAAAGCCTGCCACGTCATTCAAATGGCATATGAACCTAGAAGAAGTTTATAATAGGTTAATACCATACCAAAACCACCTTTAATAAGAAATAGAAACAGACACCCAAAAAGCAAAATCACTCAAGCTGAAAAGCTGCTGTGATACTAGTATGTGACAACAAAACAAACACCCTTTCACTCACTAGCAAAACAAGAAGAGACAGAGAGAGAGAGAGAGACAGTGGAGGATATTCAAAAGACACTCACCTGCTGGAGTAGATGCTGCAGGTGAATGAACTGACGGCGTTGGTGCCGTGAATGCTGAATGATGCCTCTCAATTTGTCCAGGGGGAGGTGGTGGGCCACGGGGGGACCCAGGAGGATGGGTATTTGTTGGTGTGCCGGTACTTCCTGTAGGACTCTTAATACCTGGTGAGACGATGTTTGGGGAAGTGATTTGCTTTGGTGAATGGTGAGGTGGAGCAGGAGGGTGATTGGGTACCACTGCCTGGTTAGGCGGGGACATATAACCTGGGGATGTATGTCCAGGATGTGAATGACTGCTTGATGGAGGAGGAGGAGGGTTTCCTTGAGTTTGATGCCCTGCAGAAGGTTGAGAAGGAGGTCTGTATCCATAATGATGACTGTGTGGGGGAGTTCCACCATGAGGATGAGAAGCAGCAGGAGGGTATGGTTGGTGATGTGGGTGATGAGGATGGCTGTGGGGATGAGGAGGGGGATGCTGTGGAGGAGGATGATGTGGAGGGGCCTGGTGATGAGGTGGCGGAGGTGGAGGATGATGATGAGGTAATGGTGGCTGATGATGTGGTGGTGGGGGTGGTTGATGATGAGAGGGCTGGTGATGCGGTGGGGGCTGGTGATGGGGTGGGGGTGGTTGATGATGATGATGGGGTTGGTGATGAGGTGGAGGTTGATGGTGATGAGGTGGAGGGTGAGGCTGAGGATGCTGATAATGATGGTGATGATGGTGGGAGCTAGAACTCATCACAGGCTGCATGGTTGACAATGCTCCAAGAGGAGTATAATTTGCTTGTTTCTGAGAGGATGCTGGGTAACTGGTATGAGGCTGAGGCTGAAAAAAAAAAAAAAAACTCACTGAATAAAATTAAGCCCAACAATACTGCAGGTGGCATATGAAATATATTCATGTATATGAAATGAAATGTACCATCAAATACAAATGATGCAAATAATTACTTGACATCTAATGAAATTACTATTAAACAATTGTAAATTACCAGCTATACTTTCTTGATAAAATCTACTGCAACAACAATTAACTGTTTGGCAAAACAAACATTGTGTCTTTTGTAGGTGGTTAACTAGACCAAGTTCTTTAATTTTCTAAGGCACGAATTTTTTGTGATATGTTGTACGATATACTTTATGTAAAACACAGATCTGCTTTTGGAAGTAAAATCATCTACATGGCAAAACAGACTGCATGCATTAGGTAAAACTAGAATATTGCAACTAGAGTATGCTGGGCTTATGGAATAGTTGCATACCTGTACATGGTGTGTTGGTGGAATACAAGCTGTTGGGGGTACAGACGTAGTCGGGCAAACTGTGGTAGTAGATTTTCGTTGTACTTGTTTCACTACTGTTGTGGTTTTTCCATCACTTGAGGAGATGCAATATGTGCTCTCTCCTGATATTGTAACAGTCATGGAGGCAGGTGGAGTTTGAGGGCTGTAATTGAGGGTTGATTCAACAACCGAACCTACAGGATCTTTAGGACTCTTGGGCATCATATCTGGATCAAGTTGTGAGTCATCTGTTCCAGTACCATCTTCCTTGTCTGAAACAGTGCCACTTTTACGAACTTTCTTTTTGACAATAATATGCTCTTCCATTTGTGTTTCATGATTTCCTTGTGCTTTTTTCACTTTCTTTGTAGTTTCTTCTACTGTTATCACACTGCGTGTAGTGGTGCTCCTTCCCTTAGTAACAGATATTTTGCGCTGTATGTCAACATTAGTTATTTCACTCTCTGCTGATGAACTTGTGCCTGTGGCAGGTGTCCTCTTTCTTTCATTACAATAACTTGCTGCCATGATTGCTGATGCATTTAGACTTGCTATGCGTTTAGTAACCACCATGTCTCTCATATCCATGTGCACATCTAATTCTCCTCTTCGCCTTTTACGCTTCTGTTTGACTTTCTTTTCACTTTCCTCCTCATTCTTTCTTTTGTTCATTTTGGATCTTTTATTAGCCCTATCATCATCAGTATCATAATCTCTCTCTTCATCTGAATCTTCAGAATGGCTGTGGTGGTGTATTGAATCTCGTAAAAACAGTGCTACATTATCATTTTTAGGAGGAGCTGGGGGTAAAGTTGGTAAAGGAATTCGAGCATCTTCATTCATACAATGCATCATGGCTCGTGCATTGAGACTAGCAATTCGAACAGTACGTTGAGGGGGAGGTGTCATTTCTTCTCTCTTTTTACCTGTTTTTAAATGTTTATTGCTTTTCAGTGTACCTTTTACAGTTTTCTTCTTTCTTACAGTATCCTCATATTCACTATCACTCTCTTTGCCACTTTCATCAACTTCAGAGCTATCATCTCTTTCACTTAAACCTTTTTTACCAAATGATACTTTCTTTGTTTTCTTATCAGCTTTATGTTCATCTTTTGAGGATTTTTGTGATTTAAAGACCTTCTTCCTAGGCTTTTTATCACTTGAGTCACACTCTTCATCTACCTCTGAAGAAGATTCAGATTTCAGTACTGTCTTAGTAGAGACTTTCCCCTTCTTATTTGCAGCTGCACTTCCTCTACCTCTGTCTTTTTTGTTGAAAGTCTTCCCCTTTCTTGATTTTGAACCTTTGTAATCTTCATAATCTTCATCATCCTCATCTTCATCATTGTCTTCATCATCATCATCATCATCATCATCATCACTTCTATAGTTAATTTTGGCTTTTACTGGCTTCTTTTTAATGTTTTTTTCAGCTGGTCTCCCTCTTTTTGTATGCTTCAGTTTTCTATGAGTGTTTTTTCCAACTTGCCAATCAGCATCATCACTTGCATCCTCTTCACTAGTTTCTTCTTCCTTGAATTGCAGAACCCTCTTGGGAGAGGCAGACTTTCGGATATTCTTAGGATCTTCATTGTCACTGCTGTAACTGTAATCAGATCTTACCAAAGGAATAGTCGATACTTTTTTGTCATCGGTGTCGTCGCTCGAGTAAGAAACATCACGAGACTGCTTTTTTGAGCCTCGTCTATGAGCTTGTTTCAGCACCTTCTTACAAAGACTGCTGTTAGTCTTCATAGACCCTTTCTTCAGTGACTTACTGCCAATTACAGTTTTCTTAGAGAGTTGTTTTGCTTTTTCATTTCCCATACTTCTCCCCTTTTTATTACCCAACTTCTCTTTTTCACTCTTGATAGCTTCTTTTGTGTCTTCGTCTGATGAAAGATTTTCAGAACTACTGATGCTTTCATTATCTGTGGCGAGCTTCATTGACTTTAGATTATTGCTGCTTTTAAGAAGCTTTCTTTTGTTATTACTTAAATACTTCTCTTCCTTTTCCCCTTCACTTTCTGAAAAGGAAAATACACTTCTTTCTTTTTTATTATTATTTTTATTAGGAGATTGTTTAACCGCAACCTTCTTTTCAGCTTTATTCTTATCTTTTTTGGTTTTAGTAGTAAAGCCTTCATTCTTCTTCTTATTCTTACTTCCTTTTGGTCGTCCTCTTTTCTTGGGTGCTGGGGAATCTTGGTTATTGGCTGCCAGTTGTTTTGTATCCTTTTCCTTGGAGACTTTTGCATCTCCTACATTTTCCTTCTTGAGAGGAGACAAATTCTTGTTGGCACAAGACTTAGAATTGTCATCTTTCACACTGAGTTTTCCAGAGCATTCACCATCATTATCCCCCAAAAGTTTCTTGCCAGCACCCTTCTTTGGTTTGAGCAAAGCCATGCTACCACTTTCACTACTGCTTTCTTTGGTTTCACTTTTGAGCGAGACTTTTTCAACCTTTTCTTTAGATGATTTGCTGTGAGTTACAGGCACTTTTGCACTTGATGAACTTTCTGAATCTTTACCTTCACTGTCCTCATCTCCCTCACTTTCCTTACTGTCATCAACCACTTTCTTTTGCTTCTTTTCACTCTTATCAACTTCCTCTTTTCCTTCACTCAATTTCTTATTTTTCTTTTTATCTTTGTCATTTTCTGAAACTTGGTCTGACTTTTTTGCCTTTCTCTTTGAAACTGTATCACTTTCCTCAGTCAGCTTTCTTCCCTTTTTTGCTTCTTTACCTATCAACTCTTTTTCTTCAGTTACTGTCCTTGAACTTTTTTCTTCCTCATCACTTTCAACCTCCTCCACTATCTTTTTACTTTTCTTAGGTTCCTTATCACCTTCCTCTCTGCTATCCTCTAGTTTCTTATTTTTCTTAAGTTCTTTGTCATTATCTTCTTTCCCATCAGATACTTTCTTTTTCTTTTTGTTGAACTTATCTGTATCATCCTTCTCTACACCATTTTCTTTTGCCTTTTTTCCTTTTTTCTTGTCTTTTTCAACATCATCAACTCCTTCGACAGATTTTACATTTGAATCACACTTATAGTCACTGTTCCGTTTTGTCTTAGAAGTCAACAAGGAGGCCTTTTTTCCCTTTTCACTGGATGACTGGGATTTGGCACTTTGGGTACTTTTGCTTCCTTCAGCAGGGGCATCCCTGCCCACTCGTTTCATTTCTTGTCTTTCAGATGTTGGTGACTTACTCTTTGAATTCTTAGCTTCAGTAGCACTGTCAGGGTCTGTCAAGGGTGCTTTAGAACTCTTGCCAGATCCCTTGACACCATCTGAAGGATGTCTAACAGGTGACCTCCCTGGCGATTTCCTAGGTGGTGACTTCCCAGACGTTTTACCAACTGGTGATGTGTGATTTGCTCTACCTGGTGATTTACTACTGGCCTTGGTTGTGCGACCTCTAGACACTGAAGAGGAAGCTTTACTAACAGGTTCACTACCTGAAGATGATGAGGGACGTTTTAAAGCTTTGTTTCTGCATCTCAGCAGAACCCATCCACTAACACTTTCTTTTGCAACTCCTGAGGTCAAACCTACTGTTAATAAAATGATTTTAAATGCTATACATTACATTAACTTGAGCATCAAGCAACATTTTTCTCAAAACCACAAAAACACTGTTGTTTAAAGAACCTCTACCATGTTTCTATAATTTTTATGATAAATGATATACAAAGAAGTTTGAACTGATGGAATAATAACTGGGAAAATGGTTCTAATGTGTACTCGCATTACATAAAGTACATGCACTGATGTGTATGCTCACATTTATAAACAAACTTATGACTATATACCGTACATAACATCTGTGCACAGCATATAAACACATATATTGTATATTCATGTGCATTTGCAAATTAAGTATTGTTATTATGTATTGCACATCTGATGTTTCAACTACGGAAGCAAATTATGTAGGTGAAAAATCATGTTACAATACTGTTGAAGTGATTTTATTTCACCCTTATTGCATATTTCATTTCCGTGACAGGCTATTCCCATCATACCAATTACTGTATTTTGTAATGTCTTACACCACTAATTTGTAATTTCTAAAAACCTATAACATCTAAAGTCCAACAAAATATTTGTCCTGCATTGTCTTCCTGTGCTTTGTATTTATTTCCTCTTTTAACTGTTAAAGCAAGCAATTATCCTTCCTCTTAGGATCATGCACTATTCAAGCTAATCCCAAAGAAAGGAGACTATTGTAATCCACCTCACTGTGCCTTGAACTACCTCAACTATCACTCAGGATTTAACTCTCACTCTCTCTTCTTTTGAATCACCAGTATGGCTGTTGAAAGACAAAATCAACTGGGAACTTTCTTTCCTATCATACTTATGTTGGATCATTGCCTCATTACATCAGAGAAACTAACATCATCTTATGCATTTGACAATCTGTCACAAGACCTTCAGCCAAACCTGTGGCCTATGGCTTTTTACTCCTCTCTGAAGGAAGTCAGGTATAGTTTTTTTATGTAATTGCTTTATATTTGTTGTTGCTGACTCCACTATCTGCTCCATTATTCATTCTCTACAGCAATCACAGTTCCAATCTCTCACTTGGTCATTTCCTCTCACTTATCAATGGACTCAACATACCCCTTCCCTAAATCATGTTTTGCCACTAAATTAATCCACCATATTTCTTTTACTTCCATATCTCCTAGCTCTTTTATTAACTGCGATCAATATCAATCAGTTCTGTGTTTATTAGTCATGATATTGCAAGCACATTGTAAATTGCAATCCCCCAACTTAGTAACTTTGTGTGTCAAGGCAATAACTGCTAATTTCCCTCCAAAGAGCCTCCTTCTTCCTGCAGCAAAGTGGCTTTTCTATCCATTTTCCAAAGATACTATTTTGGTCCCAAGATTTGGAATTGATCACTTTCTTCTGTTTCCTTGACCATTAATCGTACATCTTTAAAAAAAAAGTCTCTTTCTCCCCTTGGGTCAAGCCCAATCTTATTTCTACAGGGCCTGGGCTAAGGAAAGACATGAGGCTGTCCATCTTACTAACCTCTCATTATGCAAAAGAAATCAATAATACTGAAAATATGGAAAAATCATAGCACATTTTGCCATCATGAAGTCTGGTAATAAACACGGAAAGAACAGAAAAGCCTCACCCACACATGACTCAAGAACAAAACCATCATCATCATTATTTTTATGCTTGGTTAGCCCTTTATGGGTTCAAAATTTGACGAGTCATCTCCACTCTACGCTGCGCTCTTCCACTTAAATTCCCTTCTTTATGATCCCCCCTGACCTCCCCCTCCTGATGTTTTGCCAATTCTTATATCTACCACTTCTGCAACTGACTATTCCTCTCTCCTTCTCATGCATCCTCATTTGTAATACCATTTTCTCTGTACATTAATATTTCTTTGGGTTTGATGAACCAAAGACAAGTGGGCACTTCAATATTTGAGAACTAATTTGACTCTAAACTCAGCGATTAACTAGGTCACATCCCAGTCCTGACAAAACAAAGGAGATGCATTTTTGAAAGAATGTTTCGTTGAACAATTAACGAATTGCCATGACCTTTTCAAGTATGTTCACTACATGCAATCTTAATACGGAATATAAGCAATGAAAGACTTTATTTGATAAGCACAATACAGTACATACCTTGCTTTTGAACTTAGTGGTTTTCTTCAGCTGTGGGGTTCTGAGCTTCTTGAGGGTACCCAAATGGCTTTGCCCTCGCCCCTTGCTATTTGACCTTGATGTAGGTTTCATAACTTTATCGCGCCATCCTTGATCTGAAAAAGCCATTAGTTATATTAATAACAAAGAAGCATTAACAAAATCAAGTTAATAAAGATAATGAACTTGAATAACAAAAACGACAATCCTAACTTCCCATTCCTGATCACTTTTAATTAAATGAATCATCAGTGCACCCAAACAATAAAATTATGTTACAGTAGCCTAATCTGGAAGTATTACAAGTATAAAACAACATATATTTTAAGAACTTTTTATGCCATGAGTAGCATCATAAAATAAAGAAACCAAAAAAATTTCTGAAATAATATAATAACAATAACTGAGATTTGGATCACAAACCATTTCTTGAAACCTCAGTTTAAAGGTATGGTAAAATAATATACATTTCTATTTCTATAACCAAGTGAATTTCGACTAAGAAAAGTGTGTATATATTCCGCTGGGCACAATTCTAACATACTTCCAGAAAATATGATACTGAACCTCAATGAAGAATTAAACACAAACCTAATACTAACAGGTGGAAAGTAAAGTCTGTGGAAATCTGAATGCAAAAGATGATAAGAGTTGTGATAAATTTGACTGTAAATTAATCAGCCAAAAATTAGTATCATGATTTGGAATAAGATGCAAGTCAGCTGCTGAAGACCAAGCCGGGAAACCATACCCTAAGGCGAGGCTCACTCAATCCACCATTTTCTGCTAAATGCACAAAAGGTAGACCGAAGAGTTGTGCGGGGGTAGGTGATGTCCTGCCCCTACTAAAAACCATGGTTGGAATTTTGAGCTTTGGAACTTTTCTTTTTATTTTATTTATTCAGAAGATGTACCCTATTCGAGCTTCCAAAGAATACGGTGCTCATTAGAAAGAAGTAACAGAAGGTAATGGGAAATACAGAAGGAAGAGAACACTTATTGAAAAAGAAAAAAGAAATTAATATATATAAAAATGTAACAAAATAATTAAAATACAAGGAGAACTGTATTAGGGTAGTAATGCATTGCATCTTTGCTTGAACTTTTGAAGTTCTAGGTGCACGACATCCTCAGGGAAGCAGGAAATATTAAGATACTTTAGTCCGAGCTTGAAGACAGTACCCAATGGTCAGAGGATGAACTCTATGGGTAATCCGGTGGATGGCCAGCAACTCTACCCCAATAAGTATGCAGAAAATAAACACACCGTTGTTCAACGACAAGTTTACAGGTGGAGTAAATTATCATCCCTACACTCTCATATATTACCGTAATTTCTAACAGTATGAAATGCTTTTAGTAATAAAAAAAAAAAGTACACGTGAAAATTGGCATTCTATACCCATAGAGTTTTACAACGGCTTTTTTTCCCTTAACCTTACTATTTTTCTCGACAGGCATAATAGTGTGCTTCTTGTATATTAAATTCAATGGAACACTAGCAATAAAACCAAACTACGCTATATCAGATTAACGCAGAGGAACTAACCAACGTATCAGTTCGTATGAAAGTGTGTGTGTGTGTGTGTGTGTGTGTGTGTGTGTGTGTGTGTGGGTGGGTGGTGTGGTGGGTGGGGTGATGAAAACCTCGGAGATGGAGTACTAAAGGTTACATTCATCATGGATGGTAAAAGAAAGAACAGCAGGCGGTTGAACCATACAGATATTTGTGAGGAGACTATAGAAGCCCAGTTAGGAATGTATGATGGAATTAGTCATTCACCTTCAAGGACGAGAAGAGTCGTTGAACACAGATGAAAGTACAATAACAATTGAAAATGGTGTGATGAATTATGAATGCGTAGCGTAACTGGTGAAACAAAAGTTGAAAGAGAAATGTGGAAATACTCAAAAGTGTTACGTTTTAAAAAATTAGCGTAGATGATAAGCTGAATCTGTTTTTTTTTTGGCCTTGTGGAACACGTGAAGAACAACAGGTGGTTGGTAAAACGTGTATGATTTGGTAGCGTTGATAGGAAAGAAGGGAAAGACCTAGTAAGTGTTGGACAGATGGAGTATGAAGAGGTAAAGGATAGGAAAGATATCAATTTCTAGGGACCGCGAGAGTGACTGCGTACGAGATAAAACTATTCTGAATGTTGCAGTATGTGTAGGGGAGATTCGACGTAAAGCTGATGAGCCTTCTGTTCAAGTGTACGAGGCGGCTAATGATGTGGAAGTTTCCAGCACGGGGAGTTCATCCATAATGCCGCGGTGAAAGAAGGAACGTGGTTGTCACCACAGAGTAGTTTTCCTATAGAGCCACCCGGGTTAGCGGAAACAGCATGACTGTGTGTATATATATAAAGCTGGCTTGACGAATGTGGAAGTTTTCTGAACATGGATTTCATCACCACTGGTTCGACAGTTAAGGATGAATTGGGAAGTGACCTTATCCTGAGTCACTCCCGTCATGAAAACATAATTCTGAACGTGTAAAAAGCTTTCCAACGGGTTACATTCCTTCACCTGTGATAAAGTGTCTGGTTCGAATAAATTTGGTCATTTGTCTTTATGTGACCTACGACATCAGACTATTCATCTTCATACTACGGAGCATTTATTCTGATAATACTAGACCCTTTAACGCACAGCCATCTCTCTTCAGTTGCTGGCTATTTGCCGCATACTTCATTACTCTGGAATGATTATAAAAAGCTGGTTTATCCTGTTTTTGCATCTTACAATAGCGTTTACTGCTATCTGTATAATAAGATTGAGTACAAACTATTTTAATAATGCACTCGTAAAAACGTTTTCTCCACGAGAGTAACTGATTAAATAGCTATGCCTACAAAGATCTTCGAGGATGGCTCTCATAATCCTGGAGACGAAATGAGCAAATCTTTCTGTAAAATTAATAGTTACCAATCCGATCGGGATAGGAATTTCTAACATCACAATGCAGAGATTAAATGTTTTGCTACCTTCATATATAAGCAATTTCAAAACTGCACCATCAGACTTGTTTTTACTCTGCAGCTATGTTTGTGTTTAAGAATCTCTCTCTTCTCTGTTGCAAAAGTTAACTATTAATAGTTCAGTTTCCTACGAGAAAGAGATAGGGTGAGAATTTCTTGCATCCGCTTACTCACATCTTTAGTCTATGTTAACGCTGACACACGCGCGCACGCACACACACACACACACACTATAAATTCCCTCGAGTCCACATCAAGAAGTAATTTGAAAATCCACACGCACCGATCATGATCACCCGGTCTCCTATATGAAAGAGGAGGAGGTGGTCGATTATTTTGAAGAGCCGATAAAAAGGGGAAACGGTATGCAACTCCAATCACTTCCATTAAGAACCCCTTCCTTTTTTCTCTCCTTTTACTTTGTTTCTAAAGGTAGTGCTGATGTAAAAGGGGTCAGGAGGAGGAGTAAGGGGAGGTGAAGGGGTTGTTTTAGCTTGTCTTCAGATCAATTCATCCTCAAACTCCCTGAATGCGACTTGGCTCGCTGACCGCAACCTTCAGCCTGAGAGCAAAATCAGAAGTGGGTAAGATGGGGGCTTTGAGCCCTCTTCAAATGACACTCCCTGTCAGGATGATGGAAAAGGACGTGCCTAGAAAATTGTCTTTATGGACTAATATATATATATATATATATATATATATGTATATGGATAAAATATGGTATATTAACGAACGAAAATCTTACACGAATAAACATAATTCCCCGGTAAATCTCCTCCTGTGGATCACAAAAATGAATAGTGAAAGTTGAAAGATTACTTTTATCGTCGTATAAGAAATACAGACATAAGTACTAGGTAAATAAAATAATTCGTTTAAAAGACGCTACACGCAAGAAAGAAGACAAAATACAAAATAACCTTTAACATATCACGTTGGTGTCATAATTTTGATGAGTAAATCAGTATCTTTTCTCACACACCGTGAAAAGTTTTTCAGGATATACGTAAATGAATTAGCCCTAAGGAAAACACGAGGCAAGGAATAAAGAGGCAATTATAAACATTACGTCAAGATTTTGCTACATCAACGCCAGGAAACAGTTTTCCTCGTGAAAAATTAAAAGGCCCCAAATACTGTTCTCTAACCAGTGACGAAAAACAAACGTTACTGAACAAAACTCTTTCATGAAGAACACAAACCTCTCTAACATACAGTGCATCCAGATTCTATTCAATCGCCTTTTCCAATCCGAAAATGCACTCCAACACTGGAAAAGAATCCTGGAACGAGGCAGCCGACTGCAACTAACTCTTAGGGAACATAACTGTCTTTGAAATGGTTAGGCCCTTAACATTCTCAACAAAGGATTTAAAGATACATTAAGAATGGGCAGTCGTTAACTCTGACGTCCCACAGAGTAGCAATTCAACGCTGATGAATGGATACAAAAAAATAATGCGTTTACGACTGACGTAGTTGTTTAGCAATGAAATAACTAAAGAAAAAAAAATTCAAGAAAACTAATATATACCTCAAGACTTTAAAAAGATTCTTTAAAATAAGAACAGAATACCGTATATCAAAATGGTAAAAATCTGCACAAGACAAATGCAGACTTTGCAAGTAGCCAATGATATATAACAACGTCACTCAAACTGTCGTCATATAATTTATATTTCGTACCAACATAATTCTCTAAATTAGAAGTCCCGGGAGAGCGCGCCCCAAGAGAAAAGAAAATCAGAAATCCGTCACTGTTGGTTTTGGTCGAGACAAACGATAACTTCTGAAAATTCCTTTGCTATTAAAGATTTTCACTACAATAACATATAAGACGGATATTTGATTATATATATATATATATATATATATATATATATATATATATATATATATATTATATAAAAATAAAACTACTTTATTTTATTAGAATGTGTAGTCTTTATTATGGAACGCTGTACTACCACGCTTAAAAATCTTGGTGTCTACACACAAAATACATACATAAATACACACACATGTACACACATTATATATATATATATAGTATATAGTATATATATATATATATATATATATATATATATATATATATATATATATATATATATATATATAAGCATGTGTGTATGTGTGTGAAGACACCAAAGATTTTCGAGCAAAGTAATTTTTGGCTTGCTGCAGCTGAAAGACCACACATTCAGAATACGAATAAAATACAAATTCTTTTATCTTAAATCCAGAGGGCTAGCGTACTGGAGCAGCAAACCCCTCCTCACAGCCATTGGAACCAAACAATCATCACGAGATGGTTTATTTCCGCCAGCCATCTGACGACCGCCGTAAGTTAATCGTGCGTGGCAATTACGGAACCGACAAATGACAACTTCCCATTATTACCTTGGCATCTTACCTTATCTCCTGGGAAAGTCTTTTATTATTATTATTATTATTATTATTATTATTATTATTATAAATTTTTCTTTTAATTGTGAGCAGTGCTCACGGAATGTAACTGATAGCCCACCTGAGAGACACCTGTTAAAATAACAACTGAAATAAGTATAAAAATTATACACACACACACACACACACATATATATATATATATATATATATATATATATATATATATATATATACATCCACTTACTCACTTTAAATTTCTTCGTTGATAATTCCCGAAACAGCGTGAATTTGATATTAAACAACATTTGTAGCTTCATGATTATATATAAATCATGGTATCATAAAAATTTCATATAATGTATACATATATAAATTATTATTATTACTATTCCTTTTAATTCTGAGCAGTGCTCAAGGAATGCAACTGATAGCCCACATGAGAAAGACAAACTGTTAAAATAACAAATGAATCTAATATGTGTGTGTGTGTGTGTGTGTGTGTGTGTGTGTGTGTGTGTTGGATCACCATTACCACCACCTTCAACGTCGCGTGACACAAATGACTTGTGTCAAATTTTAGCACTTATGTCTTTCCTGTTTAGATCATCTCCTGCCTCCCTTCTCAACCAAACTATAGCTGCTGTAGGGCTGGGTCTTCCAACTCCTCTTCATCTACCTTTCATCGTTATTTCATCTGCATATCGAACTTCATAATTTAACCTTATGGTATCATTTCTAACTGTACCCTGCCATCTGACTGCTAATATTCTTTTTAACGCTTTATTCTCAAATCCTTAAAATCTTTTAGATAGTTTCATTGTCATACCATGGTTCATGTCCATTTATCAACACAGATCGTACTAGATCTATGAATAACCTAATTTTCGTGTGCAATTTCAATCTATTTGATTTCCAAATATTATTCAGCCTGCCCACTGTTTGATTAGCATTTTGAAGTCTCACTAAATTCCTACTGGAGAGAGCCTCAACTGAATATCATTGTTCCTAGGTATCTGAAAGATTCATCTGTCCTCATTACCTCTGTTTTTCTCAATTATATTTTTGAGTCTCATTTGTTTAAATAAGTAAAAGTTTATATTTTGAGTCTCATTTGTTTCAATAAGTAAAAGTTTATATTTTGAGTCTCATTTGTTTCAATAAGTAAACGTTTATATTTTGAGTCATTTGTTGCAATAAGTAAAAGTTTATAATTTGAGTCTAATTTGTTTATATAACTAAAAGTCAATCCCTGTCCCAATGCGTCATATAAGACGAGATGTGATAACCAACCCTTTACAAATCAGGATAGAAATTACTTTTCCTTCTCCTTTCTCTTATTCCCAGGAAATAAACAACAGCTCTGAAATACCATAATTTACCATACAAATTGCTTTCTGAGAGAGAGAGAGAGAGAGAGAGAGAGAGAGAGAGAGAGAGAGAGAGAGAGAGAGAAAAGGAAAGTTTTCATATTTCTCCCTTTAAAAAGTTTGAAGCGGAAGCAAAGGCAAAATATGAAACCCTCTCTCTCTCTCTCTCTGAAAATTAGGAGGTACCTCGTAAAGCCTCATTTGAGTTCCACACTCCGTCTCGAGCACAAAAGCAACTCGCACTCTTGGCCCCCTCGTAAAACACCTTAATGAATGGAGGCCGCTGGATGACACACACACCTCAAGCCCAAGTGAGACCCGGTTCAGCAATAATTAACGGTAACCCGTAACCAGGACCCGCAACATACCTGTTTGCCTTCTCCGAATCGTAAATTTAATCGGCGTGGAACAAAATCTCGCGGCCGTGTTTGGAATGCAGTTAACATTTCGA
Organism: Macrobrachium rosenbergii; assembly: GCF_040412425.1. Classification (NCBI taxonomy): domain Eukaryota; kingdom Metazoa; phylum Arthropoda; class Malacostraca; order Decapoda; family Palaemonidae; genus Macrobrachium; species Macrobrachium rosenbergii. The sequence continues at coordinate 25,961,393 of NC_089793.1, read as the reverse complement.
ATAATAACTGTGGTGTGACTTCATCTGAGAGGAGGGTCATGTGTATTGTGGGTTCGTCACATTCCTGTTGTGTCTGGCATGGATTGCTTTCGAGAAGTCCTATTATGACTTTCTCGTTGCCTTTTATTTCTATTCTGGCACTGAAAATACTCTTCTCAAGTACATCTCTCTTTTCACGTACTTCCCAAGCCATTTAATGAAAATACTTTCTTATAAATCATTCTATTAAACAAGATGATTTACTTATTTTCGTAAACAATAACTTCATAATTCACCCATTCAAGAGAGATATCTTTTTTTACATTGCAGCAATTATTTTTCAGTTGGTAACTGATCTTTTACGAAAGATTCTTAAAACAAAGGTTACGGTTTCTTTTTCCAGCCAAAAGGAATATAATTATCACAAAATTGTTTTATAATGATCTTTCGTGAAGATAATTATAAACCTGTTTCTCTAAGTAACAAACGCAAACCACCATGATTACTGTTGTTGCTGCTAGATGGCCTTATGCCGGCAAGGTCCCTCGCTGTTTTTAGCATCCCGAACAGACAATTTCATATATAAGAAATCCGTATGCAATGAGCAACTTATTCGAGAAACTCACTGGAAAATTCTCATGGCAACTTTACGATCTCTCTCTCTCTCTCTCTCTCTCTCTCTCTCTCTCTCTCTCTCTCTCTCTCTCTCTCTCTCTCTCTATATATATATATATATATATATATATATATATATATATATATATATATATATATATATATATATATATATATATATATATATATATATACATATTGATTCAATTTCATTGGAGTATGAGAAACGACGCACATTTCTTCTGAGACCAGCTTACATGCCCACATACTCCTAATACTAATAGTATATTTACTTTATGAAGCGTCAAGGCAGTTGATGATTTTGATATATACTTGCTTTAAATGTATTCTAATAAAGTTGTGAGATCGTATACGTGCAGGCAAACGCAGATGGCAGGCAATCGCTGGTTACGTCCAGAGTCGGCGCACGCACGCAGCGCAGACACACACACACACACACACACACACACACACACAGTAGCGCCGCCTTTCCGAAGAGCAATGTCATAGATATCTTCGCCTATCTGAGAAGGCGTAACGGACTCTTAATCTTCCCCACTGCCAGCGAGTAACAAAACGAGTCACAAACAAACAAACAGGGCAAACAAAACCACACAAACGTGCCTTACTTACCCGGGGGAGGGAGGAGCAACACATTCATGCATCGCTTGATTTACGACGCAAGAGATCTTCAGTGTGGTCATAAGTGACTTCGAAAAAGATATATGTACGATATGCATTAATCATATGCGTTTACCTTTTACGAGTTAATATCCATTCATATATTCAAGCGGGTTTCAAAACGGGCGATAAAAACAATAAACGCCGGGAAGGTGCCAGATGCACGGGAATGTTTCAATGTTTCAGCTCGGAGAGTTTTCCACCGCCTTGGAGCGGGACGAAAGAGAATGAAAAAACGTGCGGTGCGATTCGGAACGTAAACTCCCCCAGTGGTATTTATGCTGACGTTACTTCAGGAAACCATTGGGGAAAACGAACGCCAAGATTATCTTTATGGAACAAAAATACTTTCTTTTGGGACCGCGTCACTTCCACAGCTGGGGCAACGCTTTACGCGACATTACACGGCATATGATTCCAATAAGGTCAAGAGGTCCTTTGATATGTGACTCTTATATTGGCACTTTAGCTACAGTAAAGGAAACCCATTCAAGAGAATTATTAATAGCTAAGGAGATAATCGAAATTCTTGGGAACCACATACCACTTTGCTTAGCATGCAGTAGCTGGGGCATAACAACAATGATGTATGATGTAAATGACACCAATATAATAATAATAATAATAATAATAATAATAATAATAATAATAATTTTTAAAAATCTCGATAAACTCTTGCGTACTTTATTCCATTTAGACACGTAAATTACGAAATAGCAGAATTACCATATTTTCCGTAAATGTTTTTAAACCTGAATGTTGACCTATCCACAGCTTCTGATTCTACTGTTCAATTTCGCTAATTTAATTCTTTTTTAATTAATGCAGTACCACTTCTTTAAACACCTTGAAACATACAATTGTTCTCCTACTTTCAAAGGATCCTCCGCAAAAATGAACCTACTACATAGAAATCTTCTCGCAATATACAATTTAACTGCTTCAACATGACTCCAATCACATATAAGTACCTTTCCCTAATAATGCAAAGTCAACACTAATCCTATATATTTTTTTCCACCAACAACCCTACTTTTCTTGCAAACCAAGTGCAATTTTTGGCTTGAAATCTTTTTTCTATACTAAACTCGGGATTTAATTTTTTTTAGCCATTGCTCTTGTACCCTCTTAAAAATTCACCATTTCTAATTTACTTTTCACATTTTCTCTTTGCAAACCCAGTAAAAACAAGCCCAAATTATTCTCTCTCTTTCTCTCTCCATCTAGAGTAGCTAGTTAACTGGCAATAAATCACCATCCTAAAAATCTAATCATCTTATTTATTAAATATTAACGAAGTCATTCAAAAGGGAAGGTGACAAGGCAACAACAACAAGGCCAAAATATCTCGTTAAAAGGTAATATACCGTTCCCTTTTCCAAGGGTAAGAAAAGGAGATCACTTGAGAGAGAGAGAGAGAGAGAGAGTTTAAGGCGAAGACGATGATGGAAAGAAAATTAGGGTGATGGGGCAATCTCTCTCTCTCTCTCTCTCTCTCTCTCTCTCTCTCTCTCTCTCTCTCTCTCTCCAATAACAACTTAATCCACTCCCGTAATGGCCAATTAGGTTTCCTCAACAACAGAGAGCGTTCTGAAATTTGCTCGCTCAAGACGGCCGTAACCTGTTCAATAAACACATAATTGCCTCGTAAAGGCAGTTAATTGGCAGGCATCCGAGCAAGATAGAGGATGATTTAACAATATAGATAGCCCATCACATCACATGCTCACCTCATAAATAAGATGAATGAGGATGCTTAATTGAAACGTGCTACCACAGTCATATTTAAACGTCAGCAATACCGTACTCTTGTTTTCTTTTTCCCTCTATTCCCGCTGCCCTAACCACATCAAATACCAATTCTGCTACCCGATTCATAATTTCATTCATATCACTGGTGCTCTAAATATTCCTTACGATGTTGAAGTTATAAATCGGGTAAATGGGTCATGTGAAAAGCTAGAACTAACGCTTCACATACTTTTGATAAAGCAGATCGTACTAATAGAAAGCTCTGGGCGTAAGACGTATATTCTCTAATCCTTCATCGTAAGCAACATGTTTTATCAGAATGCTCGTTATGATCTGGTACAAAAGTATGTTAGGTTAACACGCGTTTCGCAAGTAATTCAAGTAGTACTGCGAGTCCAGATAACCAAAATTTGCTTCACAACAAAAACTGCTGCGAAAATACGGAATGTACACTAAACTGAACTGTGGCTAAACATTTTACTGAACCTTGAATATTTTGCATACAACTAAAAGACAAGATCAAGAGACATCTAACTGATGGATCTGTCACCCATACAACGTCTAATATGATTTCCTGCAAATTTTGTAAATGACATAATTACGTCAAGATATCACTTGTCTCAAAATATACCTGCTTCAACATCGATTTAAAAAAGCACGTACTTTTGGAGACTTTAAGTTGTACTGGTTAAATAAAGAATCTTTTCTTCCAATGATTGGAACGTCTTGTAAAAGTATGTAAGAAGAACTGAGTGTTTAATAAGCACTCAATTCTCCTCATATACAAGGAGCAACACAAACACTGTTTATGTTGCTCCATGAGCTTAAATTTTTATGGGAACTGAAATCTAATGAAGGTTAAATGACATGTCCGCCGTTGTCACTGAAGCAGTCATAATATGCATTCAAACTATATTCAAAGAAAGCACTTTTGTTTAACTTCCCAGACAGGAAGACCATCGGTGTTTTGAAAAGTGTTTCCCAAACCAAACACAAAACTGTAGCGCTTGAGCAAAATGGCATTTTACTTTCTAAGGGCAAAGGTAAGGTGTGCAAGGCCTGGTAAAGAGGAGGCAGAGCAACATTAGAAAATCAACTTGCTGCCAATCCTTGTTGTTGGAAAGTCCCCAGCAAAAGAAAATCGGAATATCGTGTACCCTTTATAAAAGCACACTAGAGCTACAGTTCTAAACTGACTGGCAAACTGAAAGTAGCATAATTTTGAAACTTTGCTAAGTCTGGGCACAATAGTTGTGTAAAGTTACTGAGTTCATCTGCGTTTTCACACTTGTTTAAGTACAGCTGTTTTAGCACCGGATAAAAATTAAAATCCAGTAGTATGATAACAGCCCATATGGTGGTGGTGTATCAATGTACATATTTTAAAATCACTGTTTACGTTGTTACTTTAGTTATTAGACGAAATGATGACATGAAGCTCCTGATAATATAGCGCGACAGTAGCGAAAACAAATATATTATAATCTTAAGAAAAAGCAAACCTTTCTATGAAACCTAAAGCACCTAAGTATGGACACCTTCACTCCATCGCACTCGAAGAGAAAGTGTGTAGATCCTGATGGGGTTGTGGCAACAACCTAAACGAACAGGTTACGACAGTATTTGGGAATGTTAGTCTTTACCGAAAACGAGGACTCCGGAATGGAATATAGAATTTGGGCCGAGCGCTGGGACCTATGAGGTCATTCAGCGCTGAAAGGAAAATTGAGAGGTTTGAAAGGTGTAACAGGAGGAAAGCTTCACAGTTGCACTATGACAATAGAGTTAGGAGAGGGTGGAAAGTAAGATGGAAGAAAGAGAATATGAACGGAGGTATAGTAAAAAGAATGAAAGTGATTACAGCTAGGGGCCGAAGAGACGCTGCAAAAAACCTCAAGTAGTGCATCCAGTGCACCACGTGAAGTGCACTGCAGGCATTACTTAAGGTTCTCTACAGGACTCTGGTTACAGGAGGCCTTCCTTTAGATAACAAAAAAAAAAACACTTAAAAGGAAACGGTAAATACAGCGGAATGCAAATAATTTGCCCACAACCAGCAGACTTTGGGGCATTAGGACGGAACAAAATGTCTAACAATATATAAATTTCTTTCATGCACCAGCACTACAACTATTGCATTTAAAAAGGATGACATCCACTGAATACGAAACCCGAAATATAAAACTCCCAGATGTTCAAGGATATGCTGAACACATACTGTAGACACATTTATATGCAATTATAAGCAAAATTTAATCAATTCCTGATTACTGGGTACAATTTTCCGAGCCAGAAACACAAAACGTAATGTATGTGGCCAAATACAATTATTTTCATGTAAATAAAAACAATATCTGCTATAACTGAAATGTCGTAACCGCATCATAAGCCCAACGAAGGCTCAAGTTCCAGATCTCATCGGAGAGCTTTAAATGAGGTCATTTGCCCAGACGCCACGATTAACCCTGAACTAGCCCTGACATGCATTGATAGGCTGAAACCAAGCCGTCCCACGAATCCAAGATTATCTTCACAAAGGCAGCGTGGGACTGACGATTTTGCAAGAGAACAGTTCTGACAAACGCTCTGTAACTGACCTTTAAACAAATCGCTATTCTCTCACATGCAAATTACCCAAACACAAAAGCAGACTAACCCGTAGTCAACAACTTTCTCTCCACTGTAAGCCCCACCCCCCTACCCACACTTACTCAATGAACACCCCCCCTTCCCGTCTCACATCACTCTCCGGCTGGCCTTGAACTCAATACCAGCATCTCCTTTACCTAGTTGCTGCTTCGCTCTGCTTTACCTGAAAGCTGCTGCCATCTATTCAACTGCTGAGCCAGTGCTGCAACCCGAATGGAAATAGGCTTCTCTCAATTAATACTTCCCTCCATTAACCATCAAAAGGGAGGACCTCTTTACGGTCAGCTGGGCTGCTATACGACATATAAGGGCTGATTAATAACATCCGTAACCTTCTTAAGTTACTTTCATCCGATTAACCATACCGACGGTTCACATACAAGTCACCACTGGATAAGCTGGGGAATATAACGTACGAAACCACTAGAGTGACTAGCGTTAACACTATCATACACACACACATATATATATATATATATATATATACATATATATATACATGTATATATATATATATATATATATATATATATATATATATATATATATATATATATATATATATATATATATATATATATATATATATATATATATATATATATATATATATATATATATATATATATATATAATATATATATATATATATATATATATATATATATATATATATATATATATATATATATATATATATATATATATATATATATATATATATATATATATATACATGTGTGTATGTGCGTTTGCCACCAATTTTACACATCTTTATGCTGTAAAACATTAAACCACAAATTACCTCCTAATACTGAATTACAATATGCATTCTAAATAGCTTAATAAGATAAGTGTTCCTACCCCGATAAGGAATCAAACCTATGCCCTAATGTGTTGCGACTCGGGTGACAGACTTCATCCACTCGTCCATTAAACTGAGTGTTTCCACCTACTTGAACACCTTTCAAAATTTAATTGTTTCACATTATTCAGTTAGCATTCAAATACACATATTATTTTACAAAAATATAAGTATAACACATACATATATATGAACACACACACACACACAGGCTAACAATGCCACAATGTTTACCTTTCTTCTTTTCATAAAATACATTTCTAAGAGATGAAATCCCGGAACATACATCGACATTTTACCAAGGAAGGTCTTTGCCTTAAATAGTTAAAAAGCTGAATAATAACGTCGTATTAATGTCTAAAAAAAGCAAGCGCAAACATAATAATAATAGCAATAATAATAATGATGATGATGAAAGCACAAAGATGCTATAATAATAATAATAACAACAACCACTAAAACTTTCCCCCTAAACATCAAAGACCCCCTTAAAATATATAGTATGAGAAGAAAAATAAAGGCATCAGGAATGTCACGACCTTGTCCTCCCTCCTCCATCTTCTTCTTCTTCGTACAAGGATGAAGAACCATAAAATCAGGACCGACAGCGATCCCTGGGATTTGTCGGCCCTGATGACACATAAATTTAATAATAAAGGATCGGGGACGCTTTCGGGGCCAGTTTTAGGAGAAGATTGTGACATCCATTGTTGTCCCGTGAGAGGGACTTTTAAGCACTTAGAGGAGACCCCTGCCCAATATCTAATATTCTCGCAGAAGTTCTGCAAAGTGGGGCCAATGGATCCTGGAAGAGGTGGGGGACATCAAGGCAAAGATAAAGAAAAAAAAAAACTCTCCTCCTCTCTCTCTCCACACACACATATATATAAAATATATATACATACATTTCTGAATGTTTTTTTTTTATTTCTGCTTCAAAACCTCCAATGCGACGTAGAATTTTATCATCTACGTCTAATATCTGTCATAACGCCTCAGGTAACAGGAAAGAATGCTAAAATTGGTAACTATAATATTTTAATAATAGTTTCCAAACTGTAGTATTATTGATGCAACTTAAAATGGTATTAATATATATACATATATATATGTATATGTGTGCGTGCGTGTATATATGTATTATATATACATATATATGTATAATTATGTGAGGTCAAAGAAATCCTATAAAGCAGAACTTGTCACCTCAGGTTTAGAGTAGTAGGCGGTCACTGAGGGCAACAAAGCAAGCAAGCAAGAAAACAAAACACACCGCAGTAATATACCAGGCAAACTTGGAATCCAGGCTCAGTCAATGAAAAATAAAAGTTTTCTCAAACTCCGCTGTGACGCTCAAAGACCAAATAATAAAAAATGAACTTAAATTCCACCTAACTATTTGGAAATTTAAATGTGGCAACCGGAAGAAACCGAAAGTGAAGTTTATTTACTAGGCCTTTCCTATCACACTTGAGATTACTAAAATGACACATCACAGTTCAAATTTCCTCCCTACTAACCAAGATGAATCCCAATGTGAATAGAGCACTTTGTATCTGCCAGATCTGTTACACTGCCCAATGCAACTAGGGCTCACGGGAAATATTAAAAATAAAATTTAAGAATAAAAGGGAACGAGAGAACGGATGACGGTCACCAACAATTACAATCCAGTATGTGAATTACTACTTCCTCTCCTAGATAATGATGCTTCCTCTACATCGCTCGACTGAACTAGGACGTGTATTGCTCAAGGCAATCAAACATCTTAGAAGATAAAAAAAGAAAAAAATAATGACAACAATAACTTACAGACATTAAAATAATGTTTTTAATTAATATTTTTATTAAAACTATTTTTTTTACCTAAAGTCACCCCTAACTTTTTAATGTGATTTGAGACGATGTAGCAAATTTAATGCCATTTTACGACATCTTACGTAAAAATAGTCCTAAACATATCTAGAATTTTAGAACCATTATTCTTAATTACGACAAGCCAGAGAGCTAATTAAGAGACTCTTTAATCTGAATACCATTTCCCTTAAACTCACAATATTATTACTCAGAACATTTAAACCAACGCACTTCATTAACTTCTTGTAAAACCAGTGCTTAATATGTAAACAAACCATTGATTAAAAAAAAAAAGGTTACGAACAAACCACAGGAATCTCGGTAAAATAAAAAATTAACCATGTCTATTAGTGACACCGTGAAGTACATTATAAAGTGTGCAACTTAAAACACGTATCCTTGATGTACCCGACGGTATGAATATGTTCACGGAATTATCTGCCGTTGCTGCAAACGTGCCATTAAAGTATCATCACTCGTATCAACGTAATCACCGTGAAAACGAAATTTCCTGTCTCGTGTATAAGCTTGCAAGAGGCGTGAATGTAACAGCTGTGAAAATACACTGGCCTTGGCAGAATCAGAACTCATCATCCGCGGTGGCTGCAACACAGACTACACAAGTTTATTTCCTAGCCAGAGACGTGAAAGGTCCGTTGTTCGCTTCCAGGGGACGGGGTATTAATTCTGGAGTATACTTGGAGTATGCAGTCTCTGTTGGAAGCGTCTACCTATGGGGCACTTTCACCTCTCTAATAAGGCAAGCTGTATGATAACTAGTGATATAAGTGATTGTATTTCTTGACCTTGGGGATATTCCACAGTAGTGGATGATCAACATCAATGTTGTAATTTATCATATTCTTGCCTTGTAAAGGACGCATATTATGATTATTATAATTATTATTATGGTTTATGAGTATAAATTGTTGTAGAACACGCCCAAACGCAGGTCATAAATTATTACCACGAATAGTATGACCATATGTGGAAAATAGAAAAGAAATCAGTAACATAACTGAACATTCCCATATACATAAAAATATAAACTTCTATAAGTTGATGAAGAGTAAAAGTTAACAAAACACAAATGCAAATGCTTCAATATACTACCAAGCCATGGTAAGGGGTTTAGGCTACCGAGGCACAGCCTTACGAAGAATGGTTGTATGGTTACCAAGTGACATAAAAGATAGAAGTATGTAGCGCAGTGTGTGTAAGGGGATATGACGCTTTGCTGGTGAGCATTGTGTGTAGGTTTATGAAGCTACCGAAATTGTGGAAAAGTTTTCGGCACAGGGAGTTGACCAATGATTCAGCAGGTAAAGTATGAATGAGGCAGTGATCGTTGTCTCGTCTTTTCTCGTTAGCCACCCCATTGGGAACAACGACATATTGCTGCAAATAAATGTCTTTACTGTTATAGATTTCACTCCGCTGTAAGCTCTCTCTCTTTCTCTCTCTCTCAGTATCAGATAAATATGCGTTACACAACAACTTCATCACTGGTATCAACCTCTCGATAAGTGACTTCTTTTTACCGAGGAATGTTCTTCTTCCTCCTCCTATTCCCTCACTTCGCCTCCAGGAAATAAACAGCAGCTCCGAAATACCGACATCATTTACCATACAATTTGCATGCTGCAGGAGAGAGAGAGAGAGAGAGAGAGAGACGAAAGCAATTATAGTGTTTCTCTTTTTAAAAGAAATTTAAAGTTGAAGAAGATTCAAAATATAAAACCTTTCTCTCTCTCTCTCTCTCTCTCTCTCTCCTCTCCCCCCGTGTGCGTGAAAAGGAAAGTGGAAAATCAAATTTCAAAGGTCACAGCTTCCCAGATCCAAAAGTAATAAGGGCTTCAGGAGGTCCATAAAAGAAACCACTAAGATTCCACTTTAGGTCAAAAGCATTGCGAGAGAGAGAGAGAGAGAGAAGGTGGCTAAGGGATTAAACTTACTATGAAAATAATGTTCCACAACCATACATGAGATATACAGTCAAGAAGTCTTACAGGGACTTCAGCGCTTCTTCGAAAGCCCCACTTCATTCAAGATACCATAAACAAAGAATCACTTCTTAAAAAGTACGAAAGCTCTTGTTGCAGGGCTTCATGTATGTATGTATTCCTTTGTGAAACGGTAGATTTTTTAGTGAATAATAATAGTAACAATATATGAGCGATTTTCTCTAGCTTAAAAGGCTTCTTGCATTCATTTTTCTGAATTACATACTACAACCCTGTTATTACACCAAGGATACTTGTCCTAGTTAGACAATCCTTCACTGGTGTATTGTTTTAATTATTACTCTCTCCAGATTTTTAAACTAATACTCTCATAAGAAAATAGAATTATAATGTATTTCAGAGGAAACACACTCTACAGACCTCTTGACCTTTCTCTCTCTCTCAAGCACATGAACTGGGCTTCTTGAGGCAAAACTTCGTTAGAGAAAAAGTAGACACACCGATGCAGTCCCAAAGTGTCTTGCAAAATACACGGCATAGAAAATCAACTTTGACTTCTCTGTTCTCTATGATTAAGACTTAAAATCCCCCATCCCCTACCTTCAGCCGTTCTATCCTCGAAGGCATCGTACAAGCAAGCTTATCCGTGGCGAAGTCTAATCAACTTATGGAAATTCCTCGGTAAAAATATGAAGTTCGTTACAGCTTCTTATAGCAAGGAAATCTTGTTAGGAGGAGGTAGCGTATGTCTACACATGTGTATGAAGGAGACTGCGTGTGTGTGTGCGTATATGTATGTATATGTGTATGTGTATATATATAAAATTTTGTATGAAAGGACTCTTAAATTGTGACATTTCATGGATGATGATTTGAATGATGAGTCTTGTTCAGTTTTCCTCTATGTGTTTACTTTTTGGGGGTAAATCTATATGATTCATGTTGAAAATATTTTCACGCGTACATATACTTGACATTTTCCAGTAAATGCATGCGAACATACACAGTAAAATAAATAAAACTGAAAGTACTGAAATAATGTTCAAATTCTGATACTTCCAAACAAATTTAATTTTTTTCTGATCTTATGCCTATCAGATAAAACAATTAACAATGCTAAGTCTACTACAAGGGTATTCCAATATCTACGATACCTACAATGAAAAGACTGAAACTTAGCTACTAAATTCTCAAGTTTCAGAATACCTAAGTTCAGCTTATCAAGTGCATAAATTGCAAGCAAGAAGAAAATTAGACCCGAAAACTAGAAAATGCTTAAAAATAGGGAATGGGAAGGCGATGATCATTCTACCTCATTCACCAAGACAAACATCATTATATAGCTTGAAGAGGGGCTGATGCCGAGCCGAATGAACAAGGAACCGTGTGTTTGGAGGTAAAGAGATGGAAGTTGTGATAAACCTCGATGTCAACACTAAGAAGTCTGGAGGAATGCCGGCCTCGGCTGACCTTTAAAAGATTATACGTCGTTTTATGAGAGGGCGCAACACGGCATCATAATGAGAAAAATCTGAAAAAAAAAAGTTCCAGGGATTCTCTCAAAGTTTGTAAATATTTAACGAAAGTAGTAATTTTGCGTGTGCGAGCTTATGAGACACACGCACACAGTAAGATACACGTCATCACTAGTCATTCCGTGTAACGGCAAAGCTGTATATAAAACCTATTATGCACCTCATTCGGGGTTTGGGAAGTTATTCTCGAGAACAAACAGAAGATAAGGGGCACACAGAATGCAAAATATCTTAATTGGTGTGAGATACCGCACGAGTGTCCCCAGCAGATTAAAACAGCAGATCAACGCCGCCTAGACTTAGCCCACCCAAGGAGATGGAATTAATGAAGGCCCTGCCCAAAAGAGAAACACGTTTACATAACAGTCACCGAAGCCGTGTCTTCAATACGAGCAAGAGAGGAGCAAATGGAACAAAGTTGCTGGGGGATTCTGTAGGTGTGGTATTCTTGGAACAAGCCTCCTCTGAACAAAACAAGCCTTCAGATACAATTCTACCTTGTCATGATACCTATTTGAATTTATACTATCTTTTTTTGCTATTTTACATAAAATTTTATTTCTCTTCCGGTGCTGGGGCATCTTATTAATTATTTACTATATATCAGACCAGCCTGCCAACTGTATGAAAAATAAGACCATTCAACAAAATGTCCACAAAATATACTAAAATCACAGAAGATAGCCAAGGGCTCTAAGAACAAAATTACAGGTTCTATGAAAACTTGAATTTAAAAAAGTAAATCTAAAATATTAGTCACAAGTACAAACAAGCAACATCATCAATAGCAGTAAACTCTCAAAGAATACTGGAAAGAAAGAGCGTCTTATCACAAGACCTACAGCCCGAATATCCTGCTCACACAGACCAACCACTCGGAGAGAACAAAAATATTGAGCCAAAACTCCATTTACATACAACTTCCAACCAGAAAGTGACACACAAACACAAAAACAAACACACAGCCTCCGATACCAAAGATCCGAAACAGACCTGGGGCGAAACGAACCGTCGTCCAACACCAGAACACGCCTTCGCTCGCGTCTTTCACTTCAATTATCCGAGAATACGCCTTTGGGTCTTCCACTTCAACTTCCATTCCATCCCTTTCAGATGCAATGCTCCCAACAAAAGACGTCAACGCCGATAACGGGTAAACACCGCCGTATGAAAGAGGCAGATGGCGTCCCGGAACACAATGGACTCTCCTCCTCCTCCTCCCCCCAACCCCCCTCAAGTCTCTCCATATGCGAGCGAGGTGAAAACATGGTTTCCTTTTAGAATAGGCGGCCGAGTCTTCGTTTCCCTCGAAAGTGTTATTTTTTTTTCGGGAGGAATAAAAAATGTATCGACAGAGATCTTATTGTAAGAGAGATTCTTCATCTCTTTTCCGTCCAAAATTGGTTTCTAAGATGTATGTTGAACACACTTGCCTTAAAACAAGACCTAAAACAAAGATATTTACCTGCTAAAACTCCAGTATATTTTAGAAGGTAACAGCGCTCACGAGTGAGCTTACTGCGGCATATCGCAGTCAGCTGAGCTCTTGCTGGTACTCTCTTTTCATAACATAATAAGCGACGGAGATTCCGTCTTGATGGAAAACCCATGTCTGGAAGTTTGGGAAATGCAGGCATTCATGCACTCGCCATTTTGTTAAAAGCCGTTCAAACACTTTTAGAGATCTATTTTCTTTTTCAGTATGTCTACCTACCTTATATATTCTCATTTTCCGAACTTTATAAGTTCCTAAATTGCAATCTTAAACATAAGTGTGGGAATGACAAATGAAAGAAAAATGATTAATCAATGAGAGAGAGAGAGAGAGAGAGATCAGGCATTTGTTTTTTAAAAGTATTCAACTTTTGCGTCAAGTCATTGTCTATTCTGTCACATAGAGCGATGAATGACCCTTAAGCCCATGTCCTTAGATTTTATAAGTCCATTCAAAATCACATACCAGACGCCTCAATAGCTATAAAATTCCCTTTTGATTCAGCAAAGACAGAAGGAAGATGATGGATAAAACTTTCCAACGTAATCATAAACCTTTTATAATAACAGCAGGATGTACAAAAATCTCCTGGTTAAAATTACTTTTTCTCCGTTGTTCCCTTTTCATAATAACTACTGTCATTCAATTGCTTCAGATATTTGGTTATTTAAGCCTATCGTTAATACTTTGCTTTAATAACAAATATGATGTCTCCATACAATGCAGAGAAGTTACAAGTAACTCCTCATACTTTTCTTGCATTGCCCAATTGTAAAAGTTACAAGCAATTCTTCTTACCTTTCTCGCATTGCCCAATCGTAAAGACTATTTTGACAACAACCGCAAAGCCTAAATACTGAACAGAGATGTCAGTGGAACAACCTGTAATACACAATTCATGAGTGGAACAGGATGCTGTTGTTAAAAACTTCACTTATTCAAAGTTTTCAAAACTTATCAATCACATAAACTAACAGCAAATCCGAACACATGGGCGGCCACGTTTTGCTGGAGTTTAGGACCTTGAAAAAATATAGAAGATACAATCGATAAATCTCACCTACTTTTCTAGTGTTAAGAGCATTCTCTCTGAAATTCATAAAATACTGGAATTCCTTCCAAGCTTTCCAATCACGCCTGTTATAATCGATTATAAATGGTTACCAGACGTTTTCAACCATTCAAATGATTTCGTCTTCGATTACACATTCGTCATCATCTGTTTCTTCTACATTTTTCTACCAAAAGTCACTTACGCTTGCTTTGCGAATTCTAAAATGATGCCCTTCCCCTCCATTTAGTTCTCCTTGTACATATTTATATTTATTCTCATATAACAAAAACAAGAGTAAAAGAAAAGCAAGTCAAAGAAGAGCGCACGAACACGGATAGCAGAGACACACACACAAAGAAATCAGGACATCAATGTAATGTAATTCAAACTTTATGAGACTTACTGAAACTGATCTTGAGATTGTAAAGCAATGACCGACAAGTTCACACTGTCGTTCATTACTTCACAACCATATTTCAGTTATGACAATGACGAAAACGGGTTCTTCTCTTCAACTGGAAACACCTGTCGTCATCGACGTCAGAAACTCAGAGATGGTGGTTCTCTTTGCAAATATATGATTGGCACTGAGCCTCTTTGCAAATATATGATTGGCACTGAGCCTAAGTTAAAATGAAGGATGCAAAATCACGAAACTTAATTTCAAATAAATGCTAAATCTGGCCAGTAAAATATGCAGGCCATAAACAAGAGGCAACAATTACCCAAACGCACTCGAGAATGTGTACGATAAATTTCATAAACTATCTGAAATCATCTTCAAAAGATGATTTCAGATAGTTTATTGCAATTCTGGTTTTGACTTCTCCAAAAGAAGTCAAAACCTGAACCGCAGAAACATTATTATAGCCAACCAAGGCGAATAATACCTGACAAAACAACAATGGAAGACAATCGCAACATCAATTCATTTAACACGTGCCGTGAGGCGTCACATTCGGTGGGTGACGCTCACACATACACCAGTTTACACGCCACACATCCTCTCAGTGATACATTTACAAGCAACCCAGAGACGCATATGCGAGAGGTAGGTAAATGATTCCCCACGTCGAGACCTGTAATTACCTTGTCACTAACATTACCACCACCACCACGGCTGCCCGAGCTGGACATGCCTGGCCGGGGACTCTGTCCCATGGAACCTGGGGGCTCCAAAACTCCCCCCCTCCCCTTCGAAACAACCTCCACTGCAATCTTATTTAGGGCCCCCTTTCCTAACCCCGCTGCTAGAAAACCATTTTCCCGAGATGGCCCTACATGGACTTCTTAATTCTTAATTCCACCGACCCAGGCCATGATGTACACCACTAGCTTGAAAAATTAACTACTGTGTGTTCCTAATGACAGACATCTGGGTAACTACTGTATATTCAGGGATATGTATAACTGAATCACGAAAATATGGAACGTGATAATATTTATGAAGGATTATCAAGGGAATTTCGAAATAAGAAGGAACCTAGTTTCGAAATGAAAAGAATACAAGTAATGCAGAACTTGACTAACACAGGAGAAGGAAAACATACAGTAATATGGAAAAGAGGCGGCTGAAAGAGCATGTAATAAAGGATTATGTTAACAATCTAACGATATAAGAAATTTCTACCGATGCTATAAAGAGCATTTATATTCCACAAAAATACACATTACTTGGCGAAATATAACTGCAAATAATAATTTTAATTAAAGGCCCGTTCCTCCAAAAACAACTAGCACGACAGCAGTGACACCAAAAAGATACACCGTACTTCAACACACAAGCAATAAAGCTGTCATAAAAGTAATCAACGCATTCGCTTCAGGCTAATAGTAGCTACAGGTCGCCACAAAACAAAAAACAGCACATTCTCACCAAGAAGGAAACTGTAATGTCCACTCATAATTCAAAATGTCATATTGGAGGGCTTAAATGCCATCAAGAAATTTGTTCCTCTGTAATTACCCGACGCAAGGAGTCCAATGTCCCCGACGAAGACATGCAGGAGGCATAAACGAGGGATACAGCAGGATCCATGAAGCATAAACAAGGGATACTGCAGGATCCATGAAGCATAAACAAGGGTAAACAAGGGATACAGCAGGATCAAGGAAGCATACAAGGGATACAGCAGGATTCTGGAAGCATAAGAGATACAGCGGGATCCACAGGAAGCATAAACAAGGGATACAGCAGGATCCATGAAGCATAAACAAAGGATACATCAGGATCCAGATGATCCTGAGATACAGGTAACTTCTACGACGTCATGAAAGTGGATGGGAAGAATGTGTACTAAATAGATCTCTCACTGTATCTTTACACCTACCACATGAGCAAACTGCCTGTGATACAACTTATGAAGACTGAAAAACAATGATGAAGCCTGTGTAAAGAAATGGACGAATGTTATTCAATTGTTGGGGGGGCGGGGGAATCGTTTCAGCGCAACACAAATTGGACATGATTACGATTCACTTCACGTTAAATTACTTAATGGTGACTGGACCTTCAAAAAATAACATTTTTGGGGACGAAAAAGTTTCCACGTTTCCCAACGAGGACGACACGACATGACTCGACGCGACAAACGCACACGGTATCTTACTACGACCAACAAGAAAAAAAATTCAAGTAATGGAATGTATTAAATCGAGGTACATGAATAATTATAATTCAAGTGCTCCTGGAGGAGGGAGAATAGAGACGAAAATAACTGATAGGTCTGCATAAAAATCACGGAAGCCTGTTTAGTTAAAAGATAATAAGAAAAAGCCTATTTAGTTAAAAGATAAGAAAGAATCTGACTACCTGCAGGAATAATTCAAAACATCAGAATGGGGAGAGATATGAATAAAGGGAACATCTGAAGATACAGAGAGCTCCAAATAAAAGAGGAAGGTAAAAACGATGAATTAAAATCCATGCATACACAAGAAAATAGTCTAGCATCAAGGGGAGGGGGGTAGAAGGTTAGCGAAGAAAACACTGGATAAGAGTATGATGAGAGGGATTGCAAATCCATGAATTTTAATGGTTCTATTTCTTTCCTAAGACTAAACATACACACCCGTCGAAATTATCTTTATACAAAAAAGAAAGTAAGAAGAAATATTCAAAACCACTGTACTGATGCAATTAGAAAAAAAAGAAAGCTTGCTTCACTTGATGGATAAGAAAATCTACATACACACAAACAGGAGACTTCTTTAGAATCAACTGGACACTACAGACATACAAATAACAATGCTGGCAACGACTTTCAAGACAATTTCTCCTGACTAAGGGCGGCATTCGACAGCAACAGATTGGACCTGGGAAAGAGAGAAGACATAAAAAAAAAAACTTTACAAATGACAGACAGCAGAAAATTACTGATGACAAAAGAGTGGAAGGTTGATAACAGTCCTTGAGACAAATCGATACAATCATGCCAAAGGAATGGAGGTAAGAAAAAAATCAATAAAATTAGCAAGGAGAGGAAACTAGAATGTAATAAAGTTGCCGTATTAGGAATGCGTATAAGACGTAACGGTCTATTAAGCCATTAACCGTATCAGATGGCAACCACATGTCCACATGGAGACAGGATAGATAATAAGGAACCTCTCCGACTAGTGAGAAAACAGAAGGCATTCGCATGATCACGCTTATGAAAAAGTTTTTCAATCAGGAGTAACCGCGTACAAAATAAATACAATCCAGCAGATTAGAGGGGAAAGGTACCTTAAACCACGACAAACACTGGAGCTCGATATAATAATATCAGGAATGAAACGGGAAGGGGGAATAAACAACAACAGCGGCCTCAGGCGGGCGAAGGGCAAACAGTTCTATAAAATGGCTGAACCTGGTGGAACTCGGCACATAACCATATGACATCATTCTGCGCTCGAGGGGGGGAAAAGGACTTTTAAAGGAATAATATGGCCTCGGCGGTTTAGAAATGTTATTCCCAGAACCAATACACACACACACACACACACACCTATAACATATATATATATATATATATATATATATATAGCAACAATATATATATATATATATATATATATATATGTGTATTGAAACGAAATATATTACTAACGCTGAATGTTACCTTAAATCTTAACATTACAGCACAGCGGTATTGTGAGTGATCTTCTCATGTTTATAGCCGTAATAATGCTGCCTCAACGTGCCATAACCATTGCATTCCTTTTAACGTTCCTCAACAGCTGTGTATTTATACAATCATCGTTGGTAGATGTGTTTCCCTTCATTTATTTGTTTGTTAATGTACTTATGTTTATACTACTAACATTGCACTCGCTCTTTGCTCTTTTTTTTTCAGGGATATCCGTCCTGTCTTGAAAAACGTCCTTAACACAATTACAGACTTTTTGGTCTGTTCCATATTAATGTTTGCTAACGCCGGATAATAATCAGAAAAAGATGAAGCCCACTCAAACCAAACAATCTTATATGAAGAGACGATTGCACAGACAAAAATATGAATATGAATGAATATTCATATTTCAAAACTGTCCAATCAAAGAATGCGGAAAAGAGATTATATCCGTCAGTTAGTTTAGGCTTGAGAAAATAAAAGAAAAGCAAAAGGACTACATAAATCCACCAACATATATAAATTATCATACACACAAAAACCAGATACACCAAAGAACAGCATTAACAACAATTCTCAACTTCACTAAAGCTCGTAAATAGGAACAGTTCACAAACATTTACACATGCAGCAGTAATAAAATAATAATAATATGAAACTCCCAACGGTTCCTAATGAAACTCCCAGGGGTTCCTAATTAATTAGGCACCGGTTAACCTAGTGCCTTTGAAGGCAATTACAAGAAGAGCATTTTCACTCTTTAGCCATTTGCTTATAGAAACGTTTCGTCTTTAAATTCTATAACAGAAAACGAAAGAAACACTTGACACTAGCAATCAATCTCTCTCTCTCTCTCTCTCTTTCTCTCTCTCATATTCCTTCATCTTGGAAGGAAAGAGCTGAGGCAATTTACAAATGAAAGGGGGATGGAACAATTACAAGTTGGCTCTATATTGCACGCACTGCCCATTGTCAACACTATCATACCTTTCATCACCATCATCATCATCATAAAAATTGCCAGGGGAGAAATAATCTGATGGAGGGGAGAGAGGAACGCTTGTGAAGATAAACAAGAGAATATATTAGTAACCTATTGGAGCAACGATAAGGGCAAAATGTCAGCAGAAGTATTTCCACATAACACTTTGGTCACTTCTTTATATTCGTTTGTATTAATATTTTATATATTATATATATATATATATATATATATACTCATATATATATATATATATATATAACATAATACTCTTATATATATGTATGTATGTATGTATGTATATATATATATATATATATATATATATATATATATATATATATATATATATATATATATATATATATATGTATATATGTGTGTGTGTGTGTGTGTGTGTGTGTGTGTGTAAATCATGCCAAATAAAATGCACCCAGGTGTAGCAATAGACACCATATTCTTTGGGAGCTTGAATTTTAAGTCAATGTAGAAACCGTGCTTAGTCAGCTTCCTCAGTAGTAACAATCAGTTTGGTGTACAGTAAAATATATTGCTATTTAATTTTGATAAAACGCTTAATAGAGCATTATATACTTATAACGCTATGGAAATGATAGGAAAAAAAACACACATCTCAACCTTAATCCCAATAGTTACAACTAATCGGCGAACACGGAATGTTTACATAGCAGAGCCCTCGCCTAGGGGGGTTGTGCGCCAGTACACCTCATGTGGCGCACTGTAGGCATTAATTAAGGTTCTTTGCAGCGTCCCTTCGGCCCCTAGCTGCAACCTCTTTCATTCCTTTTACTGTATCTTTGTTCATATCTTTCTTCCATCTGACTTACCACCCTCTCTAACAATAATTGTTTCATAGTACAACTGCAAGGTTTCCCTCCTGATACAGCTTTCAACTCTAGCGCTGAATGACCTTACAGATCCCAACGCTTGGCCTTTGGGCTAATTTCTATATTCCAATCCTATATCAGAACCCTGAACATATAAATGAAGGCAGCTCTGCGGGTGAGGAAAGCATGAACACTCGTGCATACATTATATGTTCCCCCGTTGCAGTCCTCCGGCTATTCAATTATCTAGCTACTGTGTTCGGTTTGTGTTGCCTTATCACTCAGTGCATCATAAACAAGTCAATAGGGACGTTCGGATTTGATATACGAGGTTTATTAAGTCGTCACCCGTCCTGGTCTAAAACTCGGCAGTTTTTTCGCAGAGCTCTATTTGCCATGTGCACATTTATTATTATTATATTATTATTATTATTATTCAGAAGATGAACCCTATTCATATGTAACAAGCCCACAGGGGCCGCTGGCTTGAAATCAAGCTTTCAAATAAATGTACTGTGCATTCAATAATGCATGTCTCTCTCAAAACAAAACAGGAAAGGACTTAAAACTCCTTTGATCAAAATAAAAGACTTTGAAAGAGTACACTTATCGACTGACAAAAAATTGAAAATAAAGGAAAAATGTTAGGGGAACATAATGGAGAACCGTAATCAATCGAATCGTTAATATTTAAAGCAAACCATCTTAACATAACCTGACATATCCCCTAAAAAGAAAATCACAACAAAAATCCCATTTTCTTGATCGCTGGGGCAACGAACCGACTTGCAGCAACCGACAGCGAAATGTGTACTTGTGTGGTCCGTAAGAGTTCAAATGTACCCTTGTGGGATTCATAGCCCATTAAAACGTAGCAAGAGCCAGCCCTGACATAGCACAGGCTGTCTGGATTGCTAACAAGCGGGCAGATAGCGTGGTTACACCTCCCCGCGCCCGCTGCATTTTACGTTTTCAATAGCCAGCAGAGACAATGCGATATATTCCGGCAGCCGAGCGATATGACAAATAAGGGAACGAATGAAAATAAGTCATAAGTCAAATGTGACGTTTGAGCTTGATCGATTTTTTTTTATCTACCGTTTGTAAAAGACCGAACTACAAGGATGATATACAGTAGATGTAACCTTGCACAGTGAATCGCAAAAGATATTAAACAGGCGTTACTATTTGCATTTAATCTGGTCGCGTGTATTCTGGACTGCGCGCTAATTTTAATCAATTCAGAATGGTTCAAGGGAATAAAGACAAAGCTCGTGCTCACATGTTGAAAATGAATTCATGAAAATTAAAGAACACTTCATTAACATAATTTTATTTAAATATCAAGTATTGCATTTATACCAAGACTCGTAAGTTGTACGTAGAAGGGTCAATGGAGTAACGAAAATCATTATAAACTTGTTCATATAAAGTACAAAATTCATTTTAGTCTTCTCTGTAGAGAATAAAGGCCACCTAAGAGGAGACTTTATCTCTTCCCTGGGATGTTTACAACCATGTCCATTTCATCTTCACTTCTATTTACTAAGCTTCAACAGAATAAGAGAGGATTTAGGAAATTTAACAGACCGTTGTTAAGCCGCATGAAGTGGGATTAGCAAGAGGGAAGTGTTCTTTTGCTTCGAGTTACAATCCCATCCCCCAATCCCGAAAAAGATATACCGTGGGAGGTCAAATCCTTATCTTTTCTGATTCATGTCTTCGGGGTGGCGTCAAACTCGTGACTCCAACCTTTCTAAGGCTTAATCTGTTGGTAAAAGAATCTGGTCCTTTTATCTTCGTAGTACACTGTTGAATAATTTATAAAGACATTCACTTCTACTAACTTTCGATTTCAAGTAGAAGTTCTCGTAGCTTGAAATAAAGAAAGTAACAATTCCAGGCATCATTTTTTTTTCCGTGTTTGCAACTGGCAAATTGGCCTTTTGTAGTCTGACCACAAAAATCAGTCGACAATGGGTACGGGGGAAGGGGGAAGGAATCGCCTTTATGGTGGTTATATACTATAACCTTCTTGATCGCCTCATTTAAGGTGACTCATGGGTTGTCGATCCCTTTACCTTCGACCTTGACCCCTTATAATCCCTGTGGTATTTCCAGGTTTTCTTTTATAAACACAGGACTTTAGAATTAACGCTCCTTATGGAAACGATAGCTTATCGTGCAGGATATGACCAAAAAATTAAGTCAGATTCAAATATTAACCTTCTCACTCTCCTTTGAGTTATAAGATATTTAAGCCGTTAATTCGTAATTGTGACCTGTTTTTTCACAGTATTTACATAGTTTTCACTATTTTGGATAATATGCAATCCGAGAGGTACCTCTGGGGGTCCAGCCCCTCTTCCTCCCCTCTCAGGCCAGGTAAGGGCACGGCATACGAGGCTAGGGTTTATAGGTAATGGCAGGAGCCACTTTCTCTCTCTCTCTCTTTCTCTATGACTTTCTTTTTATATGACGAACTGCCGAATTCGTCACGACTGCACGACTATGAGGTATAATATAGTTTGTGTAAATTGTATGTATGTATGTGTGTGTATATATATATATATATATATATATATATATATATATATATATATAAACCCCTTTGTTTCCTTTAATGAAATGGGTTGGCCCAGAGATAATGTCCAAAAATTACAGTAATTGTTTTCCCGCAGTTATAATTAGATAAGTTTCTCGGCGTTTTTGAATCGCACCGTCTTTAAATACCTTAAGCAGTATTACGGAATAATCTATTATTTTTTTCCGCTTCTTCCTATGCTAATGTTTTCCAGATATTAATTCCTATTGTCCCTATTACTTCGTTACTATCATTAATGGCATTATTACTGTTATGAACATTCCTAACTTAGTCAACTGGTTAGATAATGCAGTATACGAAGGGTATTACAAAGCTTCCCACCAGATACATTTATAACATTACAACTTCTGTTGCAATAGCATCTATCAATATTGTCTTTTTTGCCTATTGTGCTAAACCCATTCCTACCATTAAACATATAGCAGTTCACTCTATTTCTATCATTATCACCTTCCTGTATTTTTGTTTGCTTGTCTGCATGGACAAGAAGTAACTTCCAAGGGACGAATACGGTAACAAAACTTATTGTATTTGTTAAACTGTACAAAAGCAAGAGGTAATTAATTATGTTTGACCAAGAATGGGTGAAGACAACAGAATGCAGCCACTTATGATAAAGTTCTGACCTAAATTCATTCTAAAAAGTATTGTTACAGTTCTGGATAAAATACATCAGAGAGAGAGAGAGAGAGAGAGAGAGAGAGAGAGAGCTTACTTACATATGAATAGAACCATCGAGAATTAAATTTATGAAGGAACTGTGGTTATTACAATTACGTCGTTGCTATTAATGAAGTTTGGCTTGCGTAACCACTGGCTCTTGGTTTGTTAAGATCAAATAAGCAGGCCCTCTTTTAAAGTTTCCCTGAACCTCAAATTCTCACTTTATTCTCAGTAAATGTGCATCATGTAAACAAAGCACCTGGTCAGCGTCTATCGTAGAAACTTACCTGAATGGTGAATTAAACAGATGAACCTTGGCAGGGAACCGAGATCTCGACACGGCAAAATAACTCAGAATATTTAATAAAGTCTTGTTTACTTAAGCTGCACAAGTAATCACAACCTCGTACATCAAAGTTCTGCTGATTCGAACGAGGAGTCGAGCGTTTTTGATGAGATCCTTCGATGAACCAATTTAAAATGGAAGATGGCTTCTCCAAAACGAAGTGCTTCTTTCACAAGTGACCGCAGCCAGCCAACTGAGTTACTGAACTTCCTGAGTCCTGACCGATGAACTGCGAAGAGTAGTTAACGAACCATTCGACATGCGAGTGTATAGTACCCGAAGTTGGTGGGTGGTTTGTGACCGCTCGGGGACGTTATTAACCCCGGGGAATAAGGATAAAATCCTTTGGCTAAATCTCACGGGATCGGTTGAAGTTAAGGGTAAAGCTTTCTCAGTTGGTGCGAAGAAATGTGCCAGATGGCCCGACCTTTTCCTTGCAGATTACTATCTTTGATTTTTCTGAAAAGCACTGTCATAAGATTTCAAAACTAATGGAATATGAAAGCAAAATATGTGCTTGCTTTTCACCCATCAGCCATTTTCCATAATAGGCGATGACCACATAAAGAGAACGTAAACAGTCACTGCTACCCGATAATATATATGATAATAATATCAATATAAAATTCTTTACTTTGGCTTATAGTGAATATTGTTTTATTTATAGTAAAATGGTACAAAGAAAGGATTAACAATAGTGTCGTGACAGCGAAGGAAGTAATTTACCGTTAAGAGAAATACGGAATTTAATTACACTCTCAATTGTTTCAATTTACTACGCTCCTTGATTTAATTCCAAATGTTCTGCATAGCATTTTCCTTGGAGGCATGCAGACCATTTCATCTTATTCACGATCCATTTTGTAGAATCCCAATTCTCAAGTGTTCTCTTCAGAATGTTCCAGTCACTCGGTAACCAGAATTTACAGTGGTTGAGGAAGTTATAGTTATCATGATAAGAGTTTTTCAGTCTTGCTATAGCCTGGAAACTGTCACTGGTTACAATTACAACTTGTGCAAGCCGACAAGGAATTATTTTTCTTTTTATTTTTCTCTTTCCCTCTGAAATTATCATGTTCTTGCCATAGTTACCATATTTGTTCGTGTTTTTTATAGTTTGCTCATTGTTAACGCCGTTGCTATTATAACGGTTTATGTATTTAGTATTTTCACTCTTTGTTTATAGTCTTACGCAATAAATGTTATCGTGTTTTGTGTTATTTCCGATGCTATGCCAATGTCTTGAATCTGTGCAACGGCTACTTACGGAAAAGTAATTGGTTATTTTTGTACATGTGGAGTTTTTCAAAACGGCTGTAATCTGAAGATGACAAATACTCATTTCTTTAATAAGTAAAGAGACCGAGAATGAGCATGGCTGTTACAATTATAAAAGTTTACCGCAGTCTGAAAAGACACTCATCAATGAATTAATCAGTTCTATTAATTAACATCCCTCAGAGAAGACAAGTGTGCTTCATGAAATCTTGGCATGAACATTCTTCGTCCCATGAAAAGTGTTAGAAGATTTTTGCAACTTCCCACACTGTAAACGCTGACAATTCACGTCTAACCCCACCACTAAATCCACTATATTTATTTATTTATTTTTTGTAACAGGACTATTTGTTCGCTATTCTAATGTATTTTTTTTTTTATCCTAAGATTTTAATTGTCGGAAGGTTTCTTGTGATACGCACTTGAGTTTAGGCGTATTTTATTCCTCTCCACTGGTGAATGAAGCAATTATTACTATTATTCCTGTGGCGAAAAAAAGTCATCAACTTGCTAATGAAGCTTTCAGAGTTAATTCTCCATTGTGTAAAAACAAGAAACTTTTTTTTTTTATCAAATTAAATGCAGCCGAAATTTAGGAACTGCGCAAGCGGTTCGACAGCACTAACTGCTTTCAAATATGCTGGTAAAATCACTGTTACGTTGCAGTTTTACCCTCCTGACTTTTTGCCACTTGGCATTTCAAAACCTTTTCATGTTATTTTCACTCGTAAGACGCAGTTTAACCCCCTGGCATTATTCAGCGCAATTTCACAAAAACAACCCAAATTTCTTGCGTGAAGCGCCCTCAGATCTTTAGGCTTTTTGCCGCATGACTAAACGCCTTTAAAACATTTTTCACCTCTTCACTATTACGAAGCAATTTTCCCCTCTTCCTCACCACTCTCCCTCCCCTTTTATTGAAGTGTGACAGCGGTTTTAACCAAGTAAATAAGGCCGGTGGAGTGCGTATAGCTTTTCGATAAGGAGTTCGGTTGTATTTTTGCCTTCCAACACAGGCTACATCGAATGACGCTGTCGATAGTTTACCGATAATGGGAAAGAGAGAGAGAGAGAGAGAGAGAGAGAGAGAGAGAGAGAGAGAGAGAGAGAGAGAGAGAGAGAGATTGGTGTTTGGGTTTAGTTGAATGTTATAGTGTTGTGTGGGTACATTTCCATTATTTTCGATTGGCACTGAGTGATATTCAGCGTAATGCGTTGAATTTTCGAGGTAAATCTTTTCCCGTTATGTGTATGGATTATTTTTGGGGGGCTGAGGAGACCAGAGAGAGAGAGAGAGAGAGAGAGAGAGAGAGAGAGAGAGAGAGAGAGATTCTTTTTTCAACAAGAAAATTTTGAAAATGCAAAAACTGCACTGAAGCACTTGTAGGAGTCTGACATGAATTTTTTTTACAGTAAGAATTTTTTACAGTGTGAGGAAGCATCCAACACGTTTGACTCAAACAAAAGTCCGTGTTTGTATGAGGCCGACTGATTTAACTTTAAATAAATAAATTTCTGACAAACCTATAGTCAAACCAAAATGACACTATTGTTCTGCGTTTTTAACACTGAAGACTTAAACTGCGCGAAAGAACTGGAATTTGATGACGAGTAAAGGATGATTTATAGCAAAAAAAAAAAGTATTTGAGACTCGGGTCGTTTTCCTGGGTCAGTACGTTATGCCAGTGCTGCCTCGTCCTTCAAAGCCTAAGTCTGTCAAGAGAAGCACTTTTCCTTTGGGAATACTCAAATCTGTTCTTGAACTGACCTTACAAATCCGAGGTTAAATTTTTGACTTCACGTCTTCATGTTGTTTATGCTTGTTACTAACCGCGTGTACCAGAGGTCGCTCAAGATAAATGCCGCTTTATTTTACGCAGCTGTTGAATTTCATATGTTCTTCAGTATGTGAAGGCAGAAAAAAATAGCTGAAAATAATCCAAAAACTATATGCTTGTTTCCACGAAATTTTTCCCAAAGCCTTATGAAATCTTTGCTTCACCTAAATCCTATATTTTCTATAACAACAATTAAGTATTTTCAAGCTTAGGAGTTTTCTTTCTGAACACAGGAGTTTCATACTGATGTTCAGACTTTTCAGCTTCCTTGCAGATGCAATGAATATCCGATTTACTCAACTCTGTCGCCTCAGCTTTGAGTAAAACTACTTTTGACAAGTCGTGTGTGGGACCGTTATTAATGACTTTTTTTCCTTTATGAAATGCTTGTAAATGTTTGCCATTCTGAAAGTCGAGGTGGATTAAGCGGTGATCCTTGTGGCTCAGGCAGCTTAACCGTCCCAAAAATGACCTGTCAAGGTTAATAAGAAAATTGGCCGAGTTCGTCCAAACAAAAGCCATATTTCTGGGCTTATGATTTCTATTCTGATGAAAATGAATAATAATGATGATTTATAAAAAAATAAATTTCAGCGAGAGTGTATACATGCCAAAAAAACTACCATTTTCTAGATTGAACTTATATAAAAAAGATTAATATCCGACGGAGGATATTGATATGTATGGCAAGAGCGCAATGACCCGAAATAAAGGCCACAATCTTTCTTGAATGATAACGAAATTCCAAACGGAATTTTAAAATATGCGTTTTAAAATTGATAAACTTTATATGGCAGTGGCTGGCTTTTCTCTCTAGGGCAAATTATTTGCTCTTCTCTGCCTTTTGAGTAATTCATCATTACATAAAATACATAAAATACATACACTTAAATTTGTATATACTGTACATACATACATACACATATATAGTGTATGTATGTATATATATATATATATATATATATATATATATATATATATATATATATATATATATATATATATATATATATATATATATAAAATGCATTCATTTATCAATTTTCAAAGATTACTCGCTGGAAAAGTTACTGTCAGGTTAAAGTATGGTCAATGAGTGTTATGAATTATTACAGTTGTTGTTCGACCGTACTGGCCTTATGCCAGCACAGCTCTTCCAAGTACGAACAAGACCCTTTAATATGAACCTTAGCTTCTTCAGGAATGACAGTATTTAACTCCTAAAAAAAAAACCAACAAATAAATAAAAAAAATATAAAAAATAAGTGACACTAAATGAGAGAAGCGGCGGAAGGAATTCCTGTAGAATTCTAGAGTTGGAATTGATTATGGAATTCTTCAGTGAATTCCTGTTCCTGGAAATGGAGTACGGTTGTAGAATATGAAAGAAAATGGGGCAGAGGTCACAGAGTCGTGAAATGTGTGCATTAGTATTCTGGGACAAAGGTTTGAAAGCGGGTATCAAATTGGAGGTAAGACATCTGACAGCTCTATATATATATATATATATATATATATATATATATATATATATATATATATATATATATATATATATATATATATATATATATATATATATATATATATATGTGTGTGTGTGTGTGTGTGTGTGTGTGTGTGTATAAATTTCTGACTCACATCAGGATCGAACTCAGGTCTTTCAATTGAAAGACAAAGGAGCTGCCCACGTGTATGGTCTAGTGGGCAGCGCCCTTCCCTTCCAACTGAAAGACCTGGGTTCGATCCTGATGTGAGTCTGAAATTTATTTCTGTTCCACACGTGAGTGTGTGTTGATTATTTCTATATATACATTATGTAGAGAGAGAGAGAGAGAGAGAGAGAGAGAGAGAGAGAGAGAGAGAGAGAGAGAGAGAGAGAGAGAGAGAGAGAGAGAGTCACTAAATGCTATTAGTAATTAAAAGTATATATTTCTTTTGCTCCCAGTCCACAGTATACTCATCATATTAAAGAAAACTGAATTCATTCTCAAACAAAATCGTACAATCGACAACATGGTTGAGCTATGAATCTCAAAATATAAAATTTTCGCAGCAAAATTCCAACCGCCAATGAAAAACTGAATTTTACCAGCAAGGGTACATCGATCTAATAACGAGAAATAAAATCCGTGGAATGAGTTGATCTACTTAAAATAAGCAACCATAACAACTTCGAAATTCTTAGGAAACTGATATAACTGTAACATGCTGAGATTCTGGAAAGATTAGGGCAAAGTATAAACACGTATATTCAGTTAAATATATCATCATGAACAACAAGCATGCTTAAATATATGTCATCATTAGTGGAAAGACTGTCTAAGAATAATCAGAGCCGACACCTACACAAATTCAAATACACCTGCATTTGCAACGACGCCAGGGCTAATTAAACAAGCACCAGTAACAACGACGTAGATGTGAATAAATTAGGTTTGGCGACAAAAGCAAAGATCTAAGATAACAGAAATACAAAGCAAATTCTTTACAGCTACGAGGTCGCTAGGACTGAGAGTTCCTGTGGTCGATGTCCGTAAGACTTGAAATGATAAAAATAGATAGATATCTAACAAACGTATCTTACAGAGTACTACAATTTTACAACCAAAAATGGATTACTCGGCCACCGGAATTTCCCAGCTTATTAACTGGATGAAAGGCACTACAAGCAGATGGCGCAAACATCGAAATTACATCAATATAAATGAAACATTATCCAATATTTCCCTCGATATTTTCTGAAATCTTTTACGTGAACTTCCAATTAGTAAATCTACGAAGATAACTTCCTTATTACGAGGTGCACGGTTGGAGGAAAAAAAAATAAAAACACACACACACACACACACAAACATATGAAGAGGGATACTAGGACATGCAATAATTTGCAGTGCGTATGATATGGGGCAAGGTTGCTAACCCATGACCTGCCCATGAATGAAGATGGGGTTTATATACCGACGGCGTGTGGCTTTGCTTGGTGGTCACCGATCCCATTGCTGACCAGACCAAATGCCGCTACGTGGCTAAACTTCGCTGATCGAATGACCAGAGGGGTAAAGTGAACGTGCTACAAAATATAACACTGGCGTCGTCGGATGCTTTCACACTTCATCAAATTGTCTAAAAAAAAAAAATAAATAAAACAAAACAAAATCTACACAAATAGGCGAACGATTAAAATCTGCAAAACATGTTTACGCGTTCGTAACCGTTCGCAAGATTAAATCCGAATCATAAAAGAACATTACTTTGAGCCTCGATGTGTTTATCCAATCCTGGTCGAATTACGATTGATGAAATCAGTTCCTCGTCGAAAACAATTAGCGAGAAAAACGATCATCAATAGCACCGATAAATAATAAAAAAATTTATGTAATAATATATATATATAACTGAACAGATAAACACTCCAATCGTGTTTTTCAAACTTTTTCACTTCAAAAGGGGATTCGATTTAAAGTTGGTTTTGAGCGATCATATAGAAAGCTGTTGTTTACATTTACTAAAATATCGCCCAGTGAATAATAATAATAATAATAATAATAATAATAATAATAATAATAATAATAATGAGTCAGGGAAGTTATAATTTTTTATTCAAATTAAATATTAATAATAATAATAATAATAATAATAATAATAATAATAATAATAATAATAATAACAACAACAATGGTGATTACGATTCAGGGAAGTCAGAATATTTGTACAATAATAATAATGAAGATTATGATTCAGGGAAGTTAAATTTTTATTCAAATTAAATAATAATAATAATAATAATAGTAATAATAATAATAATAAAAATAACTCAGGGAAGCTAGAATTTTCTATTCAAATTAAATTCTCCTGCATTTACTCACCCTACAAGGAAGCATAAAGGGGCAATCAATTTTCTCCTTACCTGCAAAAGACAAGAAAGACGATGAGAAGGCATACTGATTA
>NC_089793.1:25915323-25925323 GCF_040412425.1 Macrobrachium rosenbergii | reverse complement strand
AGGTTGAGTTTACGTGTGGCCTTTGACGAATAATTCTTATTTGATCTTTGACGATAATGAAAGGTCAAACGTTACATTCCTGCCTCTCAAAATGTAATCAGTTCTTGTTAGCCAAGAAAGTCACCTTAGCTAGAACTTTCGTAAAAAAAACTCATAACCTGGGCAATCTTCTTAACAAACATAACAGACATACGAAGGAATCGGAACAAAAAAACAATAAAAAGACATTCACACTTGAACAATAACATAACTTCCTAGTTGGATTAAAATATATATTATGCAAATATAGTATGTGTCAAGAAGCAAAAATATAACCATGTTTACAAATTTGCCTTTCCCTACCCGCTGCAGAATCTCGGTGAGTGTCAATATGCCTCTATGCATAATGAGTTACTAATTGGGTCTCACCAAGAAAGAACCTCAATGTACACACACACACACACACGTTGCACACTTGCCAGAAATCGAACGCTACTCAGTAAGCAATTTTGCTCTCTCTTTCTCACTTTCTCCATACACCATTTCAAATTCATCTCTCTTCAAACGCCACGGCATTCTTTTCTCCGCCACTCGGTTTTACGAGAATGAATCTGCAAAAAATAATCTAATATCTCATGAAAATTTCAAAGGTATTCATTAAGAGACTTAAATCATTCAGAGAAAAATATTTAACACTCATTCATCATCGCGCTATCAGGTGTGCGCCAGTCCTTTTAAACTCTAATAATATACATATAAATGAGTGAAAAGTATGCTGCAAAGATTCTGTAATGCACTGCTCTTTTAATAAAGGTTTTAATTGTGGTATATCAATTACAACAGGGATTAGTGACAATATTTAATTCGGGTGACATATCAACCACAAATACATATTTGATTTACAAAACATCACGCTCAATTAGAATACAAAAATAACAGTATTTGCGTCAAGCAAACAAAAATATAAAACCTTGAACGTTTTCAGGGCAAAATACGCTCGGCATGAAAATGATTTCAGAATCATTTTAACCGTGAAATTAATTTCAACACTTCTGGAATAAAACACACGGATGAAACGCCGAAATAAAAGTCGCTAAATTTACTAAAAAAGGCGATGCAATTTCCAGAACTGATGCATAAAAAGGACACGGACAGACCCACTCATCAAAACTCAATTACGGACACCAGATCCTCAACAGGTAACACTTTGGATTTCGCTGAAAGCAGCATAACCTCATTTCGGCTGATGTAAAAACAAAACGTGGTTAGAGAGAATATTAATTTAAGCATAAACGACAAGAAAATTCGCTGCATTCTCCTTGAAAACAGTGGAAAAAAAAAGGCAAGCTTGAAAGAGAGAGAGAGGCACTAAAATACGTGGGGCAATGGTTTACTGCTGAAGGAGTTCAAGAACTTCAGCGTTAACTGAATGAGGTATTTACGAAAATTTACATTTTTGTTGTCACATTATTCTATCCAGTACTTTATTTCTTTTCAATCCGGCGTCTCAATATGATATGTCTCAGTGGCCAAAAGTAAAATATAAAATACACACACACATATGTGTGTATGTGTATGTATGTATGTATGTATGTGTATGTATGTATATATATATATATATATATATATATATATATATATATATATATATATATATATATATAAAACAAACATACATAAAACCTGACATAAAATAAAATTAATCTATCTACAAATTTGTGTCAATCTGCAGAGAACTAAACACATGATGAGAGAGAGAGAGAGAGAGGTGCAAAAAGAAAAAACCCTTTAAAAAAGGATGTTTGTTACCTGCAAGTGCCGAATTAAAGTGTGAAGGCGTTAAGCCCATTCACACCACTCAAGACGTTCATACTCGTTAACCGCCCGAGTAGCGTCGTTAGTCAGCTCGTCCATCATACTAACACACTTAATTACTCAAAGGTGACGCCCACATTGCGCACCTTCGAATACACGAGTATCTTGAATGCCCCTACTGACTCTTTTAAATCTCAACCATGAGAACCGTCCTTGGGGTCCCTTCACAGAGAGAGAGAGAGAGAGAGAGAGAGAGAGAGAGAGAGAGAGAGAGAGAGAGAGAGAGAGAGAGGATATGCTAGTTTTTTGTGAATAATAAATCATGAAGTAATATATATATATATATATATATATATATATATATATATATATATATATATATATATATATATATATATACCATATATATATATATTCTAACACACAGACTATACAAATTCAGTGCTCAAATTAAATATAAATGCGGCGATCAAACGGAACAGCAACTTCCAATCCAAATATTTTATACAACACAAACAACAAAGTCCGCCTTCTACACATTGCCCTAAATACCTGTCACCACAAAGGTTCTCTTTTCCAACCCTTTGTTGGTTGCATATCACGTCCCTGGAATTTCTTAAAAGAGAGGAAAACTATAAAAAAAAATGCTTAATGAATGTGTCCGATGGACTAAACATTTCAAAAGAACTCGCGTTCTAACAAAGGGGACGAAAGCATTCACGCCCTTTGATGCTACGTTTTATGAGAAAATGGAAGAAAAGAAGGTTTTATTTTTCAAGTGGAAGAAAAGACTATTTTATTTTCTATGTGACAGTCATTAGTTATATTAAGGTCAGTGCGTCCACTGCTGTGTGTGTGTGTGTGTGTGTGTGTGTAAAGCCACCGTAAGCAGTAAATAAAGAACCAAATATAGGACCACAAAGAATAAGGGAATCATACAATGCAGCAAACTTCCTCTATATCAGCCTGGAAAGTTGAACCGGAAGTGACATTTCACAAAAATTTAAAATCCAGAAACTAATTAATGTCCCTTCCCCAGCGAGAACCAGGAACAGAGAGAGAGAGAGAGAGAGAGAGAGAGAGAGAGAGAGAGAGAGAGAGAGAGAGAGAGTCGTTGGTATAATGATGGCTATGTCGCTTATATCGATTACTCAATACAGCCGGGAATTCATCGCCTATGCTGGAATGCATTGGCGACCGTAGGTTCTCTTCATTATTGAATCTATGGAGGATATGCGGTAAGATCCGAAGCGTCTCCTCCTGCCTGATAATTTCTCCAAAGAGAGAGTCGTTTTGATCATAAATTAATATTTTCTCGGCGTTTCTTTTCGGCATGTAAATAAGCCATCACGTAACATCATCATTACATCAAGGGGATTTTTTTCAGTTTCTACAGAACTCCTTCTTTGGGTGTGTGTGTGTGTGTGTGTGTGTGTGTGTGTGTGTGTGTGTGTGTGTGTGTGTGTGTACGAAAACGCGCCAGTTACAGAACATTCTCAGAAAAAATCCATAACACCAAACTTTCAAACAAGAACAGTGTCTTTAATCTGAGTTAAATTCCTTCGCCTTATCCTAAATGCTTATTACTGAATTTCTCGAACGGAGACGTCAAGGGATTCAATTCTATCCCGAAGTTAACTTCCAATGATTACATTCACTAAAATGGAAGATGTCTCCCCAACCCTCGCCTCTCTTTCACTCTATCTCTTTCTAACTCTATCCATTATAAATTCCAAAGTCCTATGTCGCTCTTCATAAATACCTAAGCAAGAATAAATGTCCCCAAAATTTCCAAACTATTACACTTTACTTTAACAATAATAACTCCTTAACTAATGTGATTTTCCTTCTTCAAAATTCCAAGTCTCCTCTTTCCTTTATCTAGACTCTACCCATAATTACATTAACTACAACGAAGAGAGTTCCTCTTCCCCCGCCCCCCCACACCCATCCTCTCTCTCTCTCTCTCTCTCTCTCTCTCTCTCTCTCTCATCTCTCTCTCGCTAGGGGGCTGCCTCTTAAAGTGCACACTTTGCAAACAAGTCGAACAAAGAGGGGAGGGATTTACATTTCCCTTACATAAATAAGCTTCAGGTTGCCACATCATTTACCATTAAGAGAAAGACAAGCGGCACTTTAATAAGACTACTGCCTCGCCTCGTCCGAGGGAAGGAGGAAGGAGGAACAGTAAGGTTTATGTAAATGCACATAGGAATGACGAGGAGGGCCGAGTTCTGCCGCCACCAACCACCAGCTGGATATGCTGATGACTCTAATGCTCACCCCGGGAGCGCAAGGGCGCGCTGACGCATGCGCAAACGCGTCCATACAAACACACACCTGTGACATACGCACGCACGGGCATCACATCGCGAATACTCGGTCCTTGCTGCCGTATCTGTTTACGTCGTGTGTGAATAAACGTAGCTATTAATGCATTTTGAGCAAATATCTTTGTATGTTTTAAGTACTCCAGTACGTAGTATTCGCAGACTGCTTCTACATGTACTGTAATAAACAATAAATGCAAAAGCATACGTATTCTCACAATTTGCATAAAAAGCGTGCATCTCCTACACTAACACAAAAAGTGCTCACAGTGCCTTTGTTGTGAAGAACGGAGAAAGGAAAAAAAATCCCATTAACGAAAGCAGTTGCAATAGCTGTGCAAAGGACACTGTAAACAACTCCTTCGCTGCCTACGCCCTCCTACTACTGTTTCCAAAGGAAGGAAGAAAAGAAGAAAAGTTTGTAAGGGCACTCCACCTTCAAGGCTCTCTCTCTCTCTCTCTCTCTCTCTCTCTCTCTCTCTCTCTCTCTCTCTCTCTCTCTTTTACAACAAAGGTAAAAACCCGCTAAATACACTAGAAATTCTCTCTTTCTTTCTGTCTTTCCCATTCTTTTACAACAAAAGGAAAAAACCAGCTTAAGACATTATAAAATCTTTCATTCTCCGTTTCTCTGAAAAGAAATTCAAACAGGGATTTTTTCATAGCTGAAGAAGTAAGCGTGCCGTGTATTTGCAACTAAGAGAAGTAAGATCATGTGTACATTTCATTCTTTGAATATCAAAATACACAAAAGTTTTCATATCCCGAAACCATACTTAAAAAATCGAAAATTTTACAATGACAATTTACTCCAATAACAACAAAATTCTGAAACAAGGATGCTGCCAATAAATACTATTATAGTCTGTTACTGAAGCAAGAGCCCGCGCTGTAATTTGAGTTCAATACATTATTCAGCAAAATCTGAATATGATGGTACAGTTTTACACCTATCACTGGCAAAATTTATTCAACATGGCTGTACTCTTATATAAACAATATTCTAAAACTACCCAAAAACATGGCCGAAAGTTATATAATGAAAATGTTAAATAATGACGTCGCATATAATTTTTCAAAATACAACAATGTAGATGAAAGACACTGTTTTTGCGAAATTAACTGCCGCTAAAGAATAAACCATGCGGGATTATGAGGTTTACCTGGCACAGAATGATCACACCCAGGATCAACAGAGTACCCTATTTATCATGGTTCACGCCCTTCTTAATAGGTGCAGAAACGACGTCAGCCGACGGTTAAGCAAGCTTCTGAAACAAATCCTTAATTACACTTCTAATGAGTTCAGCGCCTTCAAATCCTGCACTTAGATGTTT
This sequence comes from Macrobrachium rosenbergii, assembly GCF_040412425.1. Classification (NCBI taxonomy): domain Eukaryota; kingdom Metazoa; phylum Arthropoda; class Malacostraca; order Decapoda; family Palaemonidae; genus Macrobrachium; species Macrobrachium rosenbergii. The sequence continues at coordinate 25,919,862 of NC_089793.1, read as the reverse complement.
ATGAACACCCAAGTAAACAATTTAAATAGCAACGCTCACGATGTGTCTTATGCAAATATTTTATCTTATTTACTCGCCCGGTAGACTGTCCACAAAACATTTTATGCATCTTACCTAAATGTTTTATCGTATTTACTCGCCCGGTAGACTGTTCACAAATATTTTAATGTATCTTATGCAAAAATTTCATCTCATTTGCTCGCCCAGTAGACTGTTCACAAAAGTTTTAAAAGACATCAAAGGTTTGCTTGCAATGTCCAATAATTTCACACGAATGCCGGAAGGGTGATGAACATTTATCATAAAGAATGTAGATCGAGAATGAGCAGTCTGGGATATTGTCATTACCGCGGAATGAAGAGATAGGTTGAGTACAGGGTCTAGGTAGGTTGAGTATGACCCAGATCATAACTACTACAAGATCTCACGATAGGCCACAGAGGTTGCATATCTATAATGGAAAGGCTTTGGGAGCGGAGATTTTGCCCATAATATCTCAAGTTCTTGCGTACGTTAGCTCCAAATTCGTATGAATGAAACATATTCTGTGCAAATTCTGCAGTTTGGTGGAGAGATTAAAATGACAAAATATTACCGACGGGGTTCGAGACTGCAATCATCCATCATTTTCCTTCATCCGGTCTCAGATTGCAGTCTTAAACGGAAAAAGCAAATGTTGAATTTCCAATAATTTCTGCACTTTGAATTTAATAAACGTACCAAGTAAGCACAGCAATACTAAAATAATTACTACATGACAACAGAAGTACACTGAACATGAATTTCAAAAGCGCGATGAAAATTCGAGAAATTAACCTACAGAAATAGTTTTCAGTTAATAGCAAACATCAAGTTGGTTAGGGAATTTAATCTGCGAAAAAACTTTTCTCGAATAAGACTCAACTCGAAAATAAAAGCATGAAACAAGAGATCTGGAAAACATTTCCCCCGCAACGTGATTAAACTGGGTTTCTAGGAACAAACGACGATGATACAACTTACAGAGTAGAAAAAGCTTCTAATAATGGCAAACAACCATTACCCTTTCCTAATTCCATTCTGAATAAAAATTTAGCATTAATTCCACTCCATCTCCAATCACTGTCATCTTATACTCATGTCTTAGGCCTCTTGACATATGTAGCTGTGACGGTAGACATCAGAGTCAAGATATTTTCTCTCTCTCTCTCTCTCACTAATGTCTGCAGCAAATCATTTCGGTCACTGCAAAACCAAGAATCATGATGTTCCCGTTCGCTTTTCACGAGTTCCCCAGCACATCCCAGACACATCCAATGCTGGCACTTCATAAAGGGGAAATGCAGCTTCAATTTAATTCAGATTGCAGCATTAATCAAGTCTTCAGCCCGAGTTTATATCAAAGCCCCTGATCTTCCTACGATGACTCGCATTCGTCCATGACTTCCAAACGAATATTCCATCTTCATTTTATACAAAACGGGACACTTTCCTTAGTGCAAAGAGATCTAGTAGGACAGAAGGACTTAGATAATTTTAATGTTTAAAACTAGTAAATTTATTGAAAAACCGGACATTTTCCTTCTTACAAAGAGAGCTGGTAGGACAGAAGGAATAAGACGTTTAAAACTAGTAAATTTACTGAAAACTAGACATCTTCCTTGTTGCAAAGAGGGATAGTAGGGCAGAAGATAACAGTTATGTTTAAAACTAGTGAATTTACTGAAAACCTGAACATTTTCTTTAATGCAAGGAGAGTTAGTAGGACAGAAGGAATTACATATTTAAAACTAGTGAATTTATTGAAAAGCTGGACATTTTCCTTAACCCAAAGAGAGCTAGTAGGACAGAAGGAATTAGATATTGAAAACTAGTGAATTTATTGAAAAGCTGGAAATTTTCCTTAATGCAAAGACAGCTAGTAGGACAGAAGTAATTAGATATTTAAAACTAGCGAATTTATTGAAAAAACTCGATATTTGCCTTCTTGCAAAGACAGATAGTAAGGCAGAAGAAATCAGGTATGTTTAAAACTAGTGAATTTACGACGGTGCATACTTATATAACCAATACCGTCCATCTTACGTAAGCGTGTTCTGAGTGAAACCCCGCCAACAACGATCTCGCTAAATTTCTAAATACACACACACACACACACACAGCTACACTACTTATTAATCTTTCGTCAAACTTTTGAAAGGGGGCGATAAAGAAGAGATATGGCTGTTTGAACGAAACTACCGGGACTACATGGCCGTTACATTGTGGACAGCCTTCCCTGAAAGGGAGAGATATTATGCATAACTTGACGAGTTTCTGTTTTCATTTGTCATCTTCGTTTATGGATATCCTGCGTGTGTAAGTATGTATGTACATATGTGTAAATGTGTATGTATGTATGTATGTATGTATGTATGTATGTATGTATGTATGTGTATACATATATATATATATATATATATATATATATATATATATATATATCTATATATATATATATATATATATATATATATATATAGTATATATATTTACAGTGTAATCAAAAGTGATTCTTATGACAGACACCCAATACCTTTCGCTCCGAAATCACCCCAGCCCCACCCCCACCCCCAACAAACCTGTGAGTTCTTTCCTTGTTCATTTAGTAAATAAACTGTGGCCCATTGATCGCCGCTCCCACTGACTTGTCAGACGACCAGGTTGAAGAACAGAACATTCAAATCAATATGTGCAGTCCACTTCTTACCTCCTACTACAATTTCCCCCTCCTACTCTAATCCTTCCTACCCTCCCCACCCCTCTCCTCAACCCCCCTGTTCTCAATCACTGCATTACGTACTCGGGCCTGCTTCATTTGACTAAATCGACGGCATTAACATACAATTGCTTTCGATTACAATCAACCACTACATTTTTATTCCTTTATAAAAATGCTTTGGCATGTGAGTTCATTCTCCCCTTCGTTAATCAGATGTATTACCTAAGTATTTGAAATTAATAGTAAATAAAAAATAAATCAATAATACAAATAATGTGCAATTTATTTTCATTTTAAACTCTACCCGTCACAGAAAATCTATAATTTACGCCACTTTAAATTCAACTCATCTATTAAGTTTAAAAAAATGAACATACTATACTGTGTATCATTAAATTGCCCTTCGACAGCCTAAATATGATTTATGTAGTTATAATAAAAGGAACATGCCAAATGAAAGTCACACACGCACACAACACTTAAATAGGGGGATACTTCTTTCTTCTAAAAATAATGACAATCACTTATCATACCACTAAAGAATGATAAACTACAAAGGATTGCTGAATGAGGATAATTCCTAAATGCTGTTATTTATGGCTAGAGCTTCTACAGTTACTTTGTTTGAAAGGAAGTCTTATTTTATAGTGATTTCAAAATGTCTGATATTCTTATCGATGACGAGCTAACAGAGTTATAATCAGTGGCCTGAAGAACATTCTACTAAGAACCAGGCCTGTAAAAACTGTAATATATATATATATATATATATATATATATATATATATATATATATACATATACACATATATATACATACGTACGTACATATATACACACACATAAAATACCTATTTTCTTCAATATTCCTCTTTCTTTTTATAGCTAAAAAGGAAGAAAAAATCTCAAAATGAAATTGGATAAAAATCGAAAATCTCACAGTCCACACTTGAACTGCAGTTGAAGAGAAGAGGAGGAGGAGGAGGAGGAGGAGGAGGAGGAGGAGGACATCATCAGCATGTGTAGCTACTGATAACAAGAATGAGAATTATCCCTTGTCAAATATCAAAGAACAATGACAGAGGAAGAAGCCGGGTCGCATATTAAAGACGCAGGGACAAAGAACAATCATTTTCCACAATAGACGCAGGGATATGGCAAAGGACCTTATTATCAAGATAATGAGAAAGGTTCAATAAGCACAATGCCAAGCACTTTCCGGAGTCATTTGATAAAAAAGAAATTGACAAAATAAAGTATCAATCTGTTATCAAAACGGTTCATCAAACATGATTTATCTTTGCTGCAAATAAATGGTTATTAATCAAACCACACAAACGTCAACAACTTCCGATTGAAATATTGAAACACCTAGAGTTGACAGAGATAATTAAGAAAAACAACTCTGGCATATATTCGTGTGTATACACGCACACACACACACACACACACACACATATATGGAAATAATGAACACACGACCACGTGTTTATTTATACACATATATATGAAAAATATATATATTTATAAATTACACAATACAATTCCTCTGTTCTTCCAATATGAGAGAAAATCTTGTCTAGAACGACTCTCCAATTACTCTATGGTTAACACACAAGGACCGGCCTCGCAGATCTACAATCACTCGAAGTTTCTTTTTTTATGGACGCTCATTAAAACTTCTCGAACAGATAACGACTAAATGGCCCCAAATTCTCTCTCTCTCTCCCTCCCTCCCTTAAAGCCTTTGATCTTTTTAACAACACCCAGGTCAAAGCTGTGAACACTGGAGTCCCACA
>NC_089793.1:25905323-25910323 GCF_040412425.1 Macrobrachium rosenbergii | reverse complement strand
GAGAACTCTGCTTTTATGTAAACATTTACTGATTTCTTCCACCTCCATCTCTCTGTCTCTGTCTCCCCCTTTTACAAAGAGCGATAATATTCTGCCCAAGCTAACATGAAACAGTAATTTGAAGTCGTTTCATAAAGAAAGTTCAAACCAATTATTTCCTTTTTCATTCGAGTTTTTCGTGCTCGGGATCAGGTCTGGGCTCGAGTTGATCTTCAAATGTCCTTGTATCAGCGACCTTTATCTAGTCTGCTGCTTCTCTTGTCAATGATTTTCCCTTGATTCAATTCAAAATCTTTTTCCCTACTTTCAAATTGCATGCCCCACTGCACTTGCTCTTCTGATGTGCACTTCCTCGTTTGTATACAAAGCTCCGGTAACCTAATAATTTTCAGTGCCCTCTAAAGTTTCAAAATATTTATGCAGGCTTTCGTTACCCTTTTTGTTTAAAAAGGGCATTTTGACATGTTCACATTACTCAAAATTGATCTTGGATTGATTACAGTTCACAATCATAAAAGAAAAAAAAAATAATTCTTTCTGTTTCCCTTCTCAACAGGACTAAATCAACAACATTGTCAATGGCATCATCCCTTTTTCTCAACAGTTCATTCCTGCACTTAAAGCACAAGCTTGCATACATACATACATACATACACACATATATATAATGTATGTATGTATGTATGTATATATATATATATATATATATATATATATATATATATATATATATATATATATATATATATATATATGTTATTGCACTTACATTAAAAAACAAACCGACATTACCCTGCAAAATACAAGACCCACGATTACAACAGACAACTCAAGTGACTTTTCTACCGTAAAGCTGAGATGGAGCAAACAAAATAACAGGTGGTTTAAGGAACATTCTAAAAAGCATCAGTAATCAATTAAATTACATTACAGTAATTCTATACACAAACCTGCTTAAGAGACAGATGGGCATTTTATATCGAAGCGCTTTTGGAACTGCAATGATGATGAAGATTACGAACACATTGTGAAGCAAAACTTACTCGGTTTTTTCCAGTTTTCTAGCAAATTATATTTTCCGCCATTCCATAATTCTAACGAGATTATTTGTACACAAATCAATATTTACGATAGGATTTTTGCGCATGAAATAAGCACCTTTAAAGACCCATGGGTAGATATTTAAATTGAGATAAAAAAAATACGTATAAAAAAGGGATGAAGCAATGCTCTGTCATTAATTCCTTCATCCATTTACTGGAGAGAGAGAGAGAGAGAGAGAGAGAGAGAGAGAGAGAGAGAGAGAGAGAGAGAGTCATGAAAAATACTGCCTTTGAATTATTATTCTTTACGAGAAAAGAAAGAAGCTTTCTTTATTTTCTCACGGCACTATTTTTTATAAAAAAAAAATTCTTTGACGGGAAAAAGAGTGGAAAACAACACTGATTTTCTAGGTTGCTTTCAAAAAACTTTTTCCACGGGCTTTTATGAACGATTAACTGCGACAATAACTTTTTCCCGGCCAACACGAGCTGTTTCTTTTTCTCCCTCCCTCGTTCCATTTTTCCATGCATAGGAAACCGAGCCTTTCAAATTTCATCCGAAATTTCCATTTTTATTGAGAGGAAACGCCACTTATTTATCCTCTCTCACTCTGGCTACACTTACGCAGCTTGACAAAAGATGCGAAAGGAATACATCTTTTTGCTCGCTGTCGGTTTATGACATTGGAAAATATCCTTTTTGTTTTAAAGCTATAGTTTCTTTCATAGCCGTTTGTTTTCACTGTTAGCAATAGACACACACTCACTCTCTTTACGATGACACAATAAAGATAAATACAAAATTTTCATGGTAAGGAAATCGATTCTCTCTCTCTCTCTCTCTACGATGACACAATAAAGAAAAACATAATTTTCAAAGTGAGAAAATCGACTCTCTCTTTCTCTATTACGATGACACAATAAAGACACAAAAATCTCATCTTAAGCAGAGTGGCGTCAGTTCGAAAAAAAAAAAGAGATAAAATTCTCTTCCATTCGTATCCCCTCCGCCCCGCCCCACTTTAACCTTGTGAGACTAACTACTTGAAAACCTCCGTGAGAGCCTTGTGAGACTAACATTATTTACGTCAAAACCTTGTGAGACTAACACTATTTACGTGAAAACCTTGTGAGACTAACTCTATTTACGTCAAAACCTTAAGACTAACTCTATTTACGTGAATACCTTGTGAGACTAACACTTTTTACGTGAAAACCTTGTGAGACTAACGCTGCGCGAAAGCTTCGTGAGACTAACACTATTTACGTGAAAACCTTCTGAGACTAACAATATTTACGTGAAAACCTTCTGAGACTAACAATATTTACGTGAAAACCTTGAGACTAACACTATTTACGTAAAAACCTTGTGAGACTAACACTTTTTACGTGAAAACTTTGTGAGACTAAAACTATTTACGTGAACACCTTGCGAGAATAACACTACCCGAAAGCTTCGTGAGACTAACTCTATTTACGTGAAAACCTTGTGAGATTAATACTATTTACGTGAAAACCTTGTAAGACTAACTCTATTTACTTGAAAGTCTTGTGAGACTAACACTATTTACGCGAAAGCTTCATGAGACTAACACTATTTACGTGAAAACCTTGGGGGACTAACAGAAGAACCTCATCCCCGCACCAGAAACGGCGAGACGCCGTAACACACACTACACTTCCTCATCCGCCAACGTCAAGTAATTTCGATGTAAATTCTGCCCCGTATAAATAATGCGACAGCCGTGTCACAGGATACAAGGAGCGATAAAGAGAACTTGGGTGGGTCTGTCACTATCTGTCCGTCTGTCTGTCCGTGTTTGTCTTGCCTGTCCGTGTCTAGCTTACAGGGAGACTTTGAGACAGGTGTGCAAATAAGTAGTAGAAATGAGCTGTAAATCACACGGACAATTTCATATGTGTGTGTGTGTGTGTTTATACTAACAGGACCTCATTCAAACTGGATGGTATCTAGTGGAGATATTCAAAAAGGTTACAAGCTTTCTTGGCCAAACAGTCCTCATTGTGAAGTGTCCGGAAACCTGACTGTTTGTCCTAGAAAGCTTGTAACTTTTTTTAATAAATATCTCCACTAGATACCATCCAGTTTGAATGAGGTCCTGTTAGTAAATGTATTAATGCACAAGAACAATTGTGTATGTGACAGTTATAATATATATATATATATATATATATATATATATATATATATATATATATATATATATATATATTATAGCTAATATAAACACACATACTCACTCAAACCTGACTGATTCACCTACATCAAGATGGTGTCACTCACGCTCTGAGAGAAAGAGAGAGAGAGAGAGAGAGAGAGAGAGAGAGAGAGAGAGAGAGAGAGAGAGAGAGAGAGAATTTCCATTGGAATAGAGTTACTTGCTTATCGTTTATCGAGCATACCTAATTGCAATGCTCCAAGTTATGGGCCAGACCTGACAATCGTATAGATAAGAAATCGTAAAGAACTTCCAATAACTTATTTGCTTCTATGCTCTTAAGTTTAATTGATAAATTAAACATACCCCGGCTCTCACCTAAATTATGTCTCCAGATTTTTTGGTGAGAGTAAATCTGAAATAGACGGCAAATGTTAGACTGGAAAAAAAAAAATATATATATATATATATATATATATATATATATATATATATATATATACACATACACACACACACACACACACATATACATATATATATATATATATATATATATATATATATATATATATATATATATATATATATATATATATATATATATATACATACATAGAATTTAGGCCAATGGCCAAGCGCTGGGACCTATGATTAGGTCATTCAGTGCTGAAGGAGGAATTGAGAGTAAAAAGGTTTGAAAGGTGTAACAGGACGAAAACCTCTCACTTGTACTATGAATCAATTGTTTGGGGAGGCTGGAAAGTAAGAAAGAAGTAAGAGAATATGAACGGAGGTACAGTAAGTTCGTCTGACTGGAAAGCTTTATGAGAAACGCCTTTTAGAACCAGCTAAAGTGGCGATTAAAAAACCGTTTGTTTTCTGACGAAACTTGTAACAACATTCATTTTTAAAGCTTAAACGGAGAAGCACGTTCGGGAATATATTCTGCTTTTAATTTTTATTTCAGTGATTTTTTCTAGAGCTGCTTTTAATTTGTATGTATGTGATTTACGATGGTACTGGTTTTAATTTGTATGTATGTGATTTTCGATGGTACTGCTATTAATCTGTATTCAAGTGGTTTATCTTAATTCTGCTTTTAATTTGTACTTACATTATTTTTTCTAGTACTGCTTTCAATCTGCACTTATGTGATCTTTCTTAGTACTGCTATTAATTTGCATATATGTGACTTTTCTAGTACTGCTTTTATTCTGTATTTATGATTTGTTCTAGTAATTCTTTCAGTTTGTATTATGTGATTTTCCCTAAAGCTGCTTTTTAATTTGTATAAGCGATTTTTCCTAGTACTGCTTTTAATCTGTATTTATGTGATTTTCCCTAATACTGCTTTTAATTTGTATCTATGTGATTTTGATAGTACTGCTTTTAATTTGTATTTAAGGGATTTTTCCTAGTATAATCATTTCACCACATACGGATTAATATGTTCTGGCTATTAAAACATATTTAGTGTTGGGATTACCTAAAACTACCTTACTAATTTTTTGTTTGTTTGAGCGAATAATATTAAAAGAAATTTTATGGATAAAAAAAATTCTTTGGAGTTATGTATTCCATAACATACATGTATAGAATACTGAATAGAATATAGAATTTAGGGCAAAGGCAAAGCGCTGGGACCTATGAGGTCATTCAGCGCTGAAGCAGAAACTGACGGTAAAAAGGTTAGAAAGGTGTAACAGGAGGGTGGAAAATAAGATGGAAGAAAGAGAATATGAACGGAGGCACAGTCAAAGGACTGAAAGGGCTT
>NC_089793.1:25885323-25900323 GCF_040412425.1 Macrobrachium rosenbergii | reverse complement strand
ACATTCATAAATAAAGTATTACTTTAAAACATGACTGCTGCATTTTACAAAGGAACTGGAAGGGCGCTCTTTTACTTTGAAATAAGAGTATGCACTCGTAAATAATCTCAATTCAATTAATTATATCCTAGGGCGATGACAAATTAATAAATAATAAAATGCAAATAAAAAGACCAACAAATGATAAACGATCAACTAATTACATATAACCGATACCCAAGACTCAAAATACATAGCACGAGCAACGAAAATTACGAACTGAGAACTGAACCATTACAAGAGGTATTAAGTGTAATGACTAAACCAAAGACGGTTTCTCAATACCTTCAGAGAAGAGGGAGAGAGAGAAAAAAAACAAACAACATTAAAAAATATATAACACCACCACAAAAGGTTCCTTTCATTTAGCCGACTTGAAAAAGTCGTTCACTTAACGATGCAAGACACACCTCGTGCGAAGGACTAGAGAGAGAGAGAGAGAGAGAGAGAGAGAGAGAGAGAGAGAGAGAGAGAGAGAGAGAGAGAGAGACTTACAATAACGTGTATTACAAAAGCTTTCTGTACCTAAGCATGCGGATGACTTCGTGTGGACAGTAAATTTACTGACCACAGACTACGCACGCGCCCTATAGCAAGCTGAGCACGTGCGCACGAAAAAACATTGAAAAAACAAGCATGGAAACAGGAACGTACATGCAAGCACGTACGGGAAGACACCCGAGCTCCAACAAAATACATTATTAATATCCCCCTTTTTGCCGGCTGCTTTTTTTTCACCTTTCAACGAAGGGCCTTGAAAAGACGGGACGTTTCTATAGACTGAACCAGTAGTGCCTGAAATACACCATCCCGACTCTCACTCTCTCTCTCTCTCTCTCTCTTTCTCTCTCTCTCTCTCTCTCTCTCTCTCATCAGAGCACACATAATTCTCTCTCTCTCATCAAAGCATATACAGAAATTTTTTCTCTCTCTGAGTATATATAATTCTCTCTCTCTCTCATCAAAGCATGTAAGAAATTTCTCTCTCTCAAACCAAAGCACAAAATTTCTCTCTCAGAGCATATATAATTCTCTCTCTCTCTCTCTCTCTCTCTCTCTCTCTCTCTCTCTCTCTCTCTCTCCGATGCAAGTTTGTGAAAGAGTACGCGACTCGTGTTCAATTGTAATTGTTTTAAATATGATATTGAGAACAATAAACTTGTAAAATCAAATTCTCTCTCTCTCTCTCTCTCTCAAGGATGTGCTGTCTTCAGCCCTTCCTCGATCCAGGTTTTCCATATTTTTTTTTCTTTCTGACTCTTAGATGTTTTCTTTGATGATAAGTCCAAAAGAGGCTAAAAAGATACTCATCTTTTGACGAACATCCTACGTGCGACAGGTTTTGAAAGAAGATACAGGAGAGGGCTTTCCGTATCCCCACAATAAGGATAATGGCATCTGTTTACACTCTAAAAGCCTCAAAGCAATGAGCGAAAAATAAGAAAAATAGAGAGAAGAGAGAGAGAGAGAGAGAGAGAGAGAGAGAGAGAGAGAGAATGAGAGAGAGAGAGAGAGAGAGAGAGAGAGAGAGAGAATGTGGCCAGAAACTAAAAAAGAAGACAATTAATTGATATGTATATTGTAGAAAAAGTTCTTGAGAAAAGAGAGAGAGAGAGAGAGAGAGAGAGAGAGAGAGAGAGAGAGAGAGAATCCTCTCCTAAGCACAATCTAATCTCTGAACTTCTAAGCTGGAAATCTCAACCTTCACTTTCTTACATAATTTTACAGTTTCTGGAAGCTTTTCTTAATTACAGAATCCTTGCGCAAAACAGATTATTTTATCTTATATCATACTACGTTACATACATAAACTGTAAATGTGCATTTACAATAAAACAAATTTTGCAATCAAGATATAGGAATTACCAGTGATTTGTTGAGAGAACGGGTAGAGGGCTGAACACAATTTACAGATTAAATAAAGTGAAAGGGTAGAGGGCTGAACACAATTTACAGATTAAATAAAGTGAAAGAAAGAATCAACAAAGTATTGGACCTCAAAGTTTAACCTGGTTTTTAACCTGAAAATGCACCTTTTTGGATTACAATGATCAATTTATTTATTTATTTATTTATTCATTTATTTTTTGCAAAGGGGACTGATTCAGTTCTCTGCTTCTGGGCAACTTCAATGAAATGAGGTGAAAATAGCTCTATTGTGACGAAGGTTTTAAAGAAGCGTCACAGCTGCGGGATTGGCTCATCATATGCAGATAATTTCGAACGTAACCTACGATACCTTTCACCTCACAGCAGTCTTTCTTTAATTACTTTAAACATTATCATCTTACTCTACAGATAAACCCTGAAAATAATTTCCTGAAATAATGGAAATGTAGAAAAATTATATATAGAACACAAGAGAATATATAATTTAGGCCAATGGCCAAGTTCTGGGACTTATGAGGTCATCCAGCGCTGAAAGGGAAATTGAGAGTGAAAATCTTTGAAGGTTTAACAGGAGGAAAACCTCGCAGTTGCACCATGATTCAACTGTTCGGAGAGGGTGGAAAGTAAGATGGAAGAAATGGAATATAAATGGAGGTACAGTAATAGGAATGAAAGAGATTGCAACTAGGGGGGCCTAAGGAAGGAACGCTGCAAAGAACCTTGAGTAATGCCTACAGTGCATCGCACGACGTGCACTGACGGCACTATCCCCCTACGGAGGTAGAAAAATGATAGCGATAATAAAAAAGGGGGCGAATGAAAGAGCGCCACAATACCTTGTTCAATATCGTCCGCATAAACCGGAGCCACCTTGATACGGGGACCCGCCCTCCCTCAATGAAGAACCACCTCCACCTTCCAATTAATGAAACAAAAGGTGCACTTCACCAACGCACAATAAGCGTGTGCGCTGCCAATAAATAAGTGCCAACGCTTAAACAGTGGCATTAACTCTCTCAGACATTAGGGAAAAAAACCTACGGAATAAAAGGCGAGTCTTCTAAATGAGGTCGAATGATTGTAAGTTTAAGCACTTTATTGCAGTTGGCCCCATGCAATGACTCACTCTCCTCCCCTTCTCCTCTCTCTCTCTCTCTCTCTCTCTCTCTCTCTCTTTAGATGGATATTCTGCTTATGGCGGTTCAGGATTTCCATACCAATGTACGCATTCCCCCCCCCTCTCTCTCTCTCTCTCTCTCTCTCTCTCTCTCCAGATGGACATTCTGCTTATGGTGTTTCAGTTTCTCCATACGAATATTTACGCAACTCTCTCTCTCTCTCTCTCTCTTCAGATGGACATTCTGCTTATGGTGTTTCAGTTTCTCTTTACGAATATTTACGCTCCCTCTCTCTCTCTCTCTCTCTCTCTCTCTCTCTCTCTCTCTCTCTCTCTCTCTCTCTCTCTCCGCAAAGACCATACAAAATCTGATGCAATGCGTTGGTTTCTACCCTCCTCCTCGTTACACTCACTCTTGAATACAAAGAAGCACAACTGCGGAGCCCCTCGGCGAGGGAGAGAGAGGGATCTAACGGATGCCCCCCTGCGATTGCAAATTGGATGACGAGTTACCAATTATATACCTTCTGTTTAACCGTTGGTTGCCTGAAAATGTTGGAGAGAGAGAGAGAGAGAGAGAGAGAGAGAGAGAGAGAGAGAGAGAGAGAGAGAGAGAGAGAGAGAAATTCTCCAACTATAGGGCACAACTTAACCAGGAGAGAGAGAGAGAGAGAGAGAGAGAGAGAGAGAGAGAGAGAGAGAGAGAGAGAGAGAGAGAGAGATTCTCCCAACTACAATTCAAAAAGATTCGTAACCGTCCGCGTTTATGCTAACTCCATTCATAACAGTTGTCGGAGCAAGTAAGCAAAGAGGCAGATATGCGCTGGCAGGACGGCAGACAGACAGACAAGACAGACAAGACAGACTCACAGACAGAGAGACAGACAGACAGGAAGGTGGTTATTTTAGTGGGAGGTTGCAACAGCAGCAGCAGCAACTTGATAGTTCAGCAGGCGTGGAGTGGATGAGGAGGCAGTTCCTACACAAAAAGGTAAACAAAACGGGTGTCTGGCCTGCTAGTATCCCATCATTTACACGCATGCGCACATTTATAGAAGTGTACGTATGCAAATATACATAGTTAAGTCTCGTATCTCGTCACTAACTTTACGCTGGACATTTTTATGCTTTCACAAATACCAGGCTACAACTGACTCAGTAACATCGAATTCAATTTACCTTAAACCTTCAACTTAACAGCTAAAAGGACTTACATATGATAAAAGCATTCTGACCGGGTTCAAACTCCGGTCTGGGAATAGGCATTTATCATATATAATTTCCTTCTGACTGCAAGTTATTCCTTAGGTAAATTAAATTTGTTATTCAATGATTATTTGTGGTTTAATATTTCGATATACAAGTGTGTGTGTGTGTGTGTATATGTATGTATGTATGTATGTATGTATGTATGTATGTATGTATGTATGTATGTATGTATGTATATATATATATATATATATATATATATATATATATATATATATATATATATATATATGTATGTGAAACGATACTAATAGAATTCTACTGGTATTACAATTATTAACATTTTTCACAACCAAGCCTTTGCCTCTATAGGAAAATGAGTCATTCAAGAAAAACTGTTACATTCCTACGTGAACCATTTGTAAATCAAAACATCTGACCTTAAGCAAATGAACTTAAATTAAATCTGATTTACATGTATTCATTTTTACTATCGACAGCAAAAGAGGTTCTTCGATAAGTTTTAACAGAATTACTAAACAACATTTCCGGAATATTCACGAGCAGCAGTGGCACAAATCTCTCTCTCTCTCTCTCTCTCTCTCTCTCTCTCTCTCTCTCTCTCTCTCTCTCTAAAGAAAGGGGCCTCCAATTTATTACTAACGGTAACATTCTTAACAATTTTAGTCGTGAAATCGTTTGAGATTAACAGCTTTCTATTTTTTAAACATCTGGCAAAAAACTCCTAATTTTCGGTGTAATAAAAAAACCAAAAGAATACAAAAAGTTTTGCTCAGTGTTTTAAATTCATTCTCATAATGCAATTGTATATCACATTTACTTCAACTATCAAAGGACATTCTATAATAATGTTGAAGCACAATGGAACCACTCCAGCATATAACTGCATCTCTCTGAGAAGAGTTTCTGCATATTTTTCAAAGCTTTCTCTGGTAAATTATGGAGTGCTGTCGCAACGCTCCATAATGCACTTTGGTGATTCCGCAGCCATCTTTATGGAGATACGGAACGTCGTAAATTTCAAGTCTACCACTACCACTATTTTCCGAACGGATTTTCAGTTGATGGTCCACTTCGCTGTGTAAAAAAAAAAAAATAAATAAATAAAATAAAAAGGGGGCAGTGAAGTGGGCCTACAACACTTTCAGATGTTCTGGGAAGGCCGTATCACACAATAACTAAATTCGGCCTTGGCTGTTATCTAAGATTTCAAAATTACACTTCACTTTCTGGGAAAAAAATTTCAGATGAACTCCAGGAATTACTCCAAATTACTGAGTGGGTATGTTATCACAATAACATTTTCAAGATCAACATTCGGCTCTGCTACAAACGCAACCATTCTGGATTCCGGATCTGTTACTTAACTTAGCTGAAACAAGTTTCGTTGCATACTGAGTACACTTTTTAAAAAAAGAATTTCTTTTGATGCCACTGTAACTTTTTCAAAGAAATATATGAACACAAACACAGTACACACATACATATGTATACACACGCGCACACACATATATATCTAGAGAGAGAGAGAGAGAGAGAGAGAGAGAGAGAGAGAGAGAGAGAGAGAGAGAGAGAGAGAGAGAGAGAGATCAGCTGCTACTAAAACAACTTTCTGAGAAGTTTGCACAAAACGCTACTGCAACTTTAAGAAAGCGTCAGGACCTGTCTTAATTTGTTACAGCTGTATGCGCAAGGATTTGTTCCAATATGAAGATTTTTATTTATTTCTTTTTATGACAGTTTCAACTGTGTTATGACAACATTGCCTCGGGAAAGCTCTCGAGAATTTTAAGGAATCTTCCGACATGTTTCGGGTTTGTTTTAACATTAAGAAACGACGCTCTGTGAATATTTCAGCGTAATAAGTTGGGTTTTAAAATATCCCACAAACAATGTCCGACTCCCCTCCTGTTTACATAAAAACAAACAGACAGACAAACAAGTGTGCACACACAGACTATATATATATATATATATATATATATATATATATATATATATATATATATATATATATATATATATATGAATGTCTTTACTGTAATACCACAGTTTAATATGAATATAAGAAGGCCCATAAAACACTATTTGAACGTTGCAACCATATATTTCGAGCACTTCCTTCTGTGCCCCTGTTCACTGGTAAAATATGGACAGATGAAATGTTACAGGAGTATATATACAAAGCATATGTAGGTGTGGCATTAAGTCTCCGATGGTATGCAGATGACCGTTCCCAAGAAGGAGGGAAAATAAACAATTCCCTGGTGGTTTTTGGCCTCATTAACTCCTGTTTTGCGATTCGTCTGGTGGTCGTGTTTCCTGGAGCACCTGTTTCAGAAGAGGTTTAAGGATTAACCCGTCGATTTCCTCCGCTATCCAATGTCCTCCTGAACTTGTCACGGTCACCTGCATACCATCGGAGACTTAATGCCACACCTACATATGCTTTGTATATATACTCCTGTAACATTTCATCTGTCCATATTTTACCAGTGAACAGGGACACAGAAGGGAGTGCTCGAAATATATGGTTGCAACGCTCAAATAGTGTTTTATGGGCCTTGTTATATATATATATATATATATATATATATATATATATATATATATATATATATATATATATATATATATATATATATATATATATTGACTTTGACATCGGGAATGAACCCTGGTCTCCTGAGTGAAAGACCAGGGAAATACTAAATGACGTACTAATATGTGCGTGCGCGTGTCTGTGTGTGCATTAATACTGGCTACAATGGCCTCTTAACTTTTCGATTTCGTAAAACTATACTGGATACGCTTGTCACTACAAAGCCTGGAATCCGAAGTAAAGAACAAATGAAGCAACCACAATTCTCAAACCCATGCCCAACTGGTAGAAGTAAAGATAAGCAAAACCACTCGGTCACAAAACAGGACATAAGCTACTGGATGTTATACTCAGAAGCAATATCGCCAAGAATATTAGAAATAAAAGCCTAATTACGGCACTGATCCTTTACAGGACAGACCACGGGAGAGACAGAGTAATAAAAACATAAATATATTATTCATATTCACTCTAAACTTATCAACAAGAAAGGGACATAATTCTGTCCTTTGTCTTAAAATCCCCCGGACAACATCATTCACGAAGAAAAGAAAAACACGACATAACGAAAAAAAAAACACGCATATTAAGAATACTCGCTAAAAACCCACCTACTGAAGTTTATTTACACAAACTATAGCAAGAAAAAAGCAAAAACAATGACACAAAATACGAGCGTCAATCATCTTCGTAATCAAATAGCCCGAGAACCAGCGGACCTTCCTGTTGAATGACCTAGCCCCCCCTCCCCCTTCCCCATCCCCCACAAGCCTTGGACTACCAATAGCGCCTCAGTAGGTATGGCCTTTCAATCAATCCGGATTAACCCATTAATCACGGACCGTGTGCCATTAACCCACCCCTCCCCAACCCCACCGTGACCCACAACAGCAATTTACCGCTAACTCTTACCACAAACCCATGACGATATGGCCGGCCGTCACTCAAGGAAATGAACTTTCTTCCTCTTACTTCAAGGGGCTCCTCCTCCTCTTCCTCCTCCTAGCTTTCCTCTTCTGCCTTGCAAGGAAAGAAAGCCAGTCTCTCTCTCTCTCTCTCTCTCTCTCTCTCTCTCTCTCTCTCTCTCTTCATAGTAACTGATCTCTTCTTTCTGTATTTACCATTACCTTCTGCTGTTTTTTTCAAATGAACATATTGTTTGGATGCTTGGGTTTCAAGTCAATGGCCCATGTGGCCTTCTCCCATATGAATAGGTTTCATCTTCTGAATAATAATAATAATAATAATAATAATAATAATAATAATAATAATAGTGTTCTTATTCTCGCAAGATGGCGGTAAGACCTTTCATACCAGCGGAACTAGCATTTACCCAAAAAGCAGTTCCGTTATAACAATACTACAAGTTATAAGTATTCTCTATAAATGTAATGATCTTCCAATCTAACACAACCATTGCCCCATTAACCAACACCTGCAAACTAAATGATGCCCAAAGATTCAAAATACAAGTGTGCCTTTGAGATCTTATGAAATGCCCAAGTACAATTTCATGATAAATCAGTCTACTGATCTATGATAATTAAATTTTCTCCCCCCCCATCAAGCAGGTGTTAAATCTTTATACAATTTAGCGTAGCTCAGAGTTAATACGTAAAAAAGAGCCTCACCATATTTCACGTAAGCCATAATAATTTCAAATGATATTTATATACCCAAACCCATTGAAGGAATAATATTTGACACAAAGGTTCTTTTTATTTGGGTACGAATTTACCATAAAGTCATTTTAGTCAAGTTTCATTACAAAAATACATTAATTTTATGCTAATTTAACTAATTTTACTATTCGAATAGTTGTACAAGAGTCCCAAAAATAAATTAATATTATACTAATTTAACTAATATTACTATCTGAATGGTTGCACAACCATATGGATCCCCCACCCCCTGCCTCTCTCTCTCTCTCTCTCTCTGTGAGCCAAGAGTCCTAAAAATATTGGTACTGTACTAATATAATT
Organism: Macrobrachium rosenbergii; assembly: GCF_040412425.1. Taxonomy (NCBI): domain Eukaryota; kingdom Metazoa; phylum Arthropoda; class Malacostraca; order Decapoda; family Palaemonidae; genus Macrobrachium; species Macrobrachium rosenbergii. The sequence continues at coordinate 25,891,463 of NC_089793.1, read as the reverse complement.
AATATTACTATCTGAATAGTTGTACAGCCATATATATCCTCCACCCTCTCTCTCTCTCTCTCTCTCTCTCTCTCCAAGAATCCCAAATATACTCGTACATTAATACATATTAATTTATAGTACAATATATTGTATTAATTTAATTAATATTACTATCTGAATAGCTGCACAACCATAGGCTACAGATCCCGCCCCATCTCTCTCTCTCTCTCTCTCTCTCTCTCTAGTTCCTCATTGGATGGGTCGGTATCATTCTCAGCTAGCACTCTGCTGGGCCTGCGTTCGATTCTGCGATCCGGCAATGAAGAATTAAAGGAATTTATTTATGGTGATAGAAACTCGTTTCTCCCTATAATGTGGTTCGGATTCCACAATAAGCTGTAGTTCCCGTTACTAGGTAACCAAATGGTTCTTAGCCACGTAAAATAAATCTAATCCTTCGGGCCAGCCCTAGGAGAGCTGTTAATCAGCTCAGTGGTCTGGTTAAACTAAGGTATACTTACTTATTCTCTCTCTCTCTCTCTCAAGAGTCCCAAAAAATAAATTAATATTATACTAATTTAACTAATTTTACTATTTAAATAGTTTTACAACTACATTCATTATGCCTCTCTCTCTCTCTCTCTCTCTCTCTCTCTCTCTCTCTCTCTCTCTCTCTCTCTCTCTCTCTCTGCCAAGAGCTCAACCCCAAATTGGCTTGAGCAATATCTTCAACGCTACCTACTACGCAATTGCCCTTTAATCGATTTGAATTTGAACACCGAAGATGATGATGATGAATGACAGCTGGACTCACAAGCTGCGTAAAGCTCATCTATAATTCAACCCTCCAAGCTTTATGTGTCTATAACCATTCTGATTACGATCAAAACTGTAACTGATAACAATGCTAACTTGGAATAGAGCTGCGTGCAAGGACTGAGTAATTATTCATTAGAATTATTCCCAAGACCCAAACCTTGCCATTCAAAGAGGAGACCCATGAATTAGTGATGAATAGATCAGCCAAAGGTTATTCAGCGCTGAAAGGGAAACTACGATCAAAGTTTTGAAAGGTGTAACAGGAGGAAAACCTCGCAAAGAATCTTAATATCTATAGTGCACCGCATAAGGTGCACTGATGGGGGAATCAGTGATCAAACTATTCCGTTAAGGTTGAAGGACTCTGACACTTTCAAAGCTGTACCCTTCAAACATCGACAAATCAGTCATAATTAACATTCGAAACTATAATTCCAGCCGTTTCCAGAATTCTTTGGAATTCTGGAAACAGCTTTGTTATCGACTGCGGAGGAAAGAGCACCTACCAATGGCTAATATCTGTGGGAAATATAATTCCTTGATATGGTGTCACGGGTTGGAAAATCTGCAATAGTTAACCCAATAACTTAATATCAGAATAAATTTGTCACAAAATATTAGAGTAACGATACATACACATATATTCATATTATGTACAAAATAACGATGAATATTGAAAACGAGAGAAAAGGTAAACGTTTCACCTAATTATCCTTGTCACAAAATATAAGAATAGCGATACACACATATATTCATATATACAAAATAACGATGAACATTAACCTACGAGAGAAAAAAAACTATTACATAAAAAAAAACTATTACATAAAAGTTACACACAAACAACTATGGTGAATAAAAGTTACACGCAAAAAACTATGTTAAATAAAAGTTACACACAAAAACTATGTTAAGAGCATCTTGAATGTTACTGAGAACTCCCCGGGCATCCCAAAAAACATTTCAGGGGGGAGGCAAAAGGGAACATGTCAGCTGACAAAGAAAGAACCAGCACTGACGCATATCTTTTCTCTTGAGAAAGAAAAAGAGGGAAAAGAAAAATAACTCATTTTTCTCCCTCGATTCCCATCTCATCATGAAAAGAGAGAGTAAACACAATGGAGAGGTATCACTTTCAATCTCTTGCGGACTCGTCTCTGGTTCTTTCACAAACCAAGCTTCACATACAAACACACACAAACAAAGACCTTACACACACACACACAAACAAAGTCTCTAACACACACACACACGCATAAACAGTCTCTTACAAACACACGCACATACTAAGTCTCTTACAAAAACACACACACAAACAAAGCCTAAAGCCTCTTACACACACACACACTCATGCCACAAACAAAGTCCCTTACACACAAACGAGAAACCACTCCCCACTTCCTCTTCGCAATGAACTCCAAATACCAACCTAATTCGCAAAATCCGGAGACAAACTTACAAACAAAGACACACACACACGCGCAGACATATATATACACAGTAGATACAAAAAGTGTGTTTACTTTGATGGTAAACGAGTAAGAAGGGTAATTATCTTCAGACGTTTTATGTGGAAGGTATATTCGCCCGCAAGACGATACGGTCGACGGTCGAATGGAAAAGGAAGGAGAGAATCGACCTAACGCCCTATCCAATCAAATTGCTCTTCGTAGGTGGAAGAAAAGCGGCAGATTAACATGGATGGCAGCAACTGAACCCCGATCTACTCCTTAACGTCCCCATAAACACAGACCCCTGGCCTCGAGAGAGAGAGAGAGAGAGAGAGAGAGAGAGAGAGAGAGAGAGAGAGAGAGAGAGAGAGAGAGAGAGAGAGAGACTTAAATGTCATTTTGAGGGTCCTTACTCAAACGCACTTTAACTCATTCGATAATACGTATTTCATATTAGACCAAGGTCTTCATTTATGATATCTTACGCCTGCTCGACAAAACAAAGGCCCATGTTGGCCTTATGCCAGGTAAACCTAGACAAAACAACATCTACAAAAAGAAACCCAACGCTCTTCAAAATACACCGGACACAGAAACGAAGAAAACTTTCATAATGCTAACTGAATGATCAGTTGCCGTTGAGGGAGGGTTTAGAAAAGAGTTATTGCAAGAGTCCCTTCACACACACACACATATATATATAGTGAACTGAAACAGAACTTATGTAGCACATACCAAGACATTTCACAAATTCTGAAAACCTGGTTAGTAGTGTTCATACACTACACTATTAGGAATTACAAAATATTTTATATTATGCTAAAAGAATAGACTAGAATACAGAATTTAGGCCAAAGGCCAAACGCTGGGACCTGTGAGGTCATTCAGCGATGAAAGGGAACTTGAGAGTAAGAACGTTTTAAACGTGTAACAGGAGGAAAACCTCGCAGTTGCACTATGAAACAAGTGTTAGGAGACGTTGGAAAGTAAGATGGAAGAAAGAGAATATGAACGGAGCTACAGTAAAAGATATGAAAAGGGTTGCAGCTAGGGACCGAGGGTACGCTACAAAGAACCTTAAGTAATGCCTACAGTGCACCGCATGAGGTGCACTGACGGCACTACCCACCTACGGGGATTATGCTAAAAGAGGATACATTAACATTACTCTAATCGTTAACGTTATTAGCGTAAAATCACCTCAAACAACGTAAGGGAAATTAACCATATTACCGCTTCAATCACATTACGTTAATTGATTTACCGTGCAGTCATCTGCATCGAGATCGAGTGTAATCACAGTTTATTAATTTAATCACAAATTTCTTCTCAATATCATTCCACTAATTACTTTTAACGTGTGCTGTAACATTAAAATTTCATCATTACCATTCAAAGAGAACAGACACCCATGTGGAAAAAGAGAAAAGCGAATACACGAAGGAGCAACGGAAAAATTATTATTATTTAGAAGATGCATTCTATTCACATGCGACAAGAACCCGCAGGGGCCACTGACTGGAAATTCAAGCTTTCAAAGAATATGGTGTTCAATTTGAAAGAAAGAACGGAAGGTAATAGGAAATACAGAAAGAAAAGCAGTAACAGAAGGTTATAGGAAATACAGAAAGAAAGGAAGTAACACAAGGTGATAGGGAAAACAGAAAAAAAAGAAGTAACGGAAAGTAATGGGAAATACAGAAAGAAAAGTAACAGAATAGGAAACACAGAAAGAAAAGAAGTAAAAAGGTAATAGGAAATACAGAACGAAAAGAAGTAGCAGAAGGTAAGAAGAAATACAGAAAGAAAAGAAATAACAAAAGGTAATACGAAATAAATAAAAGAAGTAACAAAAGGTAATAGGAAACAGAAAGAAGTAACACAAGGTAAGAGGAAATACAGAGAGAAAAGAAGTAACAGGAGGTAACAGGAGACAGAAAGAAAAGTAACAGAAGGTATTAAGAAACAGAGATCAGTTACTAGAAAAGAAAGAATAATTTAACAAATGAATAAATAACGAACAAATAAATGACTAAATTCTCCCACCCCCTCAATCGCCATGGACGTCTTTCCCCGTCAAATCTACAGCATGTTAATCGACGTCTTACCTTGGCTGTGAGATTTCTAATTACTTTGTAAAACTTCGCGCATAATTATGCTAGCGCCTTCAAGACAGATTAAATATCCTCGGCTCCTCTCAACGTAGCATTCAACAAGTTCGGATTAAAATAGTTTGCAAGTTGGAGGGTTAGAGAAAAAATAAAAGCTAAATTTTATACTGAAAGCACTGATGGGCTTGTAACATTAAAGAACCCCATGCAAAAATACACAAGCACACACTACATATATTTATATAAACATACACACACATATGTGTGTGTGGGTGCGCTAAGAATTACAATAAATCAATAAACACAGCCACAGTATGGCAAAGAATAAATCTCCCCAAGCGTTTCAAAAATAATATAAATGCGGTTGAAAGTCATCATCTATTAATAACAACACACAAGGAAATAAAACAAGATTCGTCATCGGGGAGGAACTTAATTAAGTATCTGGTAGTTAGATGGCTGTGGTGGTCGCAAACCGGATAAAAAAAAGAAAAGAAAAAGGAGCATAGGCTACCTCATTCTGGTGCAACCCTTTGTTCACAAAATTTAGTCGTTTTAACAGATTGTTTACTCTCTCTCTCTCTCACACACACACACACACAAAGCACAATAACGGCTACACACAATGAACAACACCACAGGCTCCCAAATGTTGTAATTACAGCCGACCTAATCTAACTAATTACCAGAGAATTTCAATGCTTTTTAAACAAGCGAGTCGAAATATATTTTGCCCATTACGCCATGTGATTGCCACACCACTCCCAAAGTCGAGTAACAAATGATTTGAATATTAACTCGGTAAACGGACCGAGTGGCCGGTTCTCGTCCAATCAATAATAATAATAATTTAGCCATCACTCTAATTACACGGTGCTTTTAACGCTACGGCATGTGTTCTCTGTGCGTAACGAGGAAAAAATGCAAACGTTGGAAAAACCATATTTCGACGTGATTATCCAATGTTTCGAAGTTAATTGAATCTATAATAACGCGTAGCTTGTTGTCATTCAACATCACTCGAAAACGTCATTAACTGACTGATTATGAACAGAGTCATATCACTGTTCGACTTGCCCCCAATGAATGTTTAAAGCCAAACCTTGCACGTTTCCATCCCTCAATCAAAAAGCGAGTCGACAGCTTATGTTATTTCTATGTAAACACAAACGTTCTGGATATGTTTTCGATACTTTGATGTAATCAGGTAATTATGCAGATGTTAACACTGAATTCAGGTATTTCTACTTCAATCATATCCGAGTTCCCAACACACCGTGCTTATAAATCAAAGGTAAAGAAAACACCACTAATGAGAAGACTGATATGGAACACGTTCAGAGTTACTCGCAAAAATACATTACCTAATTGTAAAGAACTACCATCTTTAGTTCCCGTCACTTCGAAACCGTTAAGAGATACAAAGCCTAAGAAATATAAAGTCCAAGAGATATAAAGTCTAAGATACATAAAGCCTAAGAAATATACAGTCTAAGAAAAACAGTCAAATCAATGATTGTGACTTGAGCGTTGGCGATGAAAGATTATATAAACAAACACAACAGCAATAATAAATGGTTCGTAAAAGGTTATGCACTTATCAAATACAATCAACTTCGGGTGTAAGTTATTCTGAACGTAAAGTGAATTCTATATTAACGGGGTACATTATTTGTATCTTAATATTTTAAAGCATCAAAAAGTCACGTGCATAAGTAAACTGGTACAAATTTGTCACTACAAACATACATACTTTCCACACAAACATACATAAATA
>NC_089793.1:25857823-25880323 GCF_040412425.1 Macrobrachium rosenbergii | reverse complement strand
AGGGAGAATATATAAATGACATAAAATGTGTTTTCCGTATATACGCTCTCGTATAAAATAGCAATATATATATATATATATATATATATATATATATATATATATATATATATATATATATATATATATATACTTAGTATGTTGTTAAGAACTGCTATCCCATGTACGTGTACTATGTGTGCAAATTGCTTTACACATAACAATCAAACTGAATGATTTGTTAAGGAACTTTAATAAAAAAAGCATTAATAAATCGACAATTTTAACCCGTTACACCTCATGAACTGTAGGAATGAAAAAAACCATCTAACAAAAGATACTTTCAAAGCAAAGACTTTTCCATTAATAGAAAGACAATTAGAGTAGGATATGTAATTGAAATTGTAACTATCACGCACTTTCACTTAGAACACTAACAACGATTAAACTGTATACTGAGGAATAAAAGCGACAATTACGACCAGTAATTATCTGATTTCTCTTCTTCACAACACTGGTGTAATTACCAGTATTGAATCTTGGTATTTCAGTGAGTAATCGCGTACAGGAAGAAAGAGAAACAAATCAATTCTGATCTCAGCAGTGGAGAGAACATAGCTAACAACGTATAGGTCATGGGAAATTAATCAAATAAAGCCTTTCTTTTCAACTGATGTACCCTATACAAATTACTTGAACCTCTTTTGCTAAATGTATGCGACAATGCATGTATTCTGTTATCATAAAATCGTCTAATTCTGTAACTACACTGAGCTATGAAACATTTACTATACCATATTGTGCTCGGAGTGAAATTAACTTCATCTTTTCCAATACTTTCAAATTCACTGATACAATTTCCCTCACTCACCACACCCAATCAATGAAACAGTAATTGTTCCATCGGATACAAAAGCAAAAATTGGACGACAAATGCAAATGAGAAAAATTCGGACCAAAAAGTATTAAAAAACTTACAATCGGACCAAAAAGTATAAAAAAAAACTTAAAATCGAATCAAAAAGTATATAAAAAACTAACACTAGGACCAAAAAGTATTAAAAAACTAACATTCGGACCAAAATTTATAAAAACCTAACATTCTGACCAAAAAGTATAAAAAAAATAACTAAAGAGTTTCAAGGTCCTTTTCCAATCTTTCAGTTTTCAGAGACAAAGACTGAAGAATTGCTTTATAATTGTACTTGCTAATGAGCGGGAGTAATGAAGTCTGACACAGCGTCAGTTTAGGGAGAACAAATGGAAAGATACAACATTCACAGCATTAACTTTGCGTAATCACTTTCTTCTTCTTCTTCTTCTTCTTCTTCTTCTGAGAGAGAGAGAGAGAGAGAGAGAGAGAGAGAGAGAGAGAGAGAGAGAGAGAGAGAGAGAGAGAGAATGTCGTTTTCAGGGTCCTTAATCAAACGGACTTTAACCCATTCCATCATGAGTATTTCAAATGAGAGAGAGAGAATGTCATTTTGAGGGATCCTATTCAAACGCACTTTAACCCATTCGATCAAGCGTATTTCAAATGAGAGAGAGAGAGAGAGAGAGAGAGAGAGAGAGAGAGAGAGAGAGAGAGAGAGAGAGAGAGAGAGGGTGAATATTGCTATACTTCTTAACTTACAAAATTGAATTGCCTTTTTTCTTTTTGCCTAATGACATACGCGCAGATGATAACATAGTAATCTCTTTCAGGACTACATTCTGTCGTCCGTATCGCAAAATCTCACGAGAATATTAATTATTATTATTATTATTATTATTATTTATTATTATTATTATTATTATTCACAAGAAGAACCCTATTTATATGGAACAAGCCCACAGGGGTCACTGATTTGAAATTCAAGCTGTCAAATAATATGACGTTCCTTCGAAAGAAGCAACAGAAGGTAAAGAGAAATACAGAAAGAGGATATCACTTATTAGAAAAACAGATAAATTAACAAACTGATAAATAAATAAATAAATAAAAATGCAGTCTGTGCTACTGAGTACTAAGTAAGAGTCGTTCTATTGTTGATGAGTAAACAAGCATTTTAATAAATCACACCTTAAAATCCTTACAATCTACCCTTACTCTTTATGTAAACGAATGGGAGTTTCTAAAACACTTGTTGCTGAATGATACCTCAATATTTCAGGGATATATTGTGCATGAGGAAAGTTCAATGTTTATAACTTTGCTAATGTTAATGCTCTTATTAATAATTCAGTATATATGGATCATATATATATATATATATATATATATAGATATATATATATATATATATATATATATATATATATATATATATATATATATATATATATATATATCTATATATATATATGTATATATACATATATATATATATACACATTTGTATATATATATTGTATTTGGATATTAATATATATATATATATATATATATATATCATTTAAGTTGTTTGGAAAAATTTTAATTCAATTGACAAAATATAAACAAAAATAAATATAAGTATACACAAATTCTTCGGGTCAGCCCTGTGAGAGCTTAATAATCACGAAATGTGTCGACACACAGACAAAACAATATTTACAAATCATGCGTGGAAACAGAAGGATCAAGCACACAAAAGCGAGGAAACCCTTGACATTAAAAAGGGGGAAAAAAAAAACCTTAACAAAACAGTCGGGAAGCAGGAATGTGAAACGCGTCCTGTGTGAAATCATACCCAGCATTCCTCATTATTCCGCCCCAACAGTCTTCAATGCAAAACAAAGACTGCTAATTCTATTCATATTTACAGGAAACCCCTGGTTTCACGCATGGGCAAACCCACGGCCCATGTAAGACATCCCCCCTTCCCTCCCCAGACCCCACCCCACCAACTCTCTCCCGCTCCCTCCTAGGACCTCTGGACTAACCCCCTCCCTCCCTCCCTCCTAGGAACTCTGGACCAACTCCATCCCTTCCCATGAACCCTCGTCCTTGCCCGGTCCTTCCTTTATCAGCCTCTGAAACGAGAAGGCAAACGAGAGAGAAAATCTCATTATACGCTGCGCATTATTGCTTCAACACGGAATAGCCTCTCCAGCAAGGCACAAGCAAATAAATGCTGCTTGCTTGCAAGCGACCTTAACCTGCTATGAATCAGATATGAAAACGAGCTCGCGCGAGTAAACCCCCATTCAAATGAAAAACAAACACGAGTCTGTTGTGAATAAATAAAACAATATAAAGCTACAGAGAGAAACAGAAAAAAAGTTCTTTATATTCTTTATACATTCCGAGCTATTTCAAGATCACTCACTAAAAACAGGCTAGTTCTTAAGACCAAACTCTTTCAAGTGGCACAAAGCTGAACGCTTTTGAGAGAGAGAGAGAGAGAGAGAGAGAGAGAGAGAGAGAGAGAGAGAGAGAGAGAGAGGAGGTGGGGAGGTAAAAGGGTAAGCTTCAGTAGGACAAAGAACAATACAGAGTAAAAATATATTTCCTCAGAATAAAAACAGGCATTTCCTGAGAATGGTAAAGGACTTTTTTTTCATTTTTTTTATGATTTATGTTCAAAGGTCTCTACTCCAAGCCTTTATAATCAGAGGAAAGAGCTTTGTTAAAAAAAAAGCAACATTCACATTAACTTCAGAAGAGTTACGTAAAGCATGCCGAAGCAATATTTACACAAAGAAGATGAGGAGGAATCAGTGATATTTCAAGAAAATGATAATTTTATATGAGTTTGAATATGTGTCTGCGCTTGCACAAGAAGATTACACAAACACACACACAAATACATACATACATACATACATACATACATACATACATACACACATTCATATATATATATATATATATATATATATATATATATATATATATATATATATATATATATATATATATATATATATATATATATATATATATATATATATACTCCATTTCCACTGTTCAATCCGTTATCGAACTAAACTTGGCTATCTATCGATAACTGTACATTTAGGACCATTCGTTCAGGAAAATTGACGTGACTTGTAGTGTACTAGTGGCGCGGAAAAGCACGTTACATACTAGTGGAATTTAAATTGCCATCACTCTGGATGTTGATGATGCAATAGGTCGCCTTTCAACATTCCAAAGCTTCAACCCTAAGAGATAAAATGTCACTGCAAGAGGTTTAGTGTCACTGAAATACTGGAATGAAAGCCTTCAGAAAGATTGACTTTCTGTATAAACGCAAAGACCTTCTCATCGACTAAAGGGCAGACATACGACAAGCATAGACTGAAGAACCAATCTAACTGTAATAACCTTTGTACGCATTAACTTGGTTATATATACCCCTTTGATCTTGGCTACTGTTTATACAACCGAGTCTCCTTTGTAGCCTTTTATACGAGGTCATATACTCAAGTTTATAATCTATAATAAGCTGTTATTCCAGTGATAGAAAGTATACATATACATACACACACATACTGTACATACATAAATACAAACACATATGCATACATATACATATATATATACATATACACATTATATATATATATGTGTGTGTGTATTTGAGATACATATATATATATATATATATATATATATATATATATATATATATATATATATATATATATATATATAGAGAGAGAGAGAGAGAGAGAGAGAGAGAGAGAGAGAGAGAGAGAGAGAGAGAGAGAGAAAGAAGAGAAAAGAAGGAAAACTGAAAATCTTTCAATACAAGAAGCAAAACAAAATCAAACGACAAAAAAAACATCAGAAGAGGAATGATTTTCTCGTGACCTCAAAGCGGCGTGCTTGCTTTGATTAAAAGGACCCGCCAGCCGCTTTTACCTGGAGAGATATGACATGAAAGGGCCATCGACATCTTCGCCGTGGCACAGACAGACAGACACACAGACAAACGGACACACAAACATTGTATACGTGACTTCTAAGAAAACTTTCAATCAGTGAGGTCACATCAATACTTTCCTGTATATATATATATATATATATATATATATATATATATATATATATATATATATATATATATATATATATATACTGTATATATATATATATATATATATATATATATATATATATATATATGTGTGTGTGTGTGTGTGTGTGTCAATGTGTGTGTATCACATATATGGAACAGAGATAAATTTCTGACTCATATCGGGATCGAACCCGTGTGGTTCAGTTGGTAGAGCCCTTGCCATTCAATTGAAAGACCAGGGTTCGGTCCCGATGAGTCGGAAATTTATATATATAATTGTATATAGAGAAATACACGTGTATATATATACACACACAAGTAGGTACTTTTGTAATTTACCCTTATCATTCGTACATCAGATATACAAAACACGTAAGCAAGAGTACTTCCTTAATGTAAAGGATAATATTGCAAAACTAATTCCTTGTAAGTGAAAAGCATCAAAGCTTTCAGCAAGCGTGCCTCAGCATTTTGTCGGAAGAGCTGAAAAGGAATTGATTTGTTGCATTACAAATAGAAACATCCAGGACTGGGAGTCTTCTCTCTCTCTCTCTCTCTCTCAGGATTTTATTTGAAGTTCCTCCGTTATTAACTTAAAGAGTTAGGTATTTAAGTATTTATTGTCTGTGCATAGAATTTTTCCCTCTAATATCAAGTCCATTGAGCTAGATTAAGAAATTTATGTATAATTTTTACTATACTTTAAATGTCTTACAAGGTTCTCTCTCTCTCTCTCTCTCTCTCTCTCTCTCTCTCTCTCTCTCTCTCTCTCTCTCTCTCTGTGTAACTTCAATAAATCTTTTCCGTCTGTGGTTAACAAATTCCACCTTGTAAGACATTTCGTTAAGTATAGTAAAAATTAGACATAAATTTCTTGATCTAGCCAAATGGACTTGATATTAGAGGGGAAAACTCTATACATAAACAATAGATACCCAATTAATAAAAGAGCACTTGACAAATAAATGCAAGAATTGCTAGAAATCCATTAAAAATGTCCGTTGAGATCACTGTTGAGAGTAACAATAGGGATTTTTATGACGAAAGAACAACTCATTAGGCAATTTTAGCATTCAAACGGAAGTGACTGGTTTGATATTTGAGTAAACAAAGGAAACTGTTTATAAAGGATGGATTAACAGAGGCGAGCAAACATTCTTGGGAAATATGGGGAATGTAAAATATATTCATATCTAGCGGAAAAATCTATGATGATTGAGGATAAGGAATTTTATACTGCACGCCGATCCATGATACATTTTGGTGTTAGCCTGTATGGGGATTAGCTTACTAATCATACAACGAAATACAACACAATAAAGTAAAAAAAAAATTACAAATATTTATTAAACGCGTTATTTTTCTCGCCACTGATTCATGGCGTTTAATAAGACAATGAAAAGCTTCATTTCCACAGAAAAATCACTATTTAAGATAAAAACAATTTCTTTCATGAAAATACTTTTAAATCATAACCTGAAATGGTAAGGTTAATATAGAAAATAACTTTTACCTACACCCTCCAAGATGCGTAAAACTCGTTTCACACTATCTATTTCGGCAAGCAAAGGTTCAACTTACGTCTAAACCACCATTAATTTTCCCCAATTTTAACGAACCAGTTCCTCGTACAACCGAATTCTTTCTCTATTACGAACACAAACAAATTCTGAAACGACTCTATCACTAACTGACAGCTGCATATTCTCATGAGATATGCGTGGATAAAATAGTTTAACACCAAATTCTTTGCGCTTCGAAATTTATCTTCATCGCACAGCACTCTAATTACTTAGATATACCCGTTTAATCTCTATCAATCCTTACAATTTATCTTACGTTTTACGATCAGCTCTTCTATTTCCATTTAATTCTTGAGTTTGGTTTCCAGTATATTTTACACGGCGTAATGTTCTTCCAATTTACGAATTTTTTTTTACCATTTACCACTTCATATTTTACATTCCTTGCATCCAACGCATTTAGTCATTGCACACACAACTCATTTCCTCTTAAATCTCAACAGCTTGTCAGATTACATTCCTCATTACTCTTCTCATTTCCCTGAGGCTAGCTGAGGCTCTCATTATCCCCTCTTTTTTTACAGTCACTATATTTTGCAAGGATGAGACCACGATGAGTCATTTGAGGTGCCACGTGTCTTACCCAGGGTAGGGCCATTAAATAAGTTTTTATTTGCCATGGTCTCTGTCTCATCATCTACAGTCTTTTATGTAAGTTCTCTTCCTTGAGATGAACTTGATAAGTCACCCTTGTTTGATTATTCATTTCTAACATTTATTTTTAATTTACGTGAAACACTCGTACCTGTCATTTTCATTAACTGTATTTAGTTTTATTCCGGTTTCCTTTCAGCTTCCCCTCTCTCTCTCTCTCTCTCTCTTCTTTTGGTCGAGGACAGATACCCGATTCTGTGGCATCCTGCCAAATAAGACAAAGACCTCTCTCGTTCTAATAGCAATAATAACGATAATGATATTGAAAAGAGAATCTTCACGTCATATTCACCACATCTTCCAAATCTTCAACTCTTACACCGATCGTTCCCTTTCCATCCCACGAAAGTTCGCCTTTCCCCTCGGGTCCATAAAATTTTCCACTCAACTTTCCTCCACTCTTCAATTCGAGGCACAGCAGCCTGGCCCATTCTCCGTCGGAGGCTGCCTATTTCCCTTCGCCTCAGACAGCTTCTTGTCTTGTCACCCTCGATGTCCACATCGTTATCTCCCTTCGATTCCATTCAACTCGTCCTCCTTTCCTTTCAACTTTCATTTCCCCGTTCTATTCAATGCAGATTCTCCACTCTTCCATTCGTCAATTACACTTCGGTGCCACGAACTCTGTCCCCATTCCCATCGAATGCCACTCACTTCCTTCCCTTCAGATTTTATTCCTCGCTTCCTTCTCTCTCTCTCTCTCTTTCGGTAGTGTGGCATAGGGAGGGGTTAGGGTTATTCACTTTGCTGGAAGTGAAACCAGCCTGGAATGGAAAGGAATGAAATCATCAAAGGGGTATAAAGGGCGACAGGTTGCTTGGGGCTGAAGAGAAATGAAGAGAGTAGAATGGAATGGCAGACCAAAATAGGCAACACAGAATTGAAGGGCCAGCGTTACGAAGCTGAAGGACATCCGTACACACACACACAAAATATATATATACATATTATAAATATATATACACATTTATACATATATATATATATATATATTATATTAGACTCTTACCAATATATATATATATATATATATATATATATATATATATATATATATATATATATATATATATAAAATGAATAATTTGAATACCAGCAGAATATCGTAAAATGGGAAAAAGAAAGATGCTCAGAACTGAATGGAAGTCGCTTAGGAAGAAAGGTGACAATCTTTGCGGAACTAAACAGAAACGTCCCACGTTGAATAGAAAGGGGAGGAGCTTCAGAGAACGAGGGGAAATAAATATAAGCCAAAAGGTAAGGAAGACAGCACGACAACTTTTCATCCAACCTGAACAACGCTTTCAACAAACAATATAAATAGAAACAAGGTCTGAAAGGGCAAAAGGAATAACTGGTGCGTGTTAAAAGCCTTTGCACCAGACCCATAAAACCACCGAGAATGTCCTTTTGAGCATCTCTTCGCATCCTTTATGCCAAATACAAACGAAGGGAGACTCGCAACGACGAAATAAATACCAGACAAACAACAAACTAAACTTTCAGGCCTTCTGCACATGCTGACTATGCCAATAACAACGCGCATGCCCGGCATACCTCAGCTGCAATCCATGCCAATGAAATGACCTCTATTCGACGCAAAATATGCCACAACTCTAAAATAGGGAAAGAGACAGCCAGACTTTCAATAAAGTATTATCAACAGTTGCAGATATCTAGCGTGTCTTCAACAAGATTTTCAATAAGGTATAGCAATAGTTGCAGATATCTAGCGTGTCTTAGTTAAGGCAGATTTTCAATAAGGTATATATATATATCAATAGTTGCAGATATTTAGCATGTCTCAGTTGAGACAGATTTTCAGAAAGGTATATCAATAGTTGCATATATCTAGCGTGTCTCAGTTGAGGCAGATTTTCAATAAGGTATATCAATAGTTGGAGATATCTAGCGTGTCTTACGTGAGCCAGATTTTCAATAAGTTACATCAACAGTCAGAGATGTAGGTGTTTTAAGTGAGCCAGAAATTCAATAGGATGTTATCAATAGTTACGGATATCTAGCGTGTCTTAGCTGAGCCAGATTTTCAAAAAGTTATACCAACAGCTGCAGATATCTAGCTTGTCTTAAGTGAGCCAGATTTTCAAAAAGTTATACCAACAGCTGCAGATATCTAGCTTGTCTTAAATGAGCCAGATTTTCAATAAGTTATATCAACAGCTGCAGATATCTAGCTTGTCTTAAGTGAGCCAGATTTTCAATAAGTTATACCAACAGCTGCAGATATCTAGCTTGTCTTAAGTGAGCCAGATTTTCAATAAGTTATACCAACAGCTGCAGATATCTAGCGTGTCTTAAGTGAGCCAGACTTTAAATAAGGTATATCAATAGTTGCAGATCTAGCGTGTCACCAATTTTCAATAAGGTATATCATATAGCTGCAGATATCTAAAGGGTCCTAAGTGAGCCAGATTTTCAGTAAGGTATGTCAACAGTTGCAGATCTAGCGTGTCTAATGTGAGCGACTGCCCACAGTCTGTGAAGTGAAATTCTATCTAATTCAGATTTGACAGAAACACCGAGAAAAATGCGAATGACCACGATTTCTTAAGTGAAATTCTACGCAAGTCAGATTTGATGGAAAAAATGGAAACACAGGCAAAAATTCCTCTTACAGCTATACCAAGCATTTTATAAAGTGCAGATCACTCACGGCCGTAATCAAAGCCCGACAAGTCAGACCTCGTGCGCTGTTGTACGGATTCTGTTCTGGGGATCCTCCATCACGGTAAGAAGATTCTTTATGTCTGCTGCGTGGAGTAACTGAGTCTCTAATCTAAGTAGTTGGGAAGTGACAGAGGGAAGAGAATCCCTGACAATGATATCGTTTATCTATATGCTGCTGCTGCTGCAGATATGAGAGAGAGAGAGAGAGAGAGAGAGAGAGAGAGAGAGAGAATTATCAATATGATCTGATGAGTGAGAGAAATCTATCTATAAGCTTTAATATGCGAGAGAGGCAGATTATCTATATGCTCTGGTGAGAGAGAAATCTATCTGTAGAGAGAGAGAGAGAGAGAGAGAGAGAGAGAGAGAGAGAGAGAGAGAGAGAGAGAATTTTAACCCTAAAAACCAAACTTATAAAACTGAATGAGTTAAAATCACGTACGCATTTAATGCAAGACTTTACAAACACCTAACAACAAATAAGTCACTCGCTTGACAGCTCGATTCTCAACCCGTGCGCGCAGTCGCGCTGATAAAGATATAAGCGACGTCTATACACACACACACACAAACACAGAAAAAAGAGAAGAGAAGAGAGAGAGAGAGAGAGAGAGAGAGAGAGAGAGAGAGAGAGAGAGAAGAACTTGAGAGTCACCGATATTAACGAAGTCTCCCAGGACCGGTTTTAGGTATTTTCATGGGACTCTTTTTTTCTTTTTTCTGAGAACAAAAGAACAATGCACCTCCTTTTATTGAGTTGACGTCGTCAATATGCAGCTAATGCACGCATTGCACACACCTATCGTTCAGCTTTGTCCTTTTAATGATACAGAACAACAAACGCGATAACGATCGTGTTTGCTTGTTAAGAATCAATCTCTCACTCTCTCTCTCTCTCTCTGTATACATAAGTTAGTTCCTCACTGGATGGGTGGGTATCGTTCTCAGCTAGCACTATGCTGGTCCCACGTTCGATTCTCCGACCGGCCAATGAAGGATTAGAGGAATTTATTTCTGGTGACAGAAATTCATTTCTCGTTATAATGTGGTTCGGATTCCACATTACGCTGTAGGTCCCGTTGCTAGGTAACCAATTGGTTCTTAGCCACGTAAAATAAATCTAATCCTTCGGGCCAGCCCGTGGGGAGCTGTTAATCAGCTCAGTGGTCTGGTCAAACTAAGGTATACTTA
Source organism: Macrobrachium rosenbergii (assembly GCF_040412425.1). NCBI lineage: Eukaryota > Metazoa > Arthropoda > Malacostraca > Decapoda > Palaemonidae > Macrobrachium > Macrobrachium rosenbergii. The sequence goes on along the minus strand of NC_089793.1, from coordinate 25,869,240 downwards.
ACTTTATATATAAGTTTTAACATAATAGAGATGTCATTCATTCATGTTATGTAAAAAGAAGAGGATACTAGCTTGTATTTTATAATTACATTTTTACCTATTTATTTATTAACTGTTAATTAATCTTTTCTTTTCTAATAACTGATATATTCTTTCTGTATTTCATATTACCTTCTGTTACTTCTTTCAAATGAACATCATATTGTTTGGAAGCTTGAATTGAAAGTCATTGGCCCCTGTGGTAGGCTTGTTCCGTATGAATAGGGTTCATCTTCTGAATAATAATAATAATAATAATAATAATAATAATAATAATAATAATAATATGGAAAAGACATCAAACCTCTCATAGCGAACGATCATCATTTCTGCTCGATGAAAACTGTATCACTAAAAACAGGCATACGAAACTAAGAAGAGAGAGAGAGAGAGAGAGAGAGAGAGAGAGAGATTGGTGAGTCAAAAACGGCAATTACCGTCCCAGCCTTCCAGGATGCTTCCGAGTCAAAGGAAAAAGAAAATAATAATGAAATAAACTGACTTATCTTGACACTTTACAGTATATGTACGCAGCATAAAGTACTCTACAAATCGTAAGGGTGATGCAAATGTCAAAAGCAGTTTCTATGATAAGCTGAAGGGAGGTTCAGGATGAGTAGCAGCCTACAGATTTGGTTGGGAATATAGAATATAGAATTTAGGGCAAGGGCTCAGCGTTAGGACCTATGAGGTCATTCAGTGCTGAAAGGGAAACTGACAGTAAGAAGGTTTGAGAGGTGTAACAGGAGGAAAGCCTCTCAGTTGCACTAGGAAACAACTGTCAGGAGACGGTGGAAAGTCAGATGGAAGAAAGGGAATATGAACGGAGGTACATAAAAAGGAATAAAAGAGGCTGCAGCCAGGGGCCGAAGGGACGCTGCGAAGAACAGTGGACTATGTGAGGTGCACTGACGGCAATAAACCCCCTACGGGGGATTTGGTTGGGTATTGATTATAGAAATACTTAAATTTCATCATCGTTAGTTCCTTATGACGGAGAAATTTCATCGGCAACTTTTATGTAGACAACAAAGAGTAACCGCCAAAGACCACAGAACAAGTCGGGTCACTGACTAAAAACCAATAAACCAAGCTAAGCCAGTTATACCACGTTGGAATGTTGGTTTTGACGTACAAGTAGAGGCATTTGGAAACTGTTCCCGAGCTGGGCCTTAATGCAAACATTCTCCCGAGAAGCAATGGATCCGGATACGTGTGTCAATAATTCAAAGGGAGGTGACAAGCCACTGACCTTAGGATCATCTGATACAGAAAGCTTTCTAGGAACTCTTTAATATACTTGAAGGATGTCAAGGGCAATAATTCGAATCGCCTACTTTTCTCTGCTTGTCTTGAAAGATTAATTCCGTACTTCATAAATAATTCTAATTACCAACTGAGGAGGAAGGAATACGAAGTTTAGGCCTAGCGCTGGGACCTATGAGGTCATTCAGCACTGAAAAGGAAAGTGAGAGTGGCAAGGGGTAACAGGAGGAAACCCTAGTAGTTGCACTATGAAACAATTGACAGGAGAGGGTGGAAAGAGACAAGAAAGATAATAGGAACGGAGGAACGGTAAAAGGGCAGCTAAGGGCCGAAGTAATGCCTGCAATGCACCACGTGAGATGCACTGACGGCACTACCCCCTTACGGGTAATACCAACTAAGCAAAAGTAGCATCCACAAATCCTAACCTTCTGATATCTGCGACTGCTGGTATAATGTTTATCATCATCACCACACAGGCCTTCTTTCGAATTATATCCCTAATGAAAAGCAAACACACAGTACAGTTTGTGGTTCCTTTTCTTTCTTATTCCGTTGAATATGGCTAAAGAGCGTTAGTTAAAAGTTCCACTTTATCATACACAATAAGGATCTACCACTGAAGGAAATATTTCCTACTTAAGTATTAAAGCTATAAGCCTTCCACATCTGCCTCAGTATAAAATTTTCACTTACAAATATTTGAGGGATATAAAATTTTCACTTACAAATGCGATGTAAAAATTTCACTTAAAATATTTAATTGATGTAAAATTTTCACTTACAAGTATATCAATGATATATAATTTTCGCTTACAAATATTGCAATGATACAATATTTTCACTTACAAATATTTCAATGATATAAAATTTTCTCTTACAAGTATTTTAAAGATAAAATTTTTACTTACCAATATTTCCATGATATAAAATTTCACTTGCGAATATTTCAGTGATATAAAATTTTCACTTACAAATACGTTAGTGATGCAAAATTTTCACTTAAGAATATTTCAGTGATATAAAATTTTCACTTACGAACATTTCAGTGACATAAAATTTTCACAAATATTTCAATTACATAAATGTTCACTTGCAAATACTTAAATGATGCAAAATTTTCACTTAAGAATATTTAAGTGATCTTAAATTTTCACTTACGAATATTTCAGTGATATAAAATTTTCACTTACGAATATTTCAATGATATAAAACTTTCACTTATATTTCAATGATATAAAATTTTCACTTACAATTACTTCAGTTATATAAAATTTCCACTTACAAATATTTCAATGATATAAAAATTTCACTTATGAATATTTCAATGATATAAAATTTTCACTTAGTAATAATCCAACGAAAGACAAGCGAGTCTCGACATAGATTTGCTATATACGTCAAAAGTATCGGAAACGCTATTAGTTCACAGAAGCCCAAAACTACCATAAGTAGCTGGTCTATATATTCAGTTAATGTCCACGATATCTTCGTAATCTTCAATCTTTTTCACAAACCCACTTGAATTCCGTGATGGAGCTAAGCTTTGTAGCACGTGGCTCATCTTCCTTATGACAAGTTCGTTATTTAGACCTCCCTCACAATCTACAAAGAGGATAACTGTAATCTCACCCAGCAGCATTCTGGTGAATTTCAATATTAGGTCTACATTCAATTAAAGGTGGTAGGAAACATACTGCCTTGTGTATACAAGATTTTTTTTTATTTACAACCAGAGAACTGCTACGGCATTCTATTGAGTTACGTTTACAAATATTTAATGGTGGTGAGAAACATACTGCTTTGTATATACAGGTTTTTTCTTTTTCAATTTCACCTTTATTGTATAAACAATAAACTTCTATCGAGCTGTCTGGGTTGTGAAATGCATACGACACAAGGCTAAGATAGATAACAAGTAGGTATTTAGACAGTACCAAATTCTCAAAAGGCCGATGATTAGAAGTATGTCAAAAGAAAATCAACAAATTAAAAAAAAAAAAAAATCAAGGTTTTTTCTGAGAACAATTCACAGGTAGAAAAATGGTTGTAAAACCTACCACCTTTCTGCCTTAAAGTGAACAAGCATCATTATACGAACAGAATCCCATGAAACCACAAAAAAGTGACCATGAAACCAAAGAAAATAAAATACCACTGAAGCAAAATCTTTTCTCGAAAAGAGAAAAACGAGAAGATGAGATATGTATTTTCGGAATATTACGTGGGCAACCAAACACGCGGGCAACGTCGGCCAAAAGATTTGTGTTTGTTAAATACAAACAGACAAGAATGAGTTGACTTTTGACATATTTTTCAAATTGCAGCGGATGACGCAACAGGGGAAAAAAATAAAAGTGTTGGATACATCACTCCAGGCAAGTGCAGTTAATCCAAGCCTGATGAAAACTGAACAGATGAAACCTTTCGAACAGTTAATTCAATAACAGCTAGGAGTTCAGTAACACATGATATTGGAATGCTAGCATGATAATATTTACTTATGCTTTGAATACCAAAGAGGATACACAAAAAGGAAACAAATTCCTATTCTACACAAAGAATATTAAAAAAAATAGATTAAGAAAAAAACAGATTAAAGGAAAAAGACAGAATATTAAGGGCAAAAAAAAAGCCACAAAGAATATAAAAAAACCAGAATATTAAGGAAAAAACAACATTAAGGCAAAAACACAAAATACTACGGCAAAAAAACAGATTTTAAGAAAAAAAAAAAACATTCACAAAAGATTATAGAAAGTTACAAGAAGAAAAACCGTAACGACGACAAAATACAATGTCCGACGATAAAATATGACTGACAGGTATCAAAATGGCACAGATTCAACAAACGGCTTGAAGAAGCACTTTTCTTATGACCTGGGTCGAGCCAGTACTTGAAGGCAAGTTAATAATGAGATTTTAATAAAACTTTCAACCCAACAAAGGTATTTCTTTTTAATTACTGCTAACAGAAAAGTGGTCGTGTTTTCATGTAGTTTAATTAGAGAGTATCCAACAGGTATATAATTTACAAAAGTTGCAAAGGGAAAAACATGGAACAAAAATGGTCACAGGACTGAAGAAAAGACACAAGTGGATAAAATAAAACATACAAGATCCACTTACTTTAAAAAAGTACAATAAACGGAAGAAAAGAAACACGTGAATGAAAGAATGAAAGAATATGAAAAGTCCCCATATAAAATACAGAAAAGATTAGAAGAAATAATTACATATGCGAATGCATGAAACATAGAGGTTTCATGAAGTAAAAACTTTAAAGATAATACGATAACTAACTAAATAAGATAACTAAATAATTTTCAAAAAATCACACATGGCAAAAAAAATTTTTTAAATCGAAACCAACATATAAATCACATGCACAGGAAACATTCGTAAACGTTAAAAAAATATACAGCAAAGTCCTTCTTTAATAAAATATCACAAACGTACAACTATCAAGAGAAGAGTTCAATCTCAATTTTTACAAGAAGCAAATGTAAAAATAAAAAAAAAAATAAAAAAAATGTACGCCAAAGTTTTTCTTTAAACAAAATATCCTAAACGTACAACTATCGAGAGAAGAATTCAATCTCAATTTTTACATGGCGCGAGTGTTTGAAAAAAATGTAAATCAAAGTTTCATAAAGATTCGAAATCCTTTGAGAAAAAAAAAAGCCTGCCCCGTCATTCTGCCATTTTTCACAAAACAAAACAATTACTGCAAGAAGAACACTCACGCCCTGGACAAATTGCTCTTAAAAGATACACCGCCTAGCTGTTGCGATTGTTTGAGCTGCTGCTGCTGTTGCTTTTGCTTTTGCTTTTGTTGTTGTCGATGATGATGATGATGATGATCCTGTTAGTTTGGTCATTTGCTTGTGCCATTATCCAGCAGCGAGAAGAAGTTAGGTTTAAGAGGAGGAGTAGGAGGAGGAGGCGAATTAAAGACGTCTGCTATTTCCATAACTCGAGATGATCGATGGTGTCTCATCCAGCTGATCTAAGTCAAACTCCCGAGACATGATTACAAGGGCCAGTGATTTATGGGACGATGCTGCGAGAAACCTTCGAGGAAAATGAAGACGGAGAGCCCCAATAAGCTCAATGAATTTCGAGGGAGGCGAGACACGCGGGAGGAAGGCGGGAGGGGGTTTCCTCTCATTCTCAGAGAGAGAGAGAGAGAGAACAGAAAGGAATAGAATATAGAATTTAGTCCAAAGGTCATTCAGCGCTTAAGCGGAAACTGACAGTAAGAAAGTTTGAAAGGTGTAACAGGAGGAAAACCTCATAGTTGCACTATGAAACAATTGTTAGAGAGGGTGGAAAGTCAGATGGAAAGAAGAAAATATGAAAGGAGGTACAGTAAAAGGATTGAAAGAAGTTGCGGCTAGGGGCAGAAGGGTCAATGCAAAGACCCTTAAGTAATGCTTACAGCGCCCCTACTGAGGTGCACTGTGATGGCACCACCCCCCTTACGGGGCATCAAGAATCTGTAAAAGAGGAACGTTTTCCAAGAAGCGAGTTCTAAATGGTATACAAATAATATTCAGTCAAGACAATGTGAAAGGTGAAAATCTTTTTAAAAGAAACGCATTCGAGGTGATAAGGCTGAGGAGAAAAAATGAAAGATCTTATCTCTTTCCATTCTCAAGTTTCGTCAAGACTTTTTGTTTGGCATGCTTATTCCTCATTTACAATTCCCTTAGCTGCTTCATACTTATTTTGATTTTTTATCTTCAACAATTTCTTATGATGATAATTGATATAGTGATAATTATTTATTATACGAAAAGGCATTTTAACTTAAGGCCTGTATGTATGTATGTATGTATATATATATATTATATATATACAGACACACATATATATATATATAGAGAGAGAGAGAGAGAGAGAGAGAGAGAGAGAGAGAGAGAGAGAGAGAGAGAGAGTCACATACCTTTAAGCAAGCTAACAACAGAAGGGAGACCCCCAATATTTACTGACCCAATAAAGTAGCAAAAGGAAAGGCAAACATACTCTCTCTCTCTCTCCCAAAACACTTAATCCAGCAATGGAGATCGAGTTCACTTGAGCATGCACGGGGTGCCAGGACCCGAAGTGATGTACACTGCATGCTAAATAAACACTATCATTTACAACACAGTTATTTATTATACATACGTTTCCTTACAGCCATTAACGCTAATAAATCAATGATGCTGGAGAATAGCATGATCGTGTATACGATATACTGACGGCATTTGGAAGATTGATGTTTTTGTACTCGGTCTTGTGCATGGAGCTTCTCTCTCTCTCTCTCTCTCTCTCTCTCTCTCTCTCTCTCTCTCTCTCTCTCTCCCTTATAAATATATATCTCCTCCTCCTCGACATTTTTTTTATCAATATATTAAGATGCTGAGTTATGTTATGCCTATTAATTCTCCCAGCTGACTTAACCAGCTTTACACTTGTACCAAGGAACAATTATTCCTCTCATTCTTTTGAAACATCCTCACTGAGGTATACTTAAAAAACAAAAAAACCTGGTCAGCAACTGAATCACGATATCACCATTGTATGACCCACCTCAATTGCAAGCGCATCAACTCCTGGGTCTTTAAAATTCTGAACCCTCATAATTGCTTTCTCTTTGGACAGCATATCTCCATCTGCATCTTTCCTTCTGCGGATTATTTGATCACAAACCTTTCTCTGTTAATTTACTTCTCATTCTCCCTAGAGTTCTTGATCACCTTCTCCCCTCAATTTTCATTACTTGCCGCTCACTGTCTACCTGACTACCTACTGTACACCTACACACAATCTTCTCTCCTGTCATGCAACTGCATCACCAATAATCTCCAATTTTCTTTCAGTAAGCCTTTTATCTCTTCATCCTACCCTCTTATGCCCACAAATATTCCCCGATGTTGCAATGACCCCATCAAGTAATTTTACAAATCTCTCATCCCCTATTCCACCGCTATCCGTCACCCTGGTCGACAATTCATTCCTTTCGGAATTCCTTAAATGCTCCTCTCATTTCCTTCTTATCAAAGCCATTTGTCCTAATTTACAGCCATACTTTCATCTCTTCCTCTCCAACATCTTAAACTTTTACTTCAACCAACTAATGATCAGCTACAACTCCAGCCACTCCTCCCATACTTCCCTCACCATTTTCTCCACCGACTTGCTCTTTCATGTACTCAGTACTAACGCATTATCATCATTATTTTCTCCTCCTCCCTGTTACTGCAATCAGCTTCTGACATGACCATAATGTACTTTCCAAAAACCATTACCATAAACTTTCTCTCCTCAGCTCCTGCTCAGAACACAATCTTCTTAATCTCCCTCTGCCTCCTCCTCCTCCTCCTCCTGTTTAGCCTACCTAATGACCCTTAACCATTAAGTCAGTACGTACTGTTTTCATCGTTTGTTAACTTAGTGTTTTGTATTTTAAACTTCCCTTGTTTTAAACTATCAGAGCTGTATTATGTAACATAACGACACACAAACAGCACTATATATACCTAAACACTATGAGCACAAGCATATGAACACACTGACATACAAAATAGTTCTTTCTTTCTTTGATGAATGTAACACACTTTAAAGTTTTCCTTTCTGCTAACTATATATGTATTTTTTCTTTGACCACTGAGGAAAGTGTATGTTTCCACCTTGAGTTAAATCGAATTTAATCCTTTTTACACGGCCCTTTGTAAGCTTTTCAACTGCTGTACTGGGCAACTAGCTCTGATTCTGATATATGATGGGATTTTTCAGGAACCCTGGGTAAACTTTCCAACTGTAGCATATTTTTTTCTTATAGACCACGTACTCGTCCCCAATCAAATTGTTCCATTCCCTATTGATTCTGTCGAACAACGTATAAAACTTACTGTGGAAATACCGGTGTTACGCAACGATTTATAAAGTACGTTCCCCTCCTTACCTCCAAATTCTTGGGAACATTCCACCCCACTTTCGTATTCTCTACAGCAGTGCAGTAAGTTCTTCCAAACCAATAATATAAAACAAAAAAATCCATTAGACCTCCAATATCGCAACCCCTCATCTCCTTCCTTGAAACAACACGCCCTAATCTCTCTCCTACATCTGTACCTAACGTAACAACCAACCGGTTTAAAAAGCAAAAACCTGGGCTTTCCTGTTTTCGAATCAGCCGGGGTAAAAGGACTTCCCCTTTAAGGAATCTCATTAGGCGATATCAACACAATGGATCGTTTGGTATGAAATCACCTACCTTCTCCTCCGTCCCTTCCTCCCTCCCTCTCCCTCTCTCTCCCCCTCCCCACCCCTTCCCCTCACCTGACTCAAATTTCAATGATGCTTTATCAGTATAATTGAATGTTCCTTCCAAAACCCCAATCCCACCAACTCCTGTTACGTTTTAGTTGGTGGTTTACATGAAAAGTCGAGAACTGATTTTGAAATCCTTTCCATCAAGACACGACGTGGCTCTAATGGAATAATTAACTTCGGTAAAAGAAATTCTGCTCTACTAATTAGAAATAAAAAAGTTAAATTCTATGAAAAATGTAACGTGTAGGAATCTGAACTGAATGTATAATAAAAGGAAACTTTATGCTTCTCTCTATTCTTGAGTTTTTTAATCAGTATATAATACCAAACCAAAATGGGCAAACTATTTGAAAGTTTTCATCCTTTATATATATATATATATATATATATATATATATATATATATATATATATATATATATATATATGTATGTATGTACACACACACACACACACACACATATAAAATATATATACACACACGTTAACCTAACTGGGATGTTCATTTCCGCCAGAAAATTCTGTCCTACATTAATAATACAATAATAATAATAATAATAATAATAATAATAATAATAATAATAATAATAGTGTTTCCGTAACTCACTAATGAAAGCAAAAGCCAACTATTCACCGAGTTAGGTTTTACCAAAAGGCTAATTTTTAACAATGTTCTGGAACTCAGCGAGCAACACCTGATGCTCAAAAACAAATCAACTTCTAAAACTCTTCAATTTTTACCATTTCTGGCGGAAAGTCGTGTATAACCTTGCCATATGCCCTCTAGCGGGATTCTTGCATAAAGCTTAAAAAATGCATTACGAAATATCTTTTCAAAAACCTTCAAATAAACCTTAGGAAAATTATATTCTCTCTTTCTCTCTCACAGTTACCAAATCAAGTGGTGCAACAGCAACCATCAGGGAAATAGGCTCGACGCGTTTCAAGATAATTTTATGAATGACATCACCAAGGTATTATACCGAGCCTTTGAGCACTAGAAACATTTTACATTTTCTACACGAAGATATTTGGCAAATATCATCAGTAAACAGCAGCAAGTACTTACGACCAAATTGCTTAATTTTTCCGACTTATAGTTACTATTATAATATTTTCTTGTACGCAGTCATCACCGATGTCAGAATATTTATTCTGTAAGTGATAATTTTACTTAAGAGACGAAAGATACTGAACATAGCTCAACTTACTCTCCTGTAAGCTTTTTCTTGAAATCTGCCCAAAACTGCTGTTCCCTCCGTTCAAATTGTTCTGTTTGCGACTGTCTTCCAAATTTTATACGTTCTTTCAATTTCTAAATTAGCATTTTTTTTAAACTACTTGCCAGCTAAGATCTGCTCAGTCCACTTAACACAAAGGAAATATTTATTTATTCTCTGTATTCATTATAACTTTTACTTAACAAGTAAACATTCATGGCTTATATTTTTCGGGGGAACTTTCAGGAATGCTTTCTAATGTCAAAAAAACAATTAAATTATAACTATAGAATGCATCGTACCGTTTCATTAGTTATAGTGCTTCTTCCAACATTCTTTATAGCTTGAATTCTTTGAGTAACCTAATTTTCGACGCTATATCCAAAAATACTGGCTGCGCATAAAACTCATAATATAATATCTCTCCACTTAAGACATATCCTGAACACTCCAATCATGCAAAATGATATACTCTCACTCCAAACACGCTCCGCAAAAAAAAAAAAAAAAAAAAAAAGTCCTCTCACGTACCATAATAGCCATCATCAATTCTTATACATTAGAAATATATCGTACCGTAATTACTGTCTCATACATCTACAGAATTTCCGTTTACTAGCACTTGTTCGCTCATAAAAGGTCGTTACTTAAAAAACACTTGCGAGTCATTTTTTTCCCTTTAAAGCCATTGAGAATAATTTAATTTAGTCTGAGGTCCTATTGGTACTGTCATTCTAGTTTTTTTGCAAACTAAAATAAAATTATATTTACACACACACACACACACACATATATATATATATAAATATATATATATATATATATATATATATATATATATATATATACATATATATATATATATATATATATATATATATATATATATATATATATATATATATATATATATATAAAGAATGCTCCCATAAGGAAAATAAACATACGTGACAAGCAGTAATACTTGTTGGGTGGCTTACAATTCATTCGCCAAGAATCGATTGTAAAAGAATACTTCCCTTGTCTCTCCAACATTTCATCATTCCCACGAGCGTTCGTTCAATCACTCTCCTTTTAAAAAGATCACATTGTTTCCTCATTCCACAGCAAGTGAAGAAGAAGAAGAAGTCTTTATTAGCCTTCATATCATCAGAGAGGCTGCTGACGCGTATATCAAGCGAAACACTGCATCCTTTTCCTCCCTCCTCAATCATAATCAATCTTGCAATAAAGTAAAGACGAGTTAAGGCAGGTAATGAGGGTATGAAAAGGAGAGGAAGGAAAAGAAACTGAGGAGGAGATGGGGGGGAGAGGGGGAGGGAGGGAGGGAGAGAGGGAGGGGTTAAAGGGAACAAAGCAAGACGACGTTGCAAAACACAGTCATTCTAGGCGTCGTCATCATCGTCTGCCAACGCCACCTTCGCCGTCGTCATCTGTCAAAATCTCCCGCAATGTGGGAGGGAATAACGATCTCCCATTCTTCTGTACCTTTCATACATCTCCTTTATCCCTTTCTCCTTTTCTTTCCAGTGCTTTTGTACTTCCTCAACCGCCTCTCCTCTCTCTCTC
>NC_089793.1:25812823-25852823 GCF_040412425.1 Macrobrachium rosenbergii | reverse complement strand
ATATATATACATCGCTTCCCACTAACACCTCCATAGCGAGAGATTTACCAGTTCACTAACGACAGATAAACGAGTTTGTAAATGGCAGAAGGCGCCGGGCTTCCCTAAAAGAGAGAGAGAGAGAGAGAGAGAGAGAGAGAGAGAGAGAGAGAGAGAGAGAGAGAGGGGGGGGGACTCGCATGTTGTCGTTACTTCCCAAATCTCTTCTTTCAAAGGGCAAATGGCAGTCTTAACTTTATTTCCATTCGCAAATCCATTTAGATTGGGGACCCGCTCTCCCAAATATCGTATTCCAATAAAGACAATCGCGCCCAGGACGAAAGGTTATAGCGCAGAGCGTTTGACAAGTCCCATTTGTTTCTTTGCCGCTAACGTGAATTTGTACGTCATGGCGCGCGCGCGCAATATAAATTTTTTTTTTATGGACTTTGGTTAATCTACATTTTTATTTATTTGATGATTTGATTTCCCCAAGTTCCAGCGAAGATGCAATGCATTATTACCCTAATACAATTCCCTTTGTTTTCAATAATTTACTTACATTTTTATTTGTTCAGTTATTTATTTATTTGTTCATTTATCTGTTTTTCTAAAAACTGATCTCTTTCCGTATTTCCCTTTACCTTTTGTTACTTCTTTCGAATGAACACCATAACATTCTTTGGAAGCTTGAATTTCAAGTCAATGGCCCCTGTGGTCAGCTTGTTTTATGTGAATAGGGTTCATCTTCTGGATAATAATAATAATAATATTAATAATAATAATACAATAATAATCTGAGTTGCAATTCTAAAGAAGATAACGTCAGAAAACGGTTTGATGACGGTGCCTTTCGAAAAATGACGCAGCATGGTACAGCGTGACCATTTTGATAATTTTCATTATGAATATTAAGCGATTTTAAATTAACATTATTAAGAAATAATACTGGTGCGTAAGTATTCTACAGTAAATAACTTTATATATATATACATACATACATATATATATATATATATATATATATATATATATATATATATATATATAGTGTGTGTATATGATATAAATTTGTTATATATATATATATATATATAGTGAGTAAGCGTGAGCATAAATTAATGACGAAATTATGTCAGAGGCAATTTAAAATGTTACTTTAAAAAAAAATAGCATTTATGGACATCCCGTTGGTGCAGCATGACGGAAATACAATATAATAATTGTGCTAGATCCCTTTACACAAACATATCCGTGAAAATACTCAATGGAAACCCATTCACATCAGTTTACTTTGACTAAGTGCATCGAGTGTTATTTCAGTAATCTCGTAATTATGTCTCTATCAACAATGAATCAGATGGTTGCACGATGGCACTAAGAATCCCATATAATCCCATATGACAAGGGGTAATAAAATTCATTAGTACCTATGAATGGAAGCTCCTGAAGAAGAAGAAGAAGAAGAAGAAGAAGAAGAAGAAGAAGAAGAAGAAGAAGAAGAAGAAGAGATAGAGAGAGAGAATCTTCTCAAAAATCTAGTTGGTCCGAAAGTGAGTCTGAAGTGTTCAGTGGAAGGCGGGTCCCTTTGTATTAACTAATGAAATGATGACATATATTCCCCGAGCAAAACTGCCACGCATAAAACAACACTTGAAATCACCATTCGCTTTTACACTCCAATAAACACATGGAGGAGCATGACATAAAATGAATAAAGCTGTTGCAACTATATTCCAAAAGTATGTTTGTCATGTGTACAGAACAGAATATATAATTTAGGCCAAAGGTCAAGCACTGGGATCTATGAGGTCATTCAGAGCTGAAACGGAAACTAACAGTATAAAGGTTTGAAAGGTGCAACAGGAGGAAAACTCGCAGTTGCACTATGAAACAGCCGTTAGGAGGGGGTGGAAAGTAAGTTGGAGGAGAGAGATTATGAACGGAGGTTCAGGAAAAGTAATGAAAGGGAGTTGCAGCTAGGGGCCGAAGGGACGCTGCAAAAAACCTTAGGTAATGCCTACAGTGCACCGCGTGAGGTGCACTGACGACACTGCTCCCCTACGGGGTATCATACATACGAGTTTATTTTTTCTTTCAACATTTATCAGTTTTTCAAATCGTCGATGTACCGCCAGTGCAGAGAAACTAAAGCATTAGTCTTTCACTCCATTTATTCATTACTTTCTAGGTCTTCCTATCCCTATTCGCAAAACTTCCGAACTGTGCACACTTTTCATCAACCTATAATCCTCCATTCTTCCTACGTGACCAAACCACCACAAAACTCTCTGACCTATCCTGCATCCTTGCTAACGTCCTTACAATTTAGATGTAGCTTCAGTCTGTAGACCAGTGGTAGAGTTACATTCCTTAAGCTCATAGTTATATTCCGACCTGCTACTCTCTTTTCTCTTTACAGTACACTGTCAGATTAACAGTAAAAGACAATATATATATATATATATATATATATATATATATATATATATATATATATATATATATATATATATACACACACTATATATACACACACATAGGCTATATATATATATATATATATATATATATATATATATATATATATATATATACATACATACACTATACACACACACACACACACACACACACACACACATATATATATATATATATATATATATATATATATATGAAATTTTATCACACCGTGATTTATTTACAGTACAATCATGAAGCTACGAATGTTTAATTTCAATTCACGCTACTTCGGGAATATTCCCGATGGAGGATTATCACCGAAGGAGAATTTTATAAGCGATAAATGGATCGGTACTGTCAAGGGATCGAGACCCGGCGGTACCGATCCATTTATCACTTATAAAATTCCCCTTCGGTGATAATTCCCCGTCGGGGATATTCCCGAAGCAGCGTGAACTGGATATTAAACGACAATTGTAGCTTCATGATTATACACACACACACACACACACGTGCGTTCGTACTACATATCCAACAACTACCATTTCTTCCCCCAAAGAAAGGAAACAACGCAGAACTTCTTAATGGTACCTTAAGGTGTTACAACAAGGGGGCCTCTCCTCCCCTCAAGAACAACCCAGCAGGCCCAAATCCACACAGACATGACCTCTCCTCCCCACTTAGGGAAGTTGCGCGATAAAGAGGACTCGAGAAGACAAAGAGAGAGAGAGAGAGAGAGAGAGAGAGAGAGAGAGAGAGAAGAGAGAGAGAGAAAATAAGTCTCCGCTGATTACTAATGCGCGCTCGATTACTGCAAGTCACTTAAGAAGTTCGGACCAAAACATGCCAAGGTAAACATGGACGTACGTACAGACAAACACATGCCACTGGACATAATGCCTGTTTTACTCGTCTCTTTTAAGTCCTTCCGTTTTTCGGGAGAGAGAGAGAGAGAGAGAGAGAGAGAGAGAGAGAGAGAGAGAGAGAGAGAATATCTTCTTTGTAGTTCTCAAAGAAATAAAATACTCCTTCACGTGCGTGGGAATAGAGAAGAAGTGAGAATTCTACTTACCACTCCTTCGAAATAACACATTAGGTTCAATATAAGAATGAACAAACAGTAAAAAAATCTAAAAAATAAAATAAAAATTAAAACCCGGCTCAGTATAAATACCCCGAGACCTCTGAACGCAATAGTGGAGATTAAACTTGGAAAGCTTCAAACCAATTGGAGTAAAAGTAATCTGAAGATTGAAAATCGATGAACGACACGCCCACCTAAGGTTTCCGGTGCAAGATGAAATGTTTGAGGACTGGGAAGGCTTTGAGTGAATGAAACCCTAAGTCACTTCGACTTGGTAGCAAAGATTTAGGCATTCTTGAAATAGTGACCTTTTCTTTCTGTATTTCCCATTACCTTCTGCTAATTCTTTCTAATGAACGCCATATTCTTTGGAAGTTTGAATTTCAAGTCAGCGGCCACTGTGGTGGGCATGTTCCAAATGAAGATGGTTAGTCTTCAGGATAATAATAATAATAATAATAATAATAATAATAATAATAAAATAATAATAATAATAATAATAATAATAAAACACATTGCTTCAAACAAAAATAAATGTTTGAAGAAAATAATACAGTGTTTGCTAAGGTAATTTATTCAATCTTACATGATAACTTGCTGGAGTATGACATACCGATACATCGCCCTACGTTATAACTGATACATCACCTTACGTTATACTTGTAAATGATACACCGCCTTACATTATAACCGATACATCACCTTATGATATAACCCAAGATATAAAGAAGAGAGGTCATGTTATAACCGATACATCGTATTGAACTGTAACTGAAACATCGCCAAACAAGAAGACGCAACCATGCCAAAGGAAGACTGGAGAGAATTGAGAATTACTTCGATAAGGCGACACCACAAGCCCAAAGGTCCTTCCGTCCGCGGACGGCGGAAGGAACAGGTGGAAGACGGAGGAGACCAGATGCGTTACGTATCCTTGATGGGTAATCGATAGAGGGGCCTCGTTGTCAGGAACTCCACCACAAGAGACAATTACCTCCATCCACCCACCCATTCATTCACACAGCCTCATTCTCCCAGGCCAATATCGAGATAAAATCTCACAAGCCTGTGCTAGAACAGAATAGAATATAGAGTTTAGGCCAAAGGCCAAGCGCTGGGACCTAAGAGGTCATTCAGCGCTGAAACGGAAATTGAGAGTAAAAAGGTTTGAAAGGTGTAACAGGAGGAAGACCTCGCAACTGCACTATGAAACAACTGTTAGGGGAGGGTGAAAAGTCAGATGGAAGAAAGAGAATATTAACGGAGGTATAGTAAACAGAATGAAAGGGGTTGCAGCTACGGGAAGAAGGGACGCTGCAAAGACCCTTAAGTAATGCCAACAGGGCACCACGTGAGGTGCACTGACAGCACTACTCCCCCACGGAAACCAGTCAGTGTTTTCGGCTGAAATCTCTTTCTGTACAAATAATCAAGTCGTCACTGAATTTTGAAAAGCATCTTCAGGAGACACCGTTTGCAATGGATCTCAGTGAGATAAGTAAGAACGAAATTCCAGCGATTTGTTTCATCAACCACAAAACTGTATAATGATTACAATTCCCCTTATTCTTCTTTGGAAGCTTTGAATTTCAAGTCTGTGGGGGCTTGTTCCATATGAACAGGGTTCATCTTCTGAATAATAATAATAATAATAATAATAATAATAATAATAATAATAATAATAATAATATTTCAAGCCTTTCACAAACAGCGCAAATCAAAACTGAGCTTGTAAAAATTTCACCAAGAATGAGGAGACTAACGTCGAAAGACACTAAATCAAGGACAATAAAACATGGCCAACAATTTTCCCCTTCATTTCTTTTCAAGAACTTTCGACGTAAAGAGAATAATCTCCCATCACTAAGTGATAAATTGCTCGTCTGAATCTCCCGTAGGGTAGCAATCTTCACATAAAAAAGGGGGTGGGGAAATGACCGTGAAAGGCGAGTTTCGAGTTTCCCATAAGTTACGCACATCCTTTGCCCCAGGGACATGGAAAAAGCGGAAATGATTATTAAAAAAAACATAGTTTCAACGGCCCATTAACTTGATAAAACACGCTAACGCGAAATAATGGTGATGTGATACAGGAGAAATTGATTATATATCAAAATAATAACAAACATATAAAGAAAAAATTACTAAAAAAAAAGGACAAGATTTGAAAGATCCACTAACTTGATAAAACAAGTTTTCGCAAAATATATAACGGTCAGGTGACACAGAGAAGCTGGTGATATAAGAAAACATTAACAAACACATATAGCAGGGATCTGGCGGATTACTGGCCTTTTGCAAATAAATTAGAGCGTTCAATTTTAGACTACACAGTAAACCAGCATAGACATTCAAGTTCTTTTTTTTTTTTTTTAATATTCAGTTTTAGGAAAACCGACCTTACCAAACTTAAGGATTAGTTCTCAGCCGTCAAAAGACATCTCCAATCGTAATGTTATTCTCAATCTCGTTTTCGGTGTGCATAAGACATTCCTGTGCAAATGATTCCACAATGTTTACAGCTTCTAGTAAATCCGACTCAGCTGTCTAATTAATATACAAAAGTTTCGATATGTCATGTAACTACGCTGTCGATACTCGATCTTTATGCTGATGACACAAAACTAAAAAGACCCGAAATTTTTATGATTTCAAAATTATTCCCTCGTGGGTAAATGTGACGCTCTTAACCAGACCTTGGTATTCAAACTGTACCAAGAGGTCAACACTATTTAGGATGGTATAATGAGGGACAGAGCACTAAGTTTACTTAAGTCGTTTATGCTGCAGAAACTCCAGATTTGCGGATTAGTCTCCTGCTACACAGCTACGGTGATAAAAAAAAAAAAAAAAAGAAGATTAATGAAACTGAGTAACAAAAATACCAGGCCCCTTCGTTATTGGAATGGTACAATTTTCATCGTGTGCGTATAAAGCTACCACTTTTAAATATAAGGTGATAAATAAATTTAGAATGCCCTACCCTTTTTAAATAAGATATGATAAATAAATTTAGAATGTCCTACGTTCTTTAAGTAAGAGAAGATAAATAAATTTAGAATGTCTAATTCAAATAAAAAACATTTTAGTTGAATATGTGTAAGGACCCAATCCCAGCGTCTTCTATATAATGAATTAAATAGTTTAAAATAGTTATCATGATAGTTTTATGACGGCATTATAAATGAATTTCACATTGTACAGTAGACACCTACAGTATACGGCTTTCCACATCCACAAAAGATAAAGAACAGTCCTTTCACAGTTCCTCCGACTTCATTCTTTCCCCTCTTTACCTTTTTTCCCTCTTCTTTCTCGTTTTAACTAAACTTGATTGACCAACTACGTAGCTTATTCAGCCCTGAGTGGTGGCGTGGCAAGAGGTGTACAAAGGCTGTACTTACGTGGTCAATCCCATGATGGCAATAACACAGGGGCACACAAGGGTTGGTTGCTATCGTGCTCCCGTGAGGAAAAAGTGTAAAGATGCAGCATTTATGAACTCTGATTTAGATTGATGTAAAATTTCTATTACGATAAAAGGTTTGCCTTGGCGTAAACTAGCAATTTCCCATCATATATTCATCTAAAGTGGCCCAATTATATAAACAAAATTGATGTCAAATCTAGTGCGACAAATGGTTCGTCTTTGTATAAACTAGTAACCTGGCATCATACCTATATCTATAGTGGTTCCAATGACATAAATATCAATGAAAGCTATCTTAATCTGCCTCTTCATATATTCTGCTAGCTATGAAATACGGTCATTAAAAACTAGAGCTTAGGACCAACACACATCTTGTCAGTCTAATTGTATTGATGTTAATAAAACGCCTTCATCAAAACAAGCACAGCATAACTAATCATAATCTATTATTTGAAGACAATTAATACAAAGTATAATGACACAGAAAGGCACGAAAGAGGTACAATCGATGCAAGACACTGTGAGGACAAAGGTTTCATTAATAAATCCAGCGTGCTTAGTACAGCGTGAACCTAAAAGGGGCTAACCATTAAATAAAACACATTTTGATAAAAGAAAACTTAAGCAACTTACATCATCAAAAAGCTTATTAGAAAATATTATTGTAAGGTTCAAACACACACACACATACGCATTGATACTGTTGACAAACCCTTTCATCACTCCATTTCAGTACGAATGAATTCATTATCAATTATACTCCAGATATGATGATGATGATCAGAGAGAGAGAGAGAGAGAGAGAGAGAGAGAGAGAGAGAGAGAGAGAGAGAGAGAGAGAGAGAGTCATTCAGTAAGTATGTTTTTCTAAAACTTGCGATCATTTTCATTTATGAGTTCCAGGAGGTGACCAGCAAACAGAGAGAGAGAGAGAGAGAGAGAGAGAGAGAGAGAGAGAGAGAGAGAGAGAAATTTAAACACCAATGAACTGACTTCCCCTACAATGAAACTCCTACTCCTCCTCCCCCTCCCCTCCTTCTCTCTCGTCATCACGAAGTCAATTTATCTGATTAGACCGTTCCACAAACTTATTTGGTGCCAAAGTTTCAACAGCAGAGAGAGAGAGGGAGAGAGAAAGAGAGAGAGAGAATTTATTTCTTACCATCTATCTATCAACGCACAAACGTTATGACAAGTAACAAAAATACGATATTCCAAAGACAACTGAAAAAGAGGTTTGAAAACAAATCAGACAGCCCCCAAAGGGTTAAATATTTTAGATGAAAATACATATATATATCTAAAATTTATCTTTTCGTCAAATATCTGATACCAATAAAACGCAATATGAAATATGTTCATATCATCAGTACCTTGGCAAATAATGTAGCCAAGAGCTTTTGACAAACCAAACCTGAGCTCTCATGACCCCAAAATTCCCATTTTAAACATCAGTATCCAATATATAATAATAATAATAATAATAATAATAATAATAATAATAATAACGCTCTCATCGATATGAACACTGTTCATATCATCAAATTCATGCCAATTTTATCAACATTCAACATCCCAAAAATTTTCTAAATTTCAACATTAAAAGGCTGCGCATTTTAAAACCTAAACAACCACATGAATAATGTTTAATCATCATTACCATCATGACCGCATTGAAATAAATTAAATAGCGTTGTATGTACATACTCATATTCACATTCGTATATATGTATGTATGTGTGTGTGCGTGTGTCACCTTCCAGCTTCGATCGCTGACACCACCCACAATCCATCAACTTTACACTACAGCTCAGCAACTTCCTCCCTTTATCTGTCAAACGCTGGAACTGCAAAGAGTAATCCAGTAGTACTAGAGAGAGAGAGAGAGAGAGAGAGAGAGAGAGAGAGAGAGAGAGAGAGAGAGAGAGAGCTTGGTTTAGCCTGAGTAATCATGTGTTGGCGTGAGAAGCCGCCCAGTGTCACCCACAATGGAATAATTATACATGAGCAAAGCTTCCCCCCCCCTCCGGCCCCCAAGGGGACCCTATCATATACTCTCATCCGACTCCTCTATGCCCTTCCCCGGACCGCTTCATTCAATTCGACGTGCTACGAGCAATCTCTGGGCTTCACTCGAATTCCACCTCATCCATATAATCCTCTAGCTCATACACGCCAACAGACAATATATATATATATATACACACATAAATATATACATATGTATATGTAGGTATGTATGAATGTATGTATGTATGTATGTATGTATATATATACTGTACATATATGTATATATAAATATAAATATGTATATGTATATATATATATATATATATATATATATATATTATATATATATATATATATATATATATATATATATATATATATATATATATATATATATATATATATATATATATATATATATATATATATATAGACAATACGTTCTGCCTAACGAATGTTCAAGGGGCATCCACGCAAACAATATATAGGTTCTCCATGGAGATCACCAATCCAAGCACTGACCAGACCCGACGCTGAAAGCTGATGACCTTTTAAACCACTTCGCAAATACTCGATCATTAACCAATACTACCATATTTTCTGACAGTCAATTGGTACAGCCAAGCATTAATCAACTGATTAGGAGATAATTCAGCACCTTGATTACTTTGGTAAGAAACACTTCACATAACTCAAACTCAACTCAATTCCCCTTCCTCTACAACCAACCCCCACCCTTCGCTTTGAGTGAAAGGAGCTTCAATATTATTATCCACTAAGCTTTATCATTCGCGAGTCTCCTCATACGAGCACGTACGGCGTTACAACGGCTCCCCCTTGTGAATTATTAATGACCCGTGAAGCCTCATTTGCATAATGATATAAAGACGACTCTCGGAAGACGCGAAGTCAGTGCATAAAGTTCGAGTTATATTAGTATCTATTCTATGCTGGTGAATGCACCGGTACACTATTACTGAGGGAGAAAAACGTCTTCAGTAAATAGATACTATGTGAGCAAGGCTTTTTAACTTGTTTTCTCAATTTTATTCTTAATGCACCGATACACTATCACTGAGAGATTAAAATCTGCTTCAGTAAATATATATTGTATGAGCAAGGATTTTACACTTTTCAATGCATTATCCATACACGTTATACTTGGCTTTTGTACATTAAAATGATTTGAAAAATAATTTTATGGTTCCTAAAAAGCCAAGGTAAATTAATAACATTAAATATTTCAAATAAATTTTGATTTCTGAAGTAATGCTATATTTCTTATTCATATCCCTTCTTCGTTAGTCAGTTTAAATGTGAGGAGCTCTCTATACATATATGTACACATACCATATATATATATATATATATATATATATATATATATATATATATATATATATATATATATATATATATATATATATATATATATATATATACTCACAAAAATAGACAACTGGAAAGTTAACACCTGACAAAACTAATTCTAAATATTTTTTCGATTAGAAGCACCATGACAGTTTAGTCTACCGATAATACGGGATGAAGATGTTTAAAATGTCTTGAGAGAGAGAGAGAGAGAGAGAGAGAGAGAGAGAGAGAGAGGCGTAATAAGCTGGGATACACAAGTTTGGTATGCTAACAAGAGGTGAAAGATGTGAAATCATGTCAGATCGGCGAGGGAGAGGATTAACTGGCGTGGCATTTTATCAGATCAAGAATGTGCGAGTGCTCTTTTAGCTCACCAAAGGATCCTTCTCCTATGCCTGTGTTTACGTGGATATCTTACTGCAAAGAACTTTGGAAAATATCAAGATTCCTTGAAAATGCCTCAGTTACAGGCATTATTTGCATTTCCACTTGAGAGAGAGAGAGAGAGAGAGAGAGAGAGAGAGAGAGAGAGAGAGAGAGAGATGTGAATATCTTACAAAAGCACCAACTATATAAATGCATTAGCATCTTCCAGAGAGAGAGAGAGAGAGAGAGAGAGAGAGAGAGAGAGAGAGAGAGAGATGCTTAATAAAAAGCACCAACTATATGCAGCAGCAGTCTTAAGGCCGTGATCCTTCTCTCTCCTTTCAGCATATCACTCTTGACACACTTGTAACAAATCTGACACACGACTCATGAAGTAAACTGGTAACCAAACACGTAATCGCTCACCCCCACGTTCCCCTTGCCTGCCTCTGAGGGAACCCCCCCCCCTTACTTCACCAGCAGCCCTGGTGAAGGGCAAAGACTCCTAACTTCCCTTGCCGCTAAGGGCTTCCTCTGGTGAAGGGCAGCGGACACTTCATTTGCCTTGTTTCCAGACATATTCAAACGCATTAATTTCCTAATTTTTCAGTTATTTTACTCTTCTTTTAATTACTCTCGTTGTGGCAATTATCTTCGTTTAATGCATCTCTTCACCTACGATTCTTAATTTTCATTTTTCTTTTTGTATTTCCTCACCTTCCTTCAATATTGACCTCCGGACACTAGAATTGATGTTTTTCCATTCATTAAGTCAAAGCGATGTTTTCTGCGTTATTCTCGTTATCATAACACTCTTAACAGAAACCCGAGCTTGTTAACGCTGTCTCTTCCTTAAAAACGAATTTATTACTTGCCTCATTTTTCAAAGTAATTAATGACTGGTTCTGACACTTTAACCCTTATTCTCTTCCTCATGTCTTTCTCTCTTTTTTATTAAATTGACTCTTCTTTCGCTTAACTTTTATCATCCCCTAGCTTTCATTCTCCATATCTCTTATTCCTCCACTATTTCTTCCAATCGCAATTCTGTTACTGTCTTGTTTTCCGCTACTATTTGCGTTCTCTTCCCTCTCCTCTCGACTTTTATTACACAAATTGTCTTCTAATCTTCTTTCTCATTTCTGTCCTGTTGCTGTCATCATAAATTCCTGTTTGCTTTCCTCTCCTTTCCGCCTCTTCCGACGGTCCGTCTCGTTCTCTCCTCCTTCCTTCTCATCGTCGGCCATGCATGCCATGCCCTTCGTTCACCCTGGGGGCTTGTAGGGCACCGAGAGGCGACGTCTACAGGAAGGGCTATAAATCCATCACCGTGTCTGGGCGGTGTACCTCCCATGTCAACCCAGATCCTCATTTTTGAAGTTGAACATCCTCTCCTCCTCCGACTGTTTGAGAGAGAGAGAGAGAGAGAGAGAGAGAGAGAGAGAGAGAGAGAGAGAGAGAGAGAGAGAGGAGAGAGAGACTGTTTGCATAAATTCTAAACAGGGGTGATGGCCAAGGTGTGTGTGTGTGTGTGTGTGTGTGTGTGTGTGAGAGAGAGAGTGAGAGAGAGAGAAAAGACTGTTGAGTAATTTCTAACAAGGCTTTAAGGCTTAAGAAAAGGTGATTAAGGCTTAAGAAAGAGAGAGAGAGAGAGAGAAGAGAGAGAGAGAGAGAGAGAGAGAGAGAGAGAGAGATTGTTGTTTGCACAAATTCTAAACACGGTTTTAAGGCTAAAAAAAAAGGGGGGGTGATGCAAGGTATGGTATGAGAGAGAGAGAGAGAGAGAGAGAGAGAGAGAGAGAGAGAGAGAGAGAGAGAGAGAGAGAGAGAGAGAGAGAGAATGTTTGCACAAATTCTAAACACGGTTTTAAGGCTCAAAAAGAAAAACGGGTGATGCTAGGGGAGAGAGAGATGAGAGAGAGAGAGAGAGAGAGAGAGAGAGAGAGAGAGAGAGAGAGACTGTTTGAGCAATTTCTAAACACGGCTTTAAGGCTCAAGAAAATGGGGTGATGTCAAGGCAGTATGAGACCTTAAGAGAGAGAGAGAGAGAGAGTCACATTTATGGGTATAAATATGCTAGGAGCGTTTACATTTATAATTTTAATGTGTTCTGTATTATTATTATTATTATTATTATTATTATTATTGCTGTTGTTGCTGAACTTGCAAGGATTTCCATAAAAAAGAATTATCACTTGAAAAAAGCGGAAATATATATGAGTAATAAAAAATTAATATATAGACAAAAAATATTTGAAATTACATAATTTACATGAAAATTATGAATCTTTATAATTCATAAAAAGTGCCGATGAGTAGAACTTAGATGCGTTTAGCAACAAAAACATAAAATAAGAAAAACAAACAAACACGAAAAGCAAAATTACAATGTGCGGCGGGATGATTCAGTTCGAATAATTTTATTTTAAAATAATAATGATGGAAATGATAGTTTAAAGATTTTCATGGGTTTCAACTCTGGCTATTTATAATTAAACCCGGAAATAACTTGGAGGAATGTGGTCTGAGAAGTATAGTAACTAATCTTTGTATAGTTAACTTCTTTAGTAGTATATCAACTGCGCGAATTAACGAGAGATACAGGGAACACTAAACCCTTACGTGGTATTGACAAATACAGCCCACATTTTGCATATATTAAACAAGATTCTTGTTAGCTGTTTTTTTTATTAAAGATAAGAATAGAATAGAATATGCAACTTAGGCCAAATGCCAAACGCTGGGACCTAAGAGGTCATCCAACGCTGAAACGGAAACTGACAGTCAAAAGGTCTGAAAGGTGTTATACGAGGAAAACCTTGCAGTTGCACAATGAATGAACTGTTAGGAGAGGGGTGAGGAAAGTAAGATGCAAGAAAGACAATACGAAAGGAGGTACAGTATAAGGAATGGAGGGAGTTGCAGCCAGGGGGCCGAAGGGACGCTGCAAAGAGCCTTGTAATGCCTACAGTGCACCCCATGAGGTGCACTGGCGGCACTAACCCCCTACGGGATTACTGAAGATAAGAAAGTATCATTATTAAAGATCTAGACGTAGTAATGCCAACCACACAGCGCATATAAATCCGAAATGATTACTCGGGTAATTATCTCCAAGAATATTTCTTAGATGTCAAGATAATCAAGATAACGGTCAAGATATATCGACAACTTGATCTTGCGCCGGTATTGACAGACTGGGCGCTTACCGATCTCGGCACGTTAATAATCACATGACCTTTTCTATCTTTGTTTCAATTACGTGCCCTGAATGAACCACTTGTACATAACCATGATATTAAATTATTATCATTATTATTATTATTATTATTTTCAACGCTACTGCCCTCAGAGAAGGTCTTCTCTCTAATAATAATAATAATAATAATAATAATAATAATTATTATTATTATTATTATTATCATTATTATTATAATTACTGATTACCGAATACCTGTATCAATAAAACGGGATGATCACGAAATTAAATTAATATAATATATATATATATATATATATATATATATATATATATATATATATATATATATATATATATATATATATATATATATATATATATATATATACCTGTCAATAAAATGGGCATGATCACAAAATTAGTATATTATTATATATATATATATATATATATATATATATATATATATATATATATATATATATATATATATATATATATATATATATATATGCTATATATATATAACATACACACACACACACAAACACTTATTGTCTCCATCAACGATGCCATCAACTGCATGAACGCGAACCGCGGAGATAACACCAAATCATTTCCAAAACGGAAGAGGGAGCCTTTAATAAAATGGCCTAACTTAAATCAAGAGGGCTGATAATGGTGCTCTCTAATGAAGGCCCTACATCCAGACAAAGACGTAACTGAAGATGGTGGAATGCAGGAGGAACGCCAACAATGCTGCCTTGATGGACGTCCTATAGGCGGTGGGTGGGTGGGGGGAGGACAGGGGTGTTAAAACAGAAGCTGCGTAATACCACTCAGGAGTAGGGGGAGGGGGGCAAAAGTAGAAAAAATCAGAGAGGGGGTTTAATAGATACTTAATGAACGAAATTTGTTAATGGTACAATAAAAAATAACATATGAAATAGTAATAAAAACTAAAATAAGAAAACATGTTTTCAAACTGTTTACGCACCAGGTATGGAAAATGCATTGTGGAAAAATTACACCAATGTGGTGGTAGTTCCACACAGATACACATTTAAATCCGATACCAGGAGAGTCGAAGATTCTTATTTAATGGGCATCCACGAAAAAGAAAAGACAGAAAGAGAAAAATTAAGGTTAAGTTTACAGTGTAGGAAACCAAAGAAGAATACATGTCAATGGTAAAATGAGAGAATTATTTGGTTACCCCTGAAAACATATAAAAAACTAACAGGAAATAAATCTGCAATACAGCAAAATAAGCCGCAAATAAATTCCTTACACTAAGTAAACTTTGCGATACATTAAAATTAAAGGATACATTTGAAATAAAAAAAAAACCGCCATTTCCCCAAAAAATAAATCATCCCTTGGCAAGGGGGATGAGATCATTTAGAAACCCACACAGTCCATCCCTTGCAGTACACATTAGCCGAAAAAAATTACTTACACTGCGTAAACCTTGCAATATATTAAAAAAACAAAGATGCATTTAGAAAAAACCCACCGCTTCTCAAAAAAGTTCGTCCTTTGGCTAGGGGGGAAGGGATCATTTAAAAAACCAACACTGTCCATCCCTTGCAGTACATATTGGCCGAAGAAGCCAAGCAAACGTTGTAATACATTGAAAAAAAGAGAGACAAATTTGGAAAAAAACCACCAACTCTGAAAAAAATCCTTTGGCAAGGGGGTTAAGGATCATTTAAAAGCCCACACACAGTCCATCCCTTGCAGTACATATTAGCCGAAGCCCTTTTAAGATGATGGACGTGAGAGCTTGCTCTTTCTGGCATTTATGAATTGGGGTTTATGGTTGTGAACTTTCCAGGGGCCCTGGGTCAACGTGGCTGGAAATGCGGCCCTCAGAAAGCTAGTGGGATAGAGAGAGGAGAGAGAGAGGGGATAGAGAGAGAGAGAGAGAGAGAGAGAGAGAGAGAGAGAGAGAGAGAGAGTCATCGTTCCACAAATAAGTTTATATCTTTTTACTAACTTATGTTAATTCTCATATATAGGAGTCATGGGAAGAGGCCAGAGAGAGAGAGAGAGAGAGAGAGAGAGAGAGAGAGAGAGAGAGAGAGAGAGAGAGAGAGAGAGAGATCCCTTTCAATTTAATTTGAAAAACATCTATTCGTCCATTCTCATTTATAGGATGAGTTCAGCAAAGAAAATATTTGTTTGCGGCAACGAGAGAGAGAGAGAGAGAGAGAGAGAGAGAGAGAGAGAGAGAGAGAGAGAGAGAGAGAGAGAGAGAGAGAGACTTCTCATCCAATATATGTTTTCACACTTATGTTAATTCTAATATAGGAGAGAGAGAGAGAGAGAGAGAGAGAGAGAGAGAGAGAGAGAGAGAGAGAGAGAGAGAGAGAGAGAGAGAGAGAGACTTCTCATCAATATATGTTTTCACACTTGCGTTAATTCTAATATACGAGAGAGAGAGAGAGAGAGAGAGAGAGAGAGAGAGAGAGAGAGAGAGAGAGAGAGAGACTTCTCATTCAATATGTTTTCAACCTTGTATTCATTCTTATATACTAGTTACAAGACGAGAGAGAGAGAGAGGTAGCGTTCATTCTTTTTAAGGTCAACACCCTCCATGAGTTTTGTGAATTCCTCAAAGATGACTCAACAGCGAAGTACAAAACGGAGTTCGAACCGTCACACGGAAGCAAAAATAGCATGACAAGTTACAAAAAACATCTGATGTTGCTTATTTACATATTACCACTATACACGATTACATGCTACAATGGAATAACACAGCACAACCAACCAAGATTTAAACAGCATTATGAATAGAGTTTGAGGCGTAATGAGACAGGTGTGTGTGGCCAAATTATATATCTCTCTACCACCCCTCACGCCCACAAGAAGCACGGTCACCGGAAATGAAACCACAAGCATTCCGAATACAGTTATACAGTTGTGTGTGTGTGCGTGTATGAGAGAGAGAGAGAGAGAGAGAGAGAGAGAGAGAGAGAGAGAGAGAGAGAGAGAGAGATCTATTTAAAATATACTGGTGCTTGAATTGTATATTTTTCTTTATTATTGACTTTACTTTTTATTTTCTTAATATAGACACTTAAAGCATGATACCAGTAAGATCTGTAAAGCAATGTTTACATCAGGAGACAACAATATAATAGTATATAAAAAAAACCGACGTAAAGTGATGAAAAAAACACATCTAAATCCCGACCAATATTGTAAGACAGCATCATAAAAACATTAAGAGTCGAATTACTCTCTTTAAAAATATAGAAAGTAAAAAAAATGAAAAAGTATTAAAAATATATAAAAACAAAGGTTCAGTTTGCCCATACTCCTTGCAAACACAAAGGACTTCATAGGGCCAATGACAATGAGCGCCTTTGTTTGCTGAGATAATCCGACACTTTGTAAACATTCATACACTTAATCTTACTTAATCTGATCGTCTTAATCGCTCTTTGTAAAAACAAGAACTTGACGCCGTGATGAGACTCGGTAATCGTATATCAGTAAATAAGGAGCTTTATCTCCCAAATGTGTACATGTATACATTTATAGCCATGAACATCGGAAACGCATCATGTTCACTTAACCTCTTAAAATGTATTTAAAATGGACATCAGCAGTTAGATATCCGGAGCAGACAAACAGATAAGTTAATCTTACTGATAAGAAGAGATAACTGCAACTTCCCATTACTACGACGAGAACAGAATACCCGATAAGATAAGGGCTAAGCAAAATAAAAGCGAAAAAAATATATTCCTTTTTGGTTCTGTATAGAATACAAAATAGACTTTAGGCCAAAGGCCAAGCGCTGGGACCTATGCGGTCACTCAACGCCGAAAAGGAAATTGACAATAGAAAGGTTTGAAAGGTGTAACAGGAGGAATACCTCGCAGTTGCGCTATGAATCAATTATAGGAGACAGCGGAAAGTAAGATTGAAGAAAGACGATTTGAACGGAGGTACAGTAAAAGGAATGAAAGGGGTTGCAGCTAGGGGCTGCCGGGACGCTGCAACGAACCTTAAGTAGTGCCTACAGTGCACCGCATGAGGTACACTGACGGCACAACCCCGCTACGGATTTTATGGTTCTATATTTATAACAAACCTTTATAATACTTCTTTCGTGTATTTTCCTTGCGTAATTCCTGAACACAAACAAAAGATATTCATAATTCTTATATCAAAAAAACACTGACAATGGCAGATGGGGAGGTCAAACCTTTCTGGCATCAACTGCGTTCTTTCTCCCCCCGTCTCTCTCTCTCTCTAATGGCACCCATAACTTGTCCCTCAGTTTTCCTATATTGCCCAAAGGGCGACAGGTACAGATGAGAGCAAGGCCTCCCTATAATCAACCCTATTATCTCGCCTCTTAATACACTAGGGCAAAGTCCAGGAATTCTGCGGACTCTCTTTCATGTAAGGTCTTACTCACAAACACACACACACTATATACTCGTATATATATATATATATATATATATATATATATATATATATATATATATATATATATATATATATATATATATATATATATATATATATATATACACACACACACACACACTTTTTTCCCCTTTCCCTATTCATTTCAAGGCCCCCTCCATACATAGGTACACCTCGTTTCCCTGAAAAGGTCTTGCATTCCCCTAAGGATCTCAGATTCGGCTCTCCCCACCTTCTGCAAAGTCAAGTTGACCTCATCTGGATGCTGCAGGGCGCCCAACCTCCTTCATCTTCCACAAACGATCGCCTAAGCTTTCCCATAAGCGGCCCCCTCCTCCCACTCCAGCAGCAGAAGGGCTCCCGAGGTCGGTTCACAGCAGAGTGGTGTAAGCAAGTAGCTGCTGCTACTTCTCAGCTCAGTCCTGTTTCTATACGGAGATTCGCCGTTTTTGGATGAGAGCCACTGGAGAGAGAGAGAGAGAGAGAGAGAGAGAGAGAGAGAGAGAGAGAGAGAGAGCTCAGTGCCGGTCCCAAGCCCGGATAAATAAGGAGGGTTAGCGTCAGGAAGGGCATCCGACCATAAAAACCTAATATGCCAAAGCCTAATATGGAATGAGCCATAACAGAATAGAATATACCATTTAGGCCAAAGGCCAAATGCTGGAACCTATGAGGTCATTCAGCGCTGAAACGGAAATTGGCAATAAAAAGGTTTGAAGGTGTAACAGGAAGAAAACCTCACAGTTGAACTATGAAGCAATTGTTAGAAGAGGGTAGAAAGTAAGAAGAAAGAGAATATGAACGGAGGTACACTACAAGGAACGAAAGGGGTTGCAGCTAGGGGCCGAAGGGATGCTGAAAAGAACCTGAAGTAATACCTACAGTGCACCGCATGAGGTGTACTGACGGCACTACCGCACATCGCCCCCGGGGGACTAAGCCATAATAGACAGGTAACTACTACAAGACGTGTATCAGGAAGCCTTACCTGGCCATGGGGAAAGATAGTAAGTCTTTATCGTTAACTAAATCTCAACGTAATGAACACGCCTTAAGTGTAAAGAGAACAAAACTAAGGCTTCGCTTTAGAGGGTACGTGACACAAAAGCACCTACTGTAAATATGTTAGAAGTTCAAGCAAAAATTGAATCAAATCCAATGTCAAAACAGACAGACGGACGATCACCCACACACGTGTATGTTACCGTGTGCGTGTAAGTTTGTGATAATTATTATTAACTGGATAAATACCCAAAAATACACTGCATAGTTTAGCCCTGAAAATACTAAGATTCTTGCTAGGCCTCACAAACGTAAAGGCTACGAGAACAGAATAGACATATGAGCTATTTACTGCCAATAACAGTTCATGAAGACGGTCTGCAAAACATACCTTGCAAATAAAACTAATTCCTATGAAAGCTCTGGAGCCATGAGTCTTAAGTATTCACTGGCATTGTTGATATTCCACACAGATAAGCAGTAACATGAGGTATTAATATTTAAAGATAAGTTACATTCCTTCAAAACTAAGAGAGTAAATAAGCTGATACAAAGAGAAGAACAAAGAAAGAAATCACAAAAAAATTAGAGAATAAATAACAAATTATTTATAAATAACTGAAGCGCCTTGGAATTCCTGAGTGATTCATCCAAAGTGCCTAATACTTAATATGTACACAACACATACACTGAGCATGTAAGTGGGAGCGGTTTTAACAAAGATCTTGTGTGTGTATTTTTTATATAAAAACTTCAACATCAACAAACTAATGTGGTTCTTAATTCCTCACAACAAAGATCTCGTGTTGCATGTATTCCTTATATAAAACGTCGACATTAACAAACTGATGTGGTTCGTAATTCCATGTTGCATATAATATTCAAACCGAATTTCTATAAAAACAAAGTGCAATATTTTGCAGAAGTGGATAATTTTTTACATTCTGCTTCGGAGAAAAATACCACACATTTAATCCCATTTGAAATGGCTAATTACGAACTATAACAAATACTTTTCATAACAACCAATCTTCATATATTTTCAGCATCATGTAAACAAGGAGTATGTACAACACTGATCGCACAAAACACTAAATTCTACTTATACTAAACATCAATTACATTTATTTGTACAGTACATCTGGTATGTGACTCGTACTTCAAACATAACACAAGTCTCTTTAAAAATGCCATGCAAGCACAGCACGATGACTGCGCTTCATGTTTCATTGAGGCGATGTGTCCTACTCGGCTTACAATCTGTAAGGAATTCAAGCAAGGAGCTGACACTTTCTACACCTCACACCTTTTATTTCTTTGTTTTCTCATACGGTGACGTATAAACTATTATAGATTCAGTAAACAAGTACATGTTGCCAATAATGAAAGACTTCGGAAATGACAAAGGAATCAGAATAGGAATGTAAAATTTAGGCTAAAGGCCAAGCACTGGGACCTATGAGGTCATTCAGCGCGGAAAGGGAAATTGACAGTAAGAATGTTTGAAATGTTTGAAAGGTGTAACAGGAGGAAAACCTCGCAGTTGCACTAAGAAACAAGAGTTAGGAGAGGGTGGAAAGTAAGATGGAAGAAAGAGAATATGAACGGAGGCACAATACAAGGAATGAAAGGGGTTGCAGCTAAGGAATGAAGGTAAGCTGCAAAGAACCTAAGTAATGTCTACAGTGCACCATGTGAACTCCACTGACGGCACTAACCCAAGAGAGAAATGACAAAACACGTCTGTCAACTAAGAGTGAAGGCGTTTCGTAAAAATTCTAAGCAAAATGTTAATTTCAGCTGATAATGAACAAGTCCGACGAGTCGTAAATAGTACTGCTCATTTATTGAAGGTAAGGGACTTCCACATTAACGTGGAATTCGAACCGATTCTTATCAAAGCTAATTGTAAACGACTCTCAATACTGACTAAAAACCAGCGAGTCAGTTCTTTCAGAGGAGCTGACAAGTCAGACCGCGTTGCCTTTCCCCTTCTCAACAAAACTTTTGAGAACTTAAGTCCCTTTAACCCTTGACTGGAACCACTAGAATCGCCTAGCTACCAGCCAGGTACATAATTCACTGGCTAACAGAAATATAATGGACCTAGGAACTCTCGCTCTCCCTTCACAAACACAAACACAGACATACACACACAATACATATATATATATATATATATATATATATATATATATATATATATATATACATATACTGTATATATATATATACATATATATATACACACACGCACACACACACACAATATGCAAGCATGTTGCTTCAATGTCAATCGGAAAACCTTTACAGCATATGCCCTTTAGGTACTGAAGTTATTTTTTAATTAAATTCATGGTCGGTATATCACATCACGTAACAAAGTTATTTCTCCGCTGTTTTTCCTGAATTAAAAATGCAACTCGACGTGCATTTCTCTATCAAGATTTTCTCGAGTCAAACCTAGAGAACATTTTTGACTTCCTGAATTCGTCTTGAAAATATGACTGTCAATTTTCCAGGTAAAAAGATTCCCGCAATTTATTTATATAGCTTCTGTTTTAGAGCGAATGTTATAAATTCCAGTGATATTACAGTCATGAGACCATTATCCTTTGTTGGGTTTCCTGGTGCGTGCTTAAATAATTGCTGCAGGTCCGCGTTACTGACATGAACTATCATTATATCCATCCAGCGATGTATTTTTTTGGTCAATCCAATTTCGCAAAATAACTCGCCGAAAATTTCTGATCCTTCAGGGCGGGTCGCTTAACTTTCCTTAATGCTGGCATCGTGTAACTTACGTTAAGGTATAAATATACATAAATAACATGAATTTTTGTTTTTATTTTTTCTACACCTGACATTTGAAGTTAATACAAACGCCCTATCAGGACAGACATCTTTCTTAGATAGAGACAGAATACAGAATTTCGGCCAAAAGCCAAGCTCTGGGACACATGAGGTCATTCAGCGATGAAACGGAAATTGAGAGTAAAAAGGTTCGACGGGGGTAACACGAGGAAAAACTCGCAATTGCACAATGAATCAACTGCTAGGAGAGGGTGGAAGGTAAGATGAAAGAGAGATTCTGAACGGAGGTACAGTAACAGGAATGAAAGGGGCTTGCAGCTAGGGGCCGAAGGAACACCGCAAAGAACCTTCAGTAATGCCTACAGTGCACAACGTGAGGGGCACTGACGGCACGACTCCCCTACGGGAAAACACATCTTTCTTGCACATCTTCAATGATGTAAAATCCAAAAGCGCAACCGCTACGCAGTAACCGTCACTCGGTAAGATAATATGACAGTCGAGCGGAGTTGGAGGTTACGTTAAACATAATTATTCAACACCCTGGGCCAAAAATAACATCTATTCACTTGAGATCGGCAACGCCATACGCAGTACAGCTGTGAGAACTTCTGATCTGCTCCGATTACAAAACACAGCTTTACATCTTCAGTTGTTATTGATTACCTGCTCGCAAAAAAAGTGTTGGATGACTGGGTCTCATGTGTTGCTAACTGTTTTGTTGAATTCCCCTCAGGAGATTTGTCTGCCTCTGATTCTCATGTTCCTGTCTCAACCAAGGACGTAAAATGTAACTGTTTAGTCCACGAACGGTGTTCGTATAACAGTGAAGGTGCATGATTTGTTTACACATACACAAACACACATATACATACACATACACAAACACATTATATATATATATATATATATATATATATATATATATATATATATATATATATATATATATGTGTGTGTGTGTGTAAATAACAAACACAATTAATTCCTTCATAATAGGCACAAAACCTGTCCATTTATAGCATCTGCCGTTCTAATAGGAAATTTAAATCATTAAGACGGATGTACATGTATGTAAGACAAGAAAACACGTACCATACACATTCACCCTGATTCTTAAAATCCTCTCCCAATGATTACCTGCTACTTGTACGACACAAACAGGATGTGTGGCAAAAAAAAAAAAAAAAAAAAAACAACTTATTAACAGGCAAGAAAGTTTTCATAGCAACAAAAATCTGATTCTGATCGATACTTAAGATTATTTTGACAGTTTAAGAACATTTCATTCATATATACTCGTGTGTGTATATAACATTTATAAACACACACACACACTACACACACACACACATATATATATATATATACATATATATATATATATATATATATATATATATATATATATATATATATATATATATATAGTGTTAATTTGACAGTAGTAACAATGTAATAGGAAATACAGAAAGAAGAGATCACTTATTACAAAAGGAAAAATAAATAAACAAAATAAGTAAATACAAAACAAATGAAAGTAAATTATTAAAATAGAAGGGGAATTGTTTTAGGGTAATGAATGCGTTGCTTCTTCCTTGAACTTTTGTGGTTCCAATTGCACATCCTCAGGAGACTGTTCGCAGTCAACTGAATGTATTAAGCGACCATGGTAATTCCATCCAAACTTATAACCTGCACCTGAATCTGGGCTTCTCACCAGTGTGTACATGTTAATATTATATATATATATATATATATATATATATATATATATATATATATATATATATATATATATATATATATATATATATATATATATATACATACATATATATATACATACATATATACAGATATATATACATTATATAGATATATATGTACACATGTACACACTGATGAAAAAGCTCCAGATTCAGTGGTGCAGGTTACAAGTTTGGATGGAATTACCATGGTCGCCCAAATACATCAGTTGGACTGCGGAACAGTCTCCCTGAGGATGTGCAATGGGAACCACAAAAGTTCAAGCGAAGAAGCAACGCATTACTACCCTAAAACAATTCCCCTTCTATTTTAATAATTTACTTCCATTGTTTTCTATTTACTTATTTTGTTTATTTACTATTCCTTTTCTAATAAGTGACCTCTTCTTTCTGTATTCCCTATTACATTCTGTTACTTCTGTCAAATGAATACCATATTCTTTGGAAGCTTGAATTTCAAGACAATGGCTCATGTGATCTTGTTCAATAAAAAAAAAAAAAGTTCATCTTCTGAATCTAATAATAATAATAATAATAATAATAATAATAATAATAATAATAATAATAATAATAATAATAATAATAATAATAATAATAATAATAATAGCTACTTAATCCCGATTTTCCTTTAATCAATATCTGTGACGATGAAGGAAGATGGCTTTCAAAAATAAGCCAAAATCCGTCATTCTTACAAAGGTGAAAACGTTACCTATTCCCAACTTCATTGTCGGTGGTAATAATACGAAACTCTGTTACAAGCAACACGACGGCAAAATTAGATTTCCTCTTCCAATTGATTCGTGCTGAGCGGGCGAGATTTCCGAAAGGATTTTACAGATGAAAAACCAAAAACAATTCAGCCGTGACAAAAATCAACGTTCGTTCCGATTTTACTCTCATGAATTCCTATTAAATGATGGAACAAGCATCAGTCCTGTAAAATAAACAGTTGTTTGTTTATGCAATTTTCTTTGTATGCTTGTGCTTGTGCAAAAGTAATTATTCAACAGGGATATTCTGGCTGAATAAAACAGATTAATCATACTTCGTCCGCAATTGTCAAAGGAACAAATAGTTTCAAAGAAATTCCTAAGGACGATAATGAACTGGTCTTCACTTCTATCTAAATAATTGGTGACTGGCTCACGGCCACATTAAAAAAAATAATGAAAATTAAATTACCTTGAGAATAATATTCTCAAACACAAAGACAAGACACGGAACAGGGGGTGAAAATAACTGACTTTGACACGGAACAGGGGGGTGAAAATAACTGACTTAAGACAATGAAATCGACACTGAAAACATCTTGCTAAAGACAAGGAACCAACAACGGTTTGGAAGAGTCGAAGAGAGAAACAGGCATTGAAAACAGCTAGGGTACGGCAGTGAAACTAGGGTTGAAAACAGGTTCCCTAAAACGTAGAAACCAGAACTGAAGACAAAGAAACCTGGTCTGCTGCAAAGGACAAAGACAAAGAAAAGTGTTGAAAGCAGCCTTGGCCGAGACAGAAAAACCAAGGTTGAAAAACAACTTGTCTGGCGTTGGCTGTCAAGTCGAATTGAGGACATATAATTCGTTTTATCAGTAATCATTAAATGGCTCTATGGGGCAGTCCTTAAGCACACACATACTTTATTTGAAACCCTAAAACTAAAGGAATTAAGAATTAACCGCTGTTGGCATCTGTCAATCTTTCCTACACAGCGCGACAGTTAGTCAATCTGAATTACTCTTGGGTACCTCTGACAACATCAGGTTGTTAGTTTTTTTCTCACAATTAACAACCTTTGGCTGAGCACACGACAAGTAGGTTTACTTTCAAAGATAGGCTAATTAAAATATAACGTCAGGAGGCTGAATTCATTAGGAAAAAACAAAGAAACTAATAATAATAAATGAATCACAACCAACATTATTATTATTTAGAAGATGAACCCTACCCATATGGAACAAGCCCACCAAAGGGGCCACTGACTTCAATTTCAAGCTTCCAAAGAATAAGGTGTTCAACAGAAAGGAGTAGCATAAGGTCACATGAAATACAGGAAGATCACTTACTTAAAATGACTATATATATATATATATATATATATATATATATATATATATATATATATATATATATATATATATATATATATATATATATATATATATATATATTGACTTCCTACAACCCACAGAAATTAGGCTGTAAATTGTGAACACAACCCACAGTAACAGTATTATAAGAGTTGCGTCCATTATTTCGAGGACTTCAGACATAAACCCGAATGAGACAAAGAATTCCCCCACAAAACGAAGACTGATACACATGGCCAACATTCCTCACGAGCCGCGTCTTGGCTGTGGCTGCCTGACCAGGAAAGGGAAAAATACCAGGCATATTCTCTCTCTCTCTCTCTCTCTCTCTCTCTCTCTCTCTCTCTATATATATATATATATATATATATATATATATATATATATATATATAGAGAGAGAGAGAGAGAGAGAGAGAGAGAGAGATAGAATCTATCTTTCTCTCTTTTCAATTCACATTTGAATTTGTTCTCTTTCACCATAAAAATCTCTAATTATAAACGACTGAAGTAATCATTAACTAAAAACCATTTTTACTGGTGTTATGGTATTATTACAAGAACAATAATTGAAATTAAGTTAACTGCTTAATGTGCTAAATGAACCACGCACTTACGGCTGGAAAGATAGCGAACTTCATTTACGCAGAGAGAGAGAGAGAGAGAGAGAGAGAGAGAGAGAGAGAGAGAGAGAGAGAGAGAGAGAGAGATTCTCTTTCAAAGAGTGACGTAAAAGTACTGGCAGGTGACACTGACAGCTCCTATTTGTCTAAATAAACCCTAAAAGAGAGAGAGAGAGAGAGAGAGAGAGAGAGAGAGAGAGAGAGAGAGAGAGAGAGAGAGAGAGAGAGAGAGAGAGAGTTTCACTACAAAACCATGGCATCTCTACTATACAACTACCAAGATAGAACTGTACCGTCTCCAATCGCTAAATGCCACAGTTTTCAAGACCAGCACTGAAAATTGATTATCAATTGATTTACGGTTACTATAAAACTGGCGTTGCAAAATCTAGTTTATTGACCCCGTAATGAAATTAAATAGGAAACCGAAAATGAAATTAAAAGGAGTTTCATATATATAAAAAACCAGAAAGATCAGTCGGTGAAGGCTTGACACACAAAGCAACAAATGCATGAATATATAAAACAATGTGGAGAATTCGACACCCAACTACAACTGCTGACACTTACCCTGACAGACGGAACGTTCGGATTTTCATTGAAAATCTCTCTCTCTCTCTCTCTCTCTCTCTCAGAACCTTGACGTCTTCTATCTGTAGATTCCTTACGATGTTAGAGTAATGTTGGATGATGGAGAAGTTAGGGGTCATAAAGTATCACAGAGAGAGAGAGAGAGAGAGAGAGAGAGAGAGAGAGAGAGAGAGAGAGAGAGAGAGAGAGAGGATGCTTCCGTGTCACGTATGAACTAAGCAACTGATTCAGTCAAATCAGTTAATTGAAGGATTTAGGAAAATGTAACGATTAACACAAACCGTACAGATTCGTAAGACATGATTTAAAAAAAAATTAATTGTTTGCATCACTTACCATCTGACAACTCCCGCCAAACGCCATCCGATGAAATCAAGAAATGATTTAGACTTCTGCAAATAAAAAGAGAAACGAAAAATGCTGAAAGGTAAATAATACTACACTACCCCTTAACATAAGTATAATAAAACAAAAATCCAGCAGAGCAATAAACCAACGACGCCACAAGCAGACCAAGGGAGCCACAACCACCAAGACAGGCAAGGAATGAATAAATTGTGCTTCAATGAAAATTATTCTTCAGGGCTGACCTAAGTTCACGCGGGGCGAATGTATAATCAAGAACAAATAAAAGGTTAACACCATGAAATGTAATTCCATTGGATATTTGCAGGAGCTGGAGGAGAATATGTTAAAATACAAAAACTTTGCAATTGCATGGACATTTGCAGTAGCTGGATGAGAATAAGTTAAAAATATAAAATACAGAAGCTGTTTACTGTTTGCATGTGTACAAACACCCTTCCCTCATGCATATGCATCAGCATTCAGTTGTAAAAGGAAACCTTATGATAACTAACTACATTTCTCATATAACAATGCACACAGAATATAACGGATTTACCCCAGGCCCCCCAAAAGCCATGAGCAGGAAAAATACCTTTTAATTTCTCTAACTGAATATATATATATATATATATATATATATATATATATATATATATATATATATATATATCCAAAGACCACAGTAAGAACGTAAAGTTAAAATAACAAAATAAACAGTAAATTTTTACCGGAATTACGCAAGATAACAAAGTGAAAATAAGACGTCTTCATTAATTCTTTTCCTTGGAATGATCTTCTAATTAATTCCTGATACTAAACGAAGAGTCAAATGACTGAGCTAGAAATATAGATTAGTTGCCTTGCAAAAATTCAAAATCACGTAAACGCCGTTTAAAGAATAGAATATAGAATTAAGGGCAAAGGCCAAGCGCTGAGACCTATGAGGTCATTCAGCGCTGAAAGGGATACTGAGATTAAAAAGGTTTGAAAGGTGTAACAGGAGGAAAACCTCGCAGTTACGCTATGAAACTATTGTTAGGAGGGGGTTAGGGAAAGTAAGATGGAAGAAAGAGAATATGAACGGAGGTATGGTAAAGGGATGAAAGGGGTGCAGATAAGGTTTAAAGGGACGCTGCAAAGAACCTCCCTGGGGGAAAATAGCGCTCAAAGGATGACGGAAGGACGAGCATTAGAAAATTCTATATTCCACAATCATTTTTGCTACAACGACGCAATTAGCAACAAAAACACACAAACAACTACGCAAACACAAACACTAATCTTCCCTCCAAACTCATACGGATTGACTTGTATAACACTACAAACTCTCTATCGACATGAAATGAAATAACATTTTCCCCCCCAAAAAACTGGCTCACTTAGGTAGAAGAAAAAAACTAATCTTCCTTCAAACTCGCATAGAATGGCTTTCCTATAACCGTCCCTCAGATAATACTCCAACCTCTCTATCCACATGAAATGAAATAACATTTTCCATAAACAAAACCTCGCCCACATAAGGTAAAACAAAAGCCATACTAATCTTTCTTCAAGCTCTCATAGAATATTTCTGAATAACCGTCCCTCTACGACCTCTCTATTTACATGAAATGAAATTGCATTTTAAAAAAAAAAAAAACTAGCCC
Organism: Macrobrachium rosenbergii; assembly: GCF_040412425.1. Classification (NCBI taxonomy): domain Eukaryota; kingdom Metazoa; phylum Arthropoda; class Malacostraca; order Decapoda; family Palaemonidae; genus Macrobrachium; species Macrobrachium rosenbergii. The sequence continues at coordinate 25,823,579 of NC_089793.1, read as the reverse complement.
ACCCAATGTATAAAAAACACACACTAATCTTCCTTCAAACTCTCACAGAATGACTTCTGAATAACCGTCCCTCAGATAACACCCCGACCTCTCTATCGACATTTCCAGTTCCTGTTTTTTTTCCCCGTCCTCTCTGCTCACTCTACTCTCCTCCTCTCTCCTATCTTTCTTCCTGACAAACAAGAGTGGCGCATGACCCATGAAAAGAGGAGAGAAAGAGAAGGGTCAAATTGGATGGAACCGCGAATAAACAGCCGGATTGAAAATTTATCACCGTGACGCATCGGGCGCAGAAGAGCCGTTCAAGTGGCACTGTTCGGGCAAATGCCAGCCGAATAAATGTATTCGCTTTTCAGGAAAAATAAACAAGAAGAATAAATCACTTTTGGATGTTGTTTATATATCTGACTCGTTTCTAACTACTTACTACTACTATACTAATAATAATAATAACAATAATAATAATGGTAAAGATTGATGAAGAGAATAGAGCAGGTCCTCGAAAGCTCGTTTTATATATTTTTCTAATATATATTTATATTTACACCATTGTGGATTTCTTCCCCATTTTAGTGACTCATGCGATTAAGAGATTTTTATAAATAATAATAATAATAATAATAATAATAATAATAATAATAATAATAATAATAATAATAATAATAATAGCCAGTGTACGCATACAGATATTCGAGGAAACATGCTTTAAATTCACCGTCACAGTGGACACTTCTTCCGCCTCCCGTAATCTAAAATCATCGCCAGACGATCATTCTCGTGCTTGGCAAAATTCCATCGAGTGTGGAACCACACCAGCCATTCCTACCATTTTTATTTATTTATTTTTTGCAATGTATGATATTCCTCTTTCCACGATGTTCACTGGGCTGAGATATCTGAGCAAAAGGCACCCACTTTCTCTCTCTTCTCTCTCTCTCTCTCTCTCTTTCCAACAACTATTCCAGTCTAAAGATAGGAAAGAGGAAAAGAACTTTCCATCCACACATTTCAAAAACAGGAACCTAAACTCGGGAGAAAGTGGCGATAAATATTATCGTCCTCTCTATCTCCCTCGTCCTTAAGCCCCACTCTCTCTCTCTCTCTCTCTCTCTCTCTCTCTCTCTCTCTCTCTCTCTCCTCTCTCTCATATATAGAGAGAGTCATATATCATATATATATATATATATATATATATATATATATATATATATATATATATATATATATATATATATATATATATAAATAATATATGTATATATGTATATATATACTACTATACTCTCCACACATAAACACAAAGTACCACAAGACAAAGTTCAATTCCCGGACAAAGATGTGTGCCTCAGGCATGAATTATGCAACTGGCAATTACCCCACTGTAGGAGGTCACAGCTATCGTGTAAAAAGGCATGGGACTGGCAACTTCAGCCCGAAAAAGTCATTGAAGTAGGAAAGATTAGGGACTTCTGGGCCACTTTCTTCATTGGGAAATATCACCAACATACTGCCATACATACACAAACACACATACACACACACACACACACACACACACACACACATATATATATATATATATATATATATATATATATATAAAACAAAGCAACAGCAGGATCAAATTAATGCCAAATTCCTTCATACGTGACAGCAACTATCAAGACGAAAAAAATACCATTTATTAATGACCAAATTCAGCGAGTGAGCCCAGTCCAGTCAGCGCGGTTAAACGAACTCGACAGAGAAAACAAAGGGCCAAATAAATCCGGAGCCTGGTGGTGGAACACTGAAATGAATCCGACCGAGAAAAAGCAACGGGGTAAAATAACACTTGCTCTGATACACTGACAGATTACATTCATCTCTATCAATCTGCCTTGCCGGTGTTAGTTTCACCTCCTGTCTTTCAGGTGAGGAACTAATATTTTCTCTCTGTGTGTATATATATGTAGCCTATGTATGTATGTATGTATAATATGGTATATATGTATATATATATATATATATATATATATATATATATATATATATATATATATATATATATATATATACTGTATATATATATATATATATATATATATATATATATATATATATATATATATATATACACACACACACACAAAGTCGATTTCACAGTACAGATGTGAAATAAATAACTATTGTGCAGGGGACAGCCATAAAACAAATCGTTAACAGATAAAGTTGAATCATTCTTTAAAAAAAAAATAACTACCACTAACTTGAAAAAATACTATTGAAGTGAAAACTCTTAAAAATGACCAATCTGCGCTCCTTCGAAAATAAATGATAGATTCTTTGTCAGGTTTTCTATCCAATGCCAATCCGTATCTAGGTGATAATACATTTAAAAACTATATGATTCTTTAAACGTTTCAAAGAAACTAAATTCCTCCACTTTTATCTAAACTACTCACTAAAAGTTATAATTAGATTGGAATATGAGAGATCTAAAGATCCAAATGTTGAGCAGGTGTACAGGTGAACATTACAACGCTGAAGCTTTAATCCAGAGAGAGAGAGAGAGAGAGAGAGAGAGAGAGAGAGAGAGAGAGAGAGAGAGAATTTGATTTTACAAGTTGATTGTGCTCAATGCTATATACCAAACATTTACGAACGCAAATCGCGCACCCCTCAAAAGCTCGCATTGGAGAGAGAGAGAGAGAGAGAGAGAGAGAGAGAGAGAGAGAGAGAGAGAGAGAGAGTGGGGTGGGGGGATCACACGTGTTTACTCATGGATCAATATTCATTCCCCAAGCCAATCCACGTGCCGCGCAGCCCCATGGCAATCTCGAATGGAGGAAAATGTGCATAAAAAGAAAAAAAGTGTCTGGGGTGGGGAAGAAAAGGACAGAATGAAAGGGGGAGAGAGAGAACACAAGAGAGGAAACTACAGGGAGGGAAGGAAGGTACAAGACTAAAGAAAGGAAAACAAGAGGAAGAAGTGAACTTTCGTAATTTTATTTTCAACATCTTTCTATTAAATAATAATAATGATGATAATTTTATTGGAATATTAGGAAAGGGCAGGATATGAGAGAGAGAGAGAGAGAGAGAGAGAGAGAAGGAAGGAAAATAAGAGACTAAACAAAGAAAAAACGAGAGGAAGACGTAAACTCTTGCGATTTTCTTTTTAACACCTTACTAGTAAATAATAATGATGATAATTATATTGAACTATTAGGAAAGGACAGAATGAAAGGTGGAGAGAACACAAGAGAGGAAACGCACAGAGAAGGAAGGAAGGTAGTGACTAAAGAAAGAAAAACGAGAGAAAGAAATGAACTCTTGTAATTTCCTTTTTAACGTCTTACTAGTAACAAAAAATGATGATGATAATTATATTGAACTATTATTTCTATCACTATACCTATAACTGTATTACATGGGTTGTTAACAACTTAACGGAACAGTTAAAAATACACGTGACTTTGTAAGCAGCGTGGAAGGACCCAACATATCGATGACACAGTATTTAAAGTTATCTTCTGATGAACATCAATCCCACTTAATGACGGCTATTCAGACTCTCGCCTTCAATTGCAAGATCCCGTGTTATCCTTACATCAGGTTTCAAACTCGGAGGAAGGTTTTTCCAGCAATGAAGACTTTTATGTAAAGAAAAAACTTATAAGGTATTTCAGCAAATAGTTCACCCAAGTTTCTTCTTTTTCCATTTTCCACATACGAGAGGAAGGTTTGCAAACACTGAAGACTTCTATGTAATCAAAAAAAGTTATATGGTATTTCAGCAATACCAAGAAATATTTAACCCAAGTTTTTCTTTCTCTCTTTTCCCCACATAAGGGCTTTATTATCTTTAATACTCCGTGGAAGACTGCTTGCAAGCTCACAGCCTCTTGAAAGTGCCAGATGAATGGAGGCTCGTTATGAACGAAACGCTTAAATGCTTTTTACGAAGTTCATACACTTTTCGGCTGAAAACAAGACGATTTCAAGAACGGGCAATTGCGGAAGATGTCTTTTACACTCTCGGCAATTTTAAAACCGTACAAAGAAAGCTTTTCGCGCCCTTAATTCTACACGTCAGTACTGATACTCAGAGCATGAAATTAAATACCCTCCAATTAGCAGTCCCGTAACCTGAGAAGCAAGCCAGTTGCAGAATACCAAACAGGAGAACGATATTGTAAACATGGCCTCACATCAGGACTCGTTCGGAATTCCTGAGCATACCAGCATAAGCATAAGCAGCACACACCACCGGCCAGCGATGACGAAACACAATTGTTGGCCAATTGCCTGTTAGCTCTTCGAAGCAAGGTGACGTCGGGGAGAGCAAACAACAACCACATATAAGAGAAATCATGTGTGGGCGGTGCGTTTCACAACAACTGTTGGTGCAGAGCTCTTACACATGTGCTTTTCCAAGGTTGAATTTCACGCCTCAAACCTTTCACTACCCTGAACAACATCGGCGATATCTTTGTACATACGGATTCATAGGTTAAATGTGCCGTGAAATTATTATTATTATTATTATTCAGAACATGAACCATATTCAAATGGAACAAGCCCACCAAAGGGGCCACTGACTTGAAAATTTAACGAAGCTTAATCACCAAGATAATCCTCGAAAGTGATCCACTTGATCAAACCAGTAGAGTAGGAAAGGCTTTCACTCAAGAGCTTAAACACTTTTGGCAGAATAACCGATGGTTTTCCAAACTGTAAAGTGTCAAAGTGCTTATTTGCAGCAATCAAATCTTGTCAATTTTCGATCTTGCAGCAACCAAATCGTTTTAATTTTCAGGTTAGCAGCAATCAAATCTTTTCAATTTTCGGGTTAGCAGCAAGCAAATATTTTCAATTTTCGGGTTTGATGCAACTAAGTCTTTTCAGTTTTCTAATTGGCAGCAACCAAATTTTTTAATTTTCGGGATATGGGAAGTTGCATTTCATAGTGAAAATAATATACAGCATCCTATTACATTAATAATGAAGACATTTAAGCTAACGATACTGGGTTGTTTAACGAAATCGAAAAAATGTTGACCGTAATAAACATTAGAAAATAATACTTTAAACTCTCTTAATCAAAGGATTAAACCCACTTCTGCAGACAGCAATTTAGGAAGGTTTCGGGAGAAACTTTGAGTTTAAACTTACCCACCCAATTCTCAACTCACAGCTATACATTTAAGCCAAAGAATCTCGGATAACACACACATTAGGTTATCTCCTTACCGAGCTTAATCGCATGACAAACCTCCCCCTCTCTCTCTCTCTCTCTCTCTACGGCCTCAGTGACCTTTGCTGTGAACACGCCTTCAAAATATTATGAACAGTCATTCTTCACAAATGCCTCAAGGCATTTAAGCTCATTTCTAGAAAACATGACACCTGTTCGACTTAAATAAATTCTCAACAAATATTCTAGAGAAAAAATGACAACTCCTTCAGCAAAAATGTAAAAAATACGTGGCTGACGTCCAAACGTACATGTCAGACTCGACGCTGTTGACTGATATGCATAATCACGGTGGAATAACAATGTGAGGCAGTTTTACCAAAGAAATATTCAGTGCAAGATAGGCAGGTCGTGGAGTTAAGAAACTGCAAAGGAGAATTTAATACACGAAATCTCTCTCTCTCTCTCTCTCTCTGGATTCCATAATTTGAGAGAGAAGTTTTTCTGTGAAAATCTCTCTCTCTCTCTGGATTCTATAATTTGAGACAGAAGTTTTTCCTGAAAATCTCTCTCTCTCTCTCACACACACACACACCAACGAAATAATCAGATGTCTGGCAAATCTGGCAGGAGGGAGTCTGGTTTGGTGGTAACCAGATTCGGCTGGAAATGACCAAACCACCTCTCCCATGGGATTATGGTAACTGACGGGAACTGTCCTTTGTTGACTCGCAATTAGCAAACATGTATGTCACGCGAGTTTTTCTTGGCTGGTCAAACCCAGCTACTTAGTGGTGACAGCCCACACGGTACTTGTTAGTCGAGTGCCCGAGTCTATGGAACTTGGGGAATACCAGGATGAGGATGGGAATTTCCATCTATCCTTAGTTCTTGGAAAACTGATTTTTTTTACCCAGCTTATGAAACCAGTTGAATGCGCTTGCCTGCTTTGTATACATTCTTGCAATATCTATTTCGTTATTCAACCCTGATAGCAATGAATTTAGTCATTTCGTACATACATTTTGGAAGATTCTTCATTTTGCATAAATTGCACAAATGTCAATTAACAGAATAATTAAGTAAAAACTCATTTGCGTACAGTGCTGTGACCTCCGTTTCTGATATCAATAATATTTCTCCTCCGTACGGGAATGCAAACGAATAGGTGGTCGTTTCGCTGACAACTTACTTCATGCGGAAACACTTGTGACTGCCACGTCTACATCTGCATCCATATGAAACTTGTGAAGCGTTCAAGGAAAAAAAAAAAAAAAAACTACTGTAACCAAACTTTTCCTATTATATTGACACCTCACCTAACCACGTATTCTTTGGAATAAAATGCGCTTGGGCACACACACATATGTATACTGTATATATTTATATTTACACATATATTTATGTATATATATAAATACACACACACATATATATATATGTGTGTGTATTTATATATATATATATAGTTTATATATATATATATATTATTATATATAAACATCAGTTGCTTACACATCTTTATCCAACAAGTTAGTCTCGTCTCATAAAGCGTGTCCCCAAAAGGAATAAACATTTTAAATAAACATTTTTGGGTCGCCCTTGCTCATAGTCAGGGAATATACGTCCAAGCCGAAAGAAGCTTACACGGACCCCAGGCAAGGAAGCTTACGCCTCGTACGGTGACAGCGCCACTAGGACGCATTTTAAGGTTGGTGATGGACCCAAGAGAGAGAGAGAGAGAGAGAGAGAGAGAGAGAGAGAGAGAGAGAGAGAGAGAGAGGTCCTAGGGAAGGTCCACCCACAGCAGTCTTGTCCACCCCCAACCCTCTACCTCCTCCCTCTTTTTTAACACCTTCCCTCCCCTCATTCTCTTCTATCCCCCTCCCCTTTCATCCTCCCTCTTTCCTATCCCCCTCCACTACCTCTTCTCTACCGCCCTCCCCTCCCACCTTTTTATTCCCCTCCCCCTCAGGTCCTAACATCATCTACTCCTCGTCCTCAGGATTCATATGGAAGGTTCGGTCAACCTTTATACTGGTATGGTACGCGGACGCATCTATCGGCGTCCATTAATTTTACAAGAGGGCCACTTCTGGAGTTTCGATGTTTTCATGGCTGACTGAGTGAGCCCTCTTGGTTTTCGAGTGAAAGCCTACCTGGCTAAGTTTTATCGCTCTCTCTCTCTTACATAAATATAATTTTTTTTCTTATATAATCATACACATATACTGTACTGTATATAATAAACACACATATACGTGTATATATACAAATACACACATACACACACATATATATATATATATATATATATATATATGTGTGTGTGTGTGTGTGTGTAGTGTGTGTGTGAGAGAGAGAGAGAGAGAGAGAGAGAGAGAGAGAGAGAGAGAGAGAGAGAGAAATGGATAAACACGTAAGCTTGTTATAACTACGGACCGTACATATGTTTCCATCATGTTAAAAAGGATGGCTGCATGCTTAAGAGAGGGTGTACCTAATAATAATAATAATAATAATAATAATAATAATAATAACACCTGACGTCAGCAATACTACACAACTGCATTTTTAGTTGACACAGCATGGCATTCCAATACTACATTATCATCGTACGAGGTCAATTTGCGATGAAAAGGGCCCCTGCATTCCAAAGATTGAAATCCAAGAGAATCTTTTAGATGCAAAGTATCACTCGAGAGAGGATACGCCTCGTATACCGAGATGTCATTCAATCTTGGTACATAGTAAGTGACACAGAGATAAGCACCGTACCTTAATTCACGAGTACGTCACTCCGACATGAAATAAAAGTTTGTAGAAAATATGTATGAAATTTAATGTGCACCTAGTGAATACACACACACATACGTACACACATTGTGACGGATTCTAGTACATGAAGTATTGAAATGCATTAGTAACCAAGATATGATATCAATAACAGATATATCTTGAACCTTTCTACAAGCTCTCTCTCTCTCTTTCTCTCTGTCACACACACACACACACAGAACTTTATAGTCATACTGTCAGTCACCAACATTTTGTTTAACATTAAAAAGGATAACACCAGAAAATATAAACACACCCGTTACCATTCATCTTTACACAGAAATTACACACACACACACATATATATATGTATATATATGTGTGTGTGTGTGTTTATGTATGTGTGTGTGCAAAGCCACACAGGCATGAACGTCAAAAGTAATACATTACAATATAAATTAATTATAATGTCATTCAAAATTATTTACGAAGAATAAATTCTTTTGTCTATACAGCCTCCGAAATGCCACAAAACGAGAGAGAGAGAGAGAGAGAGAGAGAGAGAGAGAGAGAGAGAGAGAGAGAGAGAGAGAGGGGGGGATTTTCCAAGTTTATTGTCCTCCAGTTATACACAAACATTTGCAATCAAACACAAATCGCGCACCCCTCACAAGCTTGCAGAGAGAGAGAGAGAGAGAGAGAGAGAGAGAGAGAGAGAGAGAGAGTTCAATTCAAAAGTTAAATCGCCATATTAACTTTTCCTCGGAACCAACTTGATCCTTGGGGGATATTCCTTAAGATCCTAATTTTACTTCGATGCGATAACAGTTGAGAGAGAGAGAGAGAGAGAGAGAGAGAGAGAGAGAGAGAGAGAGAGAGAGAGAGAGAGAGAGAGAGAGATATCGATCATTTCACACCAGCGACCTACCAAAAACACGACAGAAAAAACCAAGACAAGAGAACGAGCAATAAAATGAAAAAGTACACTTTACGAAAGGTTATATGTGAATTCTGTATGTATAAAAATACATAAAAGTACTTACAACATTTGCAATTTCGTCCTGATAGCGAATCTTCACGATATAATTTCTGTAAACTAAGAATATTTTTTAAACTTCTAAATATATATTTTGTTTAAGACCCTTGCAAAACATAAAGACTGGATATGTCTTTAATCATAAAGTAATCCATCTCCTTTATACCTTCACCAAAAGATATATATATATATATATATATATATATATATATATATATATATATATATATATATATATATATATATATATATATAAAGTATGAGAGAGAGAGAGAGAGAGAGAGAGAGAGAGAGAGAGAGAGAGAGAGAGAGAGAGAGAGAGAGAGAACTTTCATGTAAATGTTGCTTGCCCACGACTGCACATGAAGTGCAAACGTCATACGCTTAAATTAGACTTAACGCAGCACGAAATCGTTACAAAGAATGTCGGGGGCGACATAGGGGCATGACCTCATAATGTTCGCTTGCTGCTGCTGCCTGGCAGTGGGGCACAAAATACCTGAGGGGACTAATATTAATAGTAATAATGCTTCGGTCTTAACCAAAATAGTATCAAAAGTCAAGAAAACAATCACGCAATTCAGAATAACTCGTACATAAGGTTTTATGTTTTAAATATTATCGGATGCTGTAAGCAAGATTTTATGCTTTCGAGAATACTGTCGCATTCTGTAAGCAAGGTTTTATGTTTTCAAGAATGCTATCGTATGCTGTAAGCAAGGTTTTATGTTTTCAACAGTACTATCGCATGCTGTAAGCAAGGTTTTATGTTTTCAACAGTACTATCGCATGCTGTAAGCAAGGTTTTATGTTTTCAACAGTACTATCGCATGCTGTAAGCAAGGTTTACGCTACTAATGCTGTAAGCAAGGTTTTATGTTTTCAACAGTAGTATCGCATGCTGTAAGCAAGGTTTTATGTTTTCAAAGATTTCAAGGTTTTGTTTTCAACAAACTATCGCATGCTGTAAGCAAGGTTTTATGTTTTCAACAGTACTATCGCATGCTGTAAGCAAGGTTTTATGTTTTCAAGAATAGTATCGCATGCTGTGAGAAGATTTCTGTTTCCAAGAAACTATTGTATGCTGTAAGCAAGGTTTTATATTTTCAAGCTAACTATCGTATGCGGTAAGCATTGGGTAAGCATACTCATTCTAAAATTTCAGTAGCAGCAAACTTGAAACATGCTAAGCGTCTGGTGTGAGCATTAATTGGTGAAAATGAAATTCGAGAACTAGTCGGCGTTGGTTTAAGAAGAGTTGAAAGTTCCACATCAGGCCTCCAAATCCTTTTTACCAACCAGGAAGCTTTACTACTTTTAATCAATTTCAACTCTCGGAGCATTTAACTCTCAATACCATGAGCCAAAACCAAACTTACTACCGACCAAGAAAGTCCTGAGTGAGAAAATATAATTCTTTTAATCACTTTCAACTCAAACTCATATCCGAGCTTTCAGCTCTCGAAAAAAGATGAAAGGCGAATTAAAATAATTAATATTAATAAAATACATGACGCAAAAGAGGTACATTAAGATGGATAATTTATTTACAGTCGAGAAGACATAATACACCATATCACACAATTCAACTATCATCGAACGAAAACACTTCAGACTCAGCCAACTTCACAATACTCTCATCAGAAAGTCGAGCATAAGGAGGTCAACTTCAAGAGAAACATACCGGCAAAGTTGATAAATGGAATTCCTTTGATGTTGGAATGTGTATGGAGCTACATTTATCAACCAGGTGGCGATAGCTG